>NC_052254.1:6482645-6851153 GCF_013401445.1 Tripterygium wilfordii
CTTCTCAAGAAGTGATAATATCCCAAAAACATACATATATAAAAAAAACTAAACTAGCTAGCTTGTTCCCATGTTAATCAAAAGGTAATATTGATATGCTCCACCTTAGTGTGCCTGCATGCCTAAGTTCTCCACCTCATCATGCAGCAAGCTAGTGCTTTCAGCCCTCGTCCAGTAATTGCTGAGAAAATTTAAAGCAAGTTCATTGAGTTTCATCCAAAAATTTCCACTTTTGTGATTATTTCAACTAAGAAATTTTAAAGCAAACTTGAGCAACAAAGCCTTTGTGGCTTGGATCCTACGAACCAGTAACATATATTATAGGACAATGTTCACAAGGCAAGCCAATAATAAAGGAATAAAGTTAAACTTACCATATTAAAGGTTATCACCATTGCCCCTTTTAGTAAATCCCATCAAAGCCTGCGTAAGCTTAGTCACATCTTCTTCCGTTTTCCTTGCTCTCTCATCGGACATTCTCTTATACTCCTCAAGCTCTTTTTTTGCCGCTTCAGATTCTCTTTGTGCATTCTTAGTAGCTCTTTGTTGCGTTGTTAGTAGCAAGTGTACTAGCCGCAAAAGTAATAAAGTATATGAGTTAAGTATCGTCCCACACAGATTTTGGCAAATTCAATTAAGTATCAATCTAAGCAATTATCACGCTAAAATGGGAAAGCAAATTGTTTGGCTTTGATTTATCTAACACTAAAGCAAGTATTAAAAAGTGATTAACAACTAAGTTAAGCGAGTAAGTAAGAACAAGATTGAACTCAATAATGAAAAGTACTAGGGTACCTAATTTCACTGTCCCTCATCCGATTAAACTCCTTTGGCTCCGTAATTTCCTCAATAACTATCTCATTGTTGACAATCGGTTTCCCTATCCTATCCAATACTCCATTCCTGGTTACACTGAAAGTGTCTCTATCCCTAACCCCTGTTATTCCTAACAACTGGGTTCAAGAGACAAAGACCCATTAAGATTTGTGGATTAACTGTGTAGTGATTGCATAGTTCATGCCCCTATATTCCTATGGTTCATGCAACCTATGATGTATATGGTAAGAGGCAAATCCTATATATCTTCTTCTAGTCTCAATCTAGGCAACGACTCAATTGAATGATGAGCAAATATCCAAAAGCATTAGGCACACACATAAACAATCAACAATAGATAGAAATCAAGAGAAATCAAAGCCAATTGAATCATCAAAGTTAGGTTACATTAGGTCCCTAGCAAGAGAATCTAACCACTCATGGAGTCAAGATACATCATAATAGAATGAAAGTAAACCATAAAAACCATGATAAAAGAGGAGAGAAAAACCCCCTTCTTCTCCAAGCTTCAATGGCTTCCTCCTTGAGAGCTCCAAAACCCTAGCCTCCAAGATCAATCCAAGTGGGAGAGAATATCCCTAAAATCCTAAAACTACCCTTTTATACCTCGTTAAACTCCTATGTCGTTTTTCTAATAAGTTGGGGTCGTTTTGACTCAAACCCACTTGAATTCGGGACTTTTTCACGAAATTTGTTGTGCTGTGAATAGTAACCTTATATTCCCGATCGATCAAAAATACAATCTGGAATTTGAGCTTTAAATGTCCGATCGATCGAAAACCAATCCTGATTTTGCTCCGTTTCTTCAATGCATGCCTCGAACACCTGAAATGTGCACAAATGAAATACTTAGGCAATATCAATCCTCAATTCACTCAAAATGGCAAAAAATACATGTAAAGGGGTACCTAATATATGTAAATTATAGGCACAAAAAATACCCCTAAACTTACCCTTTGCTCGCCCTCGAGCAAATTGAGAATGAAGAAAGGATTTTCATTGAAACTCAAAAGAAAAATAAAGCAACTAACACGAATGCAAAATAAGAAACTAATCTACGCCACTTTCGTAGGACTCACAGTGGCACTTAGCATGTGCCACAAGCCTTTAAACCCCTAGGTGTCCATAGTAGCAGGAGTTGTGTCTCTTGAGGGTTTACAAGAATGATATCCACAAACATTAAACAACTTCAATGTGAAAATTCATGTCATCAACAAGAGTATAAAATGAACTCACAATTGCAACCCTATCCACACTAACAAACCATGTATTAGGACATTCAAACCAATAAAAGCAATCCTTCAAGAGTCTTATCTCATTCACCATGCCAAAGAATATCATGAAATGATGCACATAATGGAATGCACTTGCATGTTTGGCTTCATAATGAACTAAACAAAGGCCATGTAGTCTTCCAAGAACAATAAGAATCAAAAAGCAAATACAATGAACATTTATTCAAACTTCATTCTTATTCACATTTTTTTTTCCTTTCTCCTCTTTTTTTTCTTTTCCTTTCAAAGGTGACTTGTGCAATGCTCAACCCCTTTAGGCTCTCTAAACGACCCATGTAATGAGTTTTCGACCAATGACTCCCAATCCAGTTGGCTTAGTGATGTGTCAAATATATACATACACTTATGCATCTTTTACACATAAGTTCATCTCATTTTGAGTTGATTAAGAGTTGATATTGCCTAAGAAAGTTATATTTGTATATTGTAGGTGTCAAGGCAAGAAAGGAAGGAAAAGAGTGTAAAATGAAGATTTTTACTCCAGAACCGATTTTCGATCGATCGGAGCCATTCCCAATCGATCGAACCTGCCAAAACAGCCTTGAATTCATGGAGACAGAGGCTATTTCCGATCGATCGGAGGTACTATTCACAGCACGCGCAGTTTCGCGAAAAAGTTCCGAATTCACTTGTTTTTGAGCCAAAACGACCCCAACTTGTTTTGGAAACGACATAAGAGTTTGGGGAAGTATAAAAGGGCATAAAATAGGGTTTTGGGGAGTTCTTGGAGGGGGTTTCATTATATCACCATTGGAGAGCTTGGAGCCACCATTGGAGCTTAGAAAAGAAAAGGGTCTACAAGGGGGTTTTCTCTCTCCTTTTCTATCCTAGTTTCTATGATTGATTTCCTTTGTTTAATGATGTATTTTGCTTCCATGAGTGGCTAGATTTCTTACTAGGGTCTTAATGTAACCAAACCTTGAAGATTCAATAAACTTGGTTTCCTTATTTCTTGATTTCTCTCTCTCTATTGATTGTCTATGGGTGTGACTAATGCTTTTGAATGTTTGGCCATCATTCAATTGATTTGTTGCCTAGATTGAGACCGGAAGGAGATATCTAGGGTTTGCCTCAAGCCATAGATGACATAGGGTGCATGAACCATAGGAATATAGGTTTGTGACTTATGCACTCGTCAAATGATTTTCATAGTTCTTAATGGGTTTTTGATATATTAATCCGATTGTTAGGAATAACAGGGATTTATATTGAAAATATGTTTGATGTATCTAGGAATAGACCATTGAATAGGTTGGAAAATCGATTGTCATTATAGAGAGAGGAATTAGGGATTAAGGGACTAAGGGAATTGAATTGGATAGGTGAGGTGAAGTTAAGTACCCTAGTGATTTCCATCCTTGATTATATACTTGTGTTTGATTTGTCTTCGTTCTTTTGCTTTAGTTTAGTTTAAAAACTAGACCAATCTCGAATTCTTTTCCCCAATTTGCATAATTATAGGTTGTTTGACATTGATTTCTATTGTCAACACATCCTTAGTGGAAACGATAATTTACTCATCTCTATATTACTTGTGCGATTTGTGCGCTGGCAATTAAATCCATATCACTTAGGGCATTAGGTGTTGAGACACCCCAAAGGATCTTATTACTCAAGTCAAAAAGGCTACGAGCTTAAACTAGCCACCAAGGTAATCTGACACTAATTTCCTGCTTTTTTATGTGAAACTCACTGCTTATTAGACAAGAGGCCCGATTACTCAGTAGAAAACTCATGAAAGAAACCATTTATTCATAAACTCAACTTTTTTCCTTTTTCCTTTTCTCTTTTTTATTTTTTTTCTTCTTTTCATTTTTCTTTGCTCAAGTAGTGCTACTTAGACTCAAATTGATCTCAAATACCCACAATTGACCAAGGTCAAGTCATATTTCATACCCCATAAACAAGTACTCCATATTCACAAATGCATAATGGACAAAACAATTTTCAAGATAGGAAAACTCAATTGGGAAGAATGTCCATAGCAAGATCTACCAATGCATCAAAGATCACAAAATTCATCCAAATACACTCAAAAATGACATGGCATAAGGCATTGAAGTCAAGTTTTTTTTTGTCAAGATTTTTTTTAGAAACCTAAAAATAAAAACCTAGATTCTCACCCCTACACTTAAATTATGCAACGTCCTCGGTGCATGGAATAGGTGAAAATAGAACAAAAATAAAGAGAGATAAAACCTAGGTTACCTCTCAAAAGCGCTTAGTTTAGAGTCTTCAGCCTGACTTTCCTATGTGAAGTCAACTGGGGTCCTTCAGAGTTGTGTTGTAGACTCCCCTTGATGGCTTATTGGGATTGACATTTGTTGGTCTAGATGCTATGCATTGAACACAATCCTTCATCACCACATCCTCCTTAGGAAAGTCATTTTTCTTCATTTTCTTCGGCTTCTTCTTCTTCGTCTTCATCTTTTTCTTCTTTGGCCCTCCAACTTGGGGCTTTTGCACTTCAATTACAGCTTGTGTAGTAGCCTTGGAATCCATAGTCAATCTTGATGTCGTGGGCTAAAGTAGTTGCTACCAGATTACATAAGGCCTCCTTTACAAGATTTTTCGGAATGACCACGTCAATGTGGTTCACTAGGAAGCATGATTGAGAATTCTCCGCTTGCTTCCTCGCTCCAAACACTTTGAATGTCATTTGGTCACCCACCCCTCTCAAAGTAAGTTTTCATTTCTTAACATCAATCAAAGCTTTTTTTGGTGCTCAAAAAGGGTCTTCCTAAGATAATAGGGGTATGAGGGTTGGCCTTCATATCTAAGATGAGAAAATCAATTGGAAACATTAATTCACCCACTTTCACCTAAATATTCTCCATTATGCCAAAAGGATATTTGATGGATCGATCCGCCATTGGCAAAGACATTGTGGTTGGACTAATTTCGTCTAACCCAATGTGCTTGGCGATGGAGAGTGGCATGAGATTAATACTTGCACCTAAGTCACAAAGAGTTTGCTCAATCAATGTAGAGCCAATTGTGCAAGGAATAGTGAAACTTCCTGGGTCTCTGTGCTTTATCGGAAGCTTTTGTTGCACTATTGCGCTGCACTCCTCCGTCAATTGTATACTCTCAAAGTCTTTCACCCTCCTGTTTTTAGACAAAATTTCCTTCATAAATTCAGCATAGCTAGGCATTTGCTCCAATGCTTTCGCAAAAGGGATATTGGCTTGTAACTTCTTGAATACCTCAAGGAACTTAAAAAATTGGTTGTCCTTTTTGGCACTCCTCAACCTTTGTGGAAATTGAATAGGTGGTACATATGCCTTGACTGGAGGTGCAGGCAGAGAACTGTTAGGCCAATCTAATTCAACTGCAAGTCTGGGTTGCACGTTGTTGCCTTTTTGTAAATTTTTAGAATTTTTTGGACTTTTTCCATTGGGCCGATCGATCGAGATGGGGTCCGATCGATTGGACTTTGCCTCTACCACTTCAACTTTAGCTTCAGGGAGGCATCGATCAATCGGGGGCAGGGTCCGATCGATCGGACTTGGGCTCTAGTATTCCTCAGCTTCATACAACTCTGCATTTTTTAGTTTTTACGCCTTTTCAGCATCAAGATCTACAATAGTTTTCACTAGATTCCCATTTTGGAGAGTGATGGCATAACGATGATCTCTGCCTTTAGGATTCACCTCCATTTGGCTTAGTAGTCCATCTTTTTCTCTAGCGGATAATGCATTGGCTAGTTGCTACATTTGCACCTCAAGGTTGCGAATGGAAGCCCCTTGGTTTTGAAGAATAGATGCTTGATTTTGTAATGTGGCATCGGTTCTTGCCATGAATTGATCGGTCTTGCTCGTGTATTGGCTAGTACGATTAGTGAGTGTCTCCATGCTTCCGGTCATATTGGCAAACATCTTATCAATGTCCTTTTTCTTCTATTAGGGATGAAATTGTTAAGGAGGAGGGTTTTGCACATTTTGGTTGTTGCTCCAAGAGAAGTTGGGATGATTCCTAAACCCCGGATTATAGAAATTTGAGTATGGGTAATTCCTTGGGCGATTGTAGTTGCCATCTCCAATAGCATTAGCTTACTCGCTTTGAGAGGAAGAGGAGGTATTAATCATGCACTCTCTGGTTTGATGGCTAGCACCATAATAATCACAAGACACCATAGACAATCCTAGAACCGCATGTACTCCTTGAGGAGAATTCATCATTAAGACATCAATTTTTTTAGCCACAGCGGCTAAAATGGTCATCACATCTGCATCTTTTGGATTGCTTTGGCTATGTAGTAGTCTCTCCGATGGCCAAGAAGTATTTGTCTTGGCAACCTTGCCAAGCAAAATTTGGGCCTCCTCTTAAGATTTAGTCATAAAGGAACAACCCGCGACTGCATCTAGCATTTGCCTCATCGACACAATCAATCCGGAAGCTTGATAGACAATCCACTCCGCAAGACCATGATTTGGACAACTCCTCAAGATAAATTTGAACCTTTCCCAAGCTTCATATAGCAATTCAAGATCAAATTGGGAAAAATTCATAATATCATTCCGGATTTGAACCGCTTTAGACGGAGGGAAGAATTTAGACAAAAATTGCTCCGATAGCTCCTCCCATGTAGCAATGGAGTTGGGAGGGAGTGACATCAACCATGCTTTAGCTTTACCCCTCAAAGAAAATGGAAACAACCTCAATAGAATTGCATCGCGTGAAGAACCATTAATATCAAATGAAGCACAAATGTGCAAGAATGAAGCAATGTGCACATTTGGCTCTTCATGAGGAAAGCCGTGGAAAACAACAAAGTTAGAGATCATAGTAATGATGGCTGGCTTGATCACAAAATGGGTGGAATTGATAGGAGGATACCAGATACTAGAAGGAGTGGTATCATTAGCTCCATTCCCACCATTTACATTGTTAGCACCTCCACCAATAGCATTCCTTTTATTCAAGCCATCGCCCCCAATGGGCTTAACACCATTCCTTCGATTCAAGTTATCTCTCATACCTTCAATCGGATTATAATTTTGCTCCCATCTAAGCATACGAAGGGTCCTCTCGATCTCCATATCCAATCTAGCCAAATTCATGCTAAGAGTATGCCTCTCAAAGCTCATACAAAAGAAAGAATTTCTCCAGAAAAAATTAAAACCAAATTAGTACAAGAATAAACTAAATTGACACAAAAATTAAATTGCCTCAATCCTCGATAAAGGCGCCAAAAACTTATTGCGTTGTTACTAGCAAGTGTACTAGCCGCAAAAGTAATAAAGTGTATGAATTAAGAATCGTCCCACAGAGATTTTGGCAAATTCAATTAAGTATCAATCTAAGCAATTATCAAACTAAAATCGGAAAGCGAATTTTTTGGGTTTGATTTATCTAACACTAAAGCAAGTATTAAAAAGTGATTAACAACTAAATTAAGCGAGTAAGTAAGAACAAGATTGAACTGAAGAATGAAAAAGTACTAGGGTACCTAATTTCACTATTCTTTATTCGATTCAACTCCCTTGGCTCTGTAATTAGCTAAATAACTACCTCATTGTTGACAATTGATTTCCCTATTGTCACGCCCTTCTCTCCTAAGGTATACCGAAGTGTACCTATATCCACAGAAACGTGACCGGTAGGGGACACCCCATCCCCCGAACCAATTCCCAAACCGACAATCAAACCCAATAAACATATGTAATAATAATAAAACTAATAACCACTGGAGTAAATATACAACAGCGGATCAGTGGAATATATCCACTCGATACCAAACCGTGTAATATACACAAAATACAATGCCAAAATCCATGCCCTACTAGAGTGTCGGCTCGAGGCTACACATCAGCTCACGCAACCCGTCACTGACCACCATCTCCCGCACCGAACTCACCTGAAAGGGAATAAAGAAGAGGGGTGAGCTATAAAGCTCAGTAGGGCGTAGAAAGGAAATACTGATATCCAAAAAAATATAAGAAATCGAGGAATATGATGCAGAATAAGCAATACAATAAATAAGTAATCATCGACAATCCAATCAGGTAATATAGTAGCCGATAAGGCTATAAAGCACTGTAACCATGAACCCCGGCCACCAGTAATCCAAAATCCATAATACATAATCCGTAATCCATAATCCACCCCTGGACCCACCCTAATCCCCGTAGGGTGTCTCCCAGTCCAGGTCCACACCGAAACTGGATGAGGATCGGATCCCGATAGCATAGCCTACATCAGAGAGCGTCCCCTGTGATGCACCTCATCTCAGTCAGTCTACAGGTACGTACCCGGTCTATGTATATATCATCCATCGTAAATCCATAACCAATAAGTTAGGCTCCTATATGGGCCCCACAGTCTACATCAACCACCTCCAATCACCACCAACCACTCCACTCCCAAAAACAATCCAATAATCATAATCAACTAAGAATATAAACAAACATATAGCAAGCCGTATTTCCACCCCAGGAAACTGACAAAACCACCATATAATAAGAGTCCGTGAAACCGGAACTCTAGAATCACAAAACAGAGTAAGGAAACCCCTAGCTGAAAATCAGAATATCAATACCAAGCACGCGTCCCTGATTAACCCCTGACTCCGAAAGTCAACTCGCTCCGAATCTCAATCGTGGTCACCACCTACACCGGAAAACATAAAATACAAAAATCTAGTGAAAATATGTTTGGTCAACTGTCAAAGTCAATGGTCAAACAGTATCGAACCGGGTCAAACAGTGTAAAACCGGGTCAATCGGTGTCAAACCGGGTCAAATAGTGTAAACCAGGTCAAACGATGTAAAACCGGGTCAACCAGTGTCAAACCGAGTTAAATAGTGTAAAACCGGGTCAAATAGTATAAACCGGGTCAAACACCAGTCAACCGAGTCAACTCGCCATGACTTGGTCAACTCGGGTTAACCCAACCCAATGGTGTCACCGGCGATCCGGCCACCAAAATCGACGAAGCCATACACCAAATTGAAGAGCTCGAAGAGATGAACTCATAGATACCTGAATCAAGCCAAACCGTCACCGGAATCGGCCGGATCGACCAAAGAAACCCACGGTCGCCGGAAACTTCAAACTCCGATATCTCCCTAACCACAACTCCGATCGACGTGATTCCACTTGGGTTATGTTGTTGCCAACTGTGCGCTCCTTTTGGTACTGGTGGTGTCGCTCACTGTCGCCAGAAACAGTAGACCGCCGGAGGACCCGTGTATAAGAGAGAGAAATAGGAGAGAGAGTGAGTAGTGTAGAGAAGAGGGTGTATTTACAAATAATACAAAAGCTGGGTATTTAAGTTTATAATTTAAAAGTTCACTGTAGTCCCTACAGTTTTTACAGAAATGTCATTGTACCTTTACAAAAATATATACGTATTAAACTTTAAAAAAATCATAACTAATTCAATTTAACTCCGATTAAGGTGATTCTCGTCCTAAAAATTTTATTTTAAAATCCCCCATTTATGAAAAATATTTCCAGATTTTTATCTTAATTTAATTTTTATTCTTCCCAAATCTCGGTTCATAATCACTGAGGTTCACTCCACCTCGATCAACAGGACAAAATAAAACTATGAATAGTGTAAAAATCAGGTCAGGATATTACACCTATCCTACCCAATGCTCTATTCCTAGTTACACCGAAAGTGCCTCTATCCCTAGCCCCTGTTATTCCTAACAATCGGGTTCAAAAGACAAATACCCATTAAGATTTGTGGATTAACTGTGTAGCGATTGCATAGGTCATGCCCCTATATTCCTATGATTCATGAAACCTATGATGTCTATGGTAAGAGGCAAATCCTATATATATCCCTTCGGTCTCAATCTAGGCAGCGAATCAATTGAATGATGGCCAAACATCCAAAAGCATAAAACACACCCATATACAATCAACAATAGATAGAAATCAGGAGAAATCAAAGCGAAGTTTATTGAATTATCAAAGTTAGATTACATTAGGTCCCTAGGAAGAGAATCTAGCCACTAATGGAGTCAAGATACATCATAATAGAATGAAAGCAAATGAAAGCAAATCATAAAAACCAGGATCAAAGATGAGAGAAGAAACCCCTTCTTCTCTAAGCTTCAATGACTTCCTCTTAGAGAGCTCCAAAACACTAGCCTCCAAGATCAATCCAAGTGGGAGAGAATGTCTCTAAAACCCTAAAAACTATCCTTTTATACCTCCTTAAACTCCTATGTCATTTTTCTAACAAGTTGGGGTCGTTTTGACTTAAACCTACTAGAATTCGGGACTTTTTGGTGAAAATTCATGTGCTGTCAATAGTAACTCCAATCAATCGGGCATATTTACGATCGATTGAAAATACAATATGGAATTTGAGCTTTAAATGCCGGATCGATCGGAATCCAATCCCAATCGATTGGGATTTGGCTCTATCTGTAATATCCTGACCCGAGTATGCATTGTTCATAGTATTTTGACACATTAATTGAGGTGGAGTGGACCTCGATGACCGTGAACCGGGATTTGGGGAGAATAAAATTTTAATTAAGATAAAAATATTTTTCATAAATGGGGGATTGACAAAGAAAATTTTTGGCGCAAAAATCACGCAAATCAGATTTATTACGAATTTTTAAAGATAAATAGATTTTCACATTTTGTGAGTGGCATTTTCATAAATACTGCAGGGACTATAGTGCAGTTTTGGGTTAAATATTTAAATACCTAAAATTTTCAAACTTTTCAAAAAGGCCTACTTCTCAGACACGATCTTCTCTCTCTTGTTTCACTCTCACTAACACAGGTTCATCAGTGGTTCTCCGATTCCGGGCGAGACGAGTGAAACCTAGGTTGAATCACGCCAAACGGAGCCGTCGTTGAGGAGAAATCGACATTAGAAGTTTCGGCCACCGTTAACTTCCTTTGGTAGATCCAGCCGATTCCGATGACGGAGGGACTTGATTTTGGTATGTATGAGTTCGTCTCTTCATGCTCTTGAATTTGGTGTGTGGCTTGGTCGGTTTTGGTGGCCGGATCGCCGATGACACCATTGAGTGAGTTAACCTGAGTTGACCGAGTCTGGGTGAGTTGACTTGGTTGACCAGTGTGTTGACCGGTTTGACCTAGTTTGACCATTGACTATTGACTTTGACCGTTGACCAAAGTTGACTGGACGTATTTTAACTGTATTTTCGTATCTCGTGTTTTTCAATGTAGACAGTGATTCCGATTGAGATTCGAAACAGGTTGACTTTTGGAGTCAGGGGTTTGTCGGGGACATGTGCTTGGTATTCGCATTCTTATTTCCAGTTAGGGGTCTCCTTGTCTCTTGTGTGTGATTTTAGAGTTCTGGTTTCATGGACTCTTATTATATTATGGTTCTATTGGTTTTCGAGGGTGGAAATATGACTAGTCAACATTTTATTTATGTTCCCTGTTGATTATCATTGTTGGTATGTTTTTAGGAGTGGGGTAATTGGAGGTGGTTAATGTAGACTGTGGGGCCCATATAGGAGCCCAATCTATTGGATATGGATTTATGATGAATAATATATATATAGACCGGGTACATACCTATAGACCGTCTGAGGTGAGATGCATCAAAGGGGATGCCCTCTGGTGTAGGCTATGCTATCGGGATATCCGATCCTTATCCAGTTTCGGAGTGGACCTAGACTGGGAGACATCCTACAGGGATTAGGGTGGGTCCGGGGGTGGATTATGGATTACGGATTATGGTGTATGGATTATGGATTACTGGAGACCGGTGTTTGTGGTTACAGTGTTGTATAGCCTTATCGGTTACAATGTTACTTGGTTGGATTACTGATGGTTATTTATTTATGGTACTTCATATTCTACATCATATTCCTTGATTTCTTTATTCTGGATATCGATGTTCCCTTTCTATGCCCTACTGAGATTCATGGCTCACCCCTCTTCTTATTTCCCTTTCAGGTGAGTTGGATATAGGTGACGACGTCAACGACGGGACGCTTGAGCTGCTATGTAGCCTCGAGCTGACTCCTTTCGCAAGGCATAGGGATTTTGGTATCGTACTTTGTCTATATTACTTACTCAGTGTCATCTCGAGTAGATATATTTTCTTACCTCCGCTGTTGTATAGATACTCCGATGGTTTCGATGGATGTATATATATGGCATTTTGGAGAGATTGTTTTCACATCGTGTTTCAGGAGTCATTACCATTTTATATATTTTATTCGGTTTATGCATTGGATTAAGGGTTGGTTCGGGGGAAGGGGTCCCTTGCCGGTCACGTCCTTGAGGGTATAGATACACTTTGTTGTACCTTAGGAGAGAGGGGCGTGACACTGTCTCTAAAAGTGACTGATTCTGACTCGATTTTGCTCCGTTTCTTCAATGCATGCCTCGAACTCCTCTCTTTTTTGTCTAGTAACAATGAGAAAACAATAAAGGTTAGTCATTATATGTACATTATATTTTGTTTCACATTGATATTCAAGATTTTAAGCTTAGAAATTAATAATCACTTCACATTAATAAGCACTCGATTTTGTTTCGATCGCTACGATAGAGCATTTGTTGAACTTCTCGATTTTCCCTATTCTTTTAACACATCTCCTGCATAAATAAGTTAACATTAAACCAAGGTAAGATATAAAAACGTAACTAGACAATCAAAAATGGACAGTTGATTATGCATATTACTTGGCAATAAATAAAGAGAAGAAAATATCACCTGAACTTTTTCCGTCCCCCAATATTCTTTCACCAACCAATTCCACTCACTTTCACTAACTTCTGGGGATTGATCTGCCAATCTCTCTTCATCAATTTCATGTCTATCACAGTGTTCCTTCTTCAACCGATATCGAAAGTCCCTCCATTTTTTGCCATTGATGCCATCGTTTGCTTCTCTCTTCCTGGCTCATCCCTTATGTCAAACTTCTCCCAAATAAAGAATGGAGATGTCATATCAATGAGAACTTAAATGATGTCAAAATATCAAATTCCAGTTTGTATTTATACTCACCTTCACATTAGCAAGCATGAGCTCTTTCTTCTCTTTCTCAACACGATGCCAATTTTCTTTCGACAAAGGTGTAATAAACATGTTTCATACTATCACCCCTTGTATAACACAAGCTTGGGATGTTGTTCTCCTACAGGTCGGTGATTGTCATCGAATTCTACTGTAAACTTTTCTCCAGCTTCCAAGCTTGTAACCTTTTTCCCACGTGGCCGTCCACGCTTTCTTATCCTGACGCTACCTACATAAATGAAATGTAAGACAACGATCAAAGTAATATTATACTATGCTTCAATATAAAACAAACCAGTAGAGCTTGCTCTAGTATCATGTAGAGAAGATTGCTCTGAATGTGATGATGGTGATCTGTCATCGATTGGTCTTGAATGTGACTTCATGCCTACAAAAATTTTAATAAGTTAGTTTGAGATCAATTATGCAAATTCATGTGTATTATAAAAATATTAAACTAAGAGTGCATTCAGATTTAGGACAAAGAAAAAGATTGAGAAGCTTATTCATTACAAAATCACTATTTCGTGTTTACCTACAATATATCACCTCTAACATTTTCTTTTCCGCTTCTTTTTTACATTTATGATATTTTTAGACAATGGAATTGTTTCCATCGACAAATCATGTCTATTCGATATAACATGGCCAACATCATCTGTTGACAAATAATAGAATGATATATCCCCTATTTTAAGAGGTTGCAATGCCTCTATTTTATTGACAGTTGCCTCATCTTCATTCTCTGCCACGACAAAAAATTCACGTGGAAGGGCTTTCGATAAGACTAGCCATTCTGGGCGTGTATTGACTTGCCAACACAAATGGTTCATTTGTCCCTAATGTTCTCAAGGAATTAACACTAACATAGCCATGCTTGTCCTTATCAATCTCTCTTCCATTATTATGTACATCTCTCCAATCACTTTTGAACAGACAATACGTTTTCCTCCAAGATATTGCAATTCAACTATATCAATAAGAACTCCATAGTAATCCAATCTATCGACACCATTCTCTCCATTGACTACCACACCACTATTTTGTGTCTTTAGACGAGCTTCTCGCACTTTTGTATGAAACTTGAAACCACTAACAACATAACCACTCCATGAAATTACCATTTTATCAGGGCCATGAGACAAACGACGGAATTCTTCAAGTGTTTCATCATTGTGCTTCTACATAATGTAGCCATCTATACAATTAAAAGTTGCAATCATTTTAAAAAATTACACATTATGAATCCAAGTAAAAATTAGAAGAATATAAACTAAAAATCAAGCTTACGCGATCTTCGAACCACTTTGATAACTATCAATGATGAAAAAGATCTACATTCCTAGAATGTGACTATTTAAAAAATTCTTTATGTTCCCTGCCAGTAAGTGAGCATGTAAGGTAATTTCTAACATGTAAGAGAATTTCAAACACCTTTATCAACAATTCTTCTTACTTCATAAAAGGTATCACATTTTCATAATTTTGTAAGATGTACCAGTGTGCTTGAGTTCTTGATTAGTTATCGCTTTGACAGTTGACCTTCCCAGAGCACACCCCTTCCTTGAGAATATAGACAGACCACCCTATTTTCGTGTATCAGGACCTTCAAGGTTTCTAGAACTCTATTAAACTTTGTTTTAATATCAGTAAGTATCTTGAACTAAAATTCATACACTCTTCTAGTATGTAATCTTCAGCAATTGATCCCTCCGCTCGACTTTTGTTCTGAACATAAGACTTCAATGTGTGCAAGTATACGCGTTTGAACTTATAAGTTAATAAGTACAGTTATCATTAGTGAATATTGAAGAACAAAATACTACAATTACCTCTCAGTGGGATACATCCATCGGTATTGAACAGGCCCATCTATCATTGCTTCATTTGCCAAGTGGATTGGTAAGTGCACCATCATATCAAAGAAAGGTGGTGGAAATATCATCTCTAAATGACACAATGTTAATGCAATATCTCGTTCTATTTTTTCGAGTTCCTCCGGACAAAGTGTTTTTGAGCATAAATCGACAACGAAACTGCTCAAACCGATCAAGGCATCACACACATCATACGACTATATGCCTCGAATAGCAAGTGGTAGTAGCCGTTGGAGAAGAACATGGCAATCATGAATTTTCAAGCCAATCAACTTCTTGTCTTTCAAGTAAACACACCTGGAGATGTTTAAAGAAAAACCATCTGGAACCTTGACACCTTTCAATAATTCTATTACACGAAGCCTCTCACCAGATGATAAAGTATAACAAGCAGGAGGTAGTAGATAAGTGTGCTCGTCTATCTCAATTGGATGCAAATCTTCTTTGAGATTCATTTCTTATAAATCAAGACGAGAATTGAGATTGTCTTTTGTCTTTTCTGAAATCCCGAGCAATGTTGCAATCACATTGTCACACACATTTTTCTCAATGTGCATAACATCTAAATTGTGACCAATGAGCAAATTTTTCCAATATGGAAGATCAAAGAATATACTTTTTTCTTCCAATTGTGATGTTGACTTCCCGCAAACCATTTTTTCCCCTTACCAAATACTATTTATCCCATGTCTTCTATCTGTTCAAGCATACTATCACTGGACAACATCATCGGTGGAGTTCTTTCTTCTTTCTCGTCATCAAAGTTGCGTTTGTTATCACGCCATTTATGATCATTGGCACGAATCTATGATGACACATATAGCATTGTTTCTTTCCATGCACTAATCTATTTGAACATGTTTGCACATTACAAACTGGACAAGCTAAGTGTCCTTTGGTGCTCCATCCTAAGAGAACTGCATACCCTAGAAAGTCACTAATAGTCCATAATAAAGCTGCCCTCATCCGGAAGCTTGTCTTATTGGATGCGTCAAACGTATTCACACCTTCTTCCCATAATTCCTTCAACTCTTCAATCAATGGTTGTAGGTAAACATCAATATCATTCCCGGGAGCTCTCTCTCCCGGAATAACTAGAGACAAAATCATGTGTTTGTTTCATACAAATCCATGGAGGCAAATTATATGATATAAGAATAACAAGTCACATACTATATGATAGACTCATGTTATCGAAGGGATTGAATCCATCGCTTGCCAATCTAG
Organism: Tripterygium wilfordii; assembly: GCF_013401445.1. Classification (NCBI taxonomy): domain Eukaryota; kingdom Viridiplantae; phylum Streptophyta; class Magnoliopsida; order Celastrales; family Celastraceae; genus Tripterygium; species Tripterygium wilfordii. The sequence continues at coordinate 6,498,860 of NC_052254.1, forward strand.
GTCTCACATTTCGTGGTTCAATACTAAAGTCAGGATACAATCGGTCAAGATGTATCATTGGGACTCATTTTCTTTTAGTAGAATTAGAATACCCATCTTCATTGTCATCATCATCACAATCTCTACCACTATTTATTTTCCACCTCAACTCTCCACAAGTGGGGCAATTCTCTACATCTGCGAGTTCTTTGCGAAATAGAACACAATCATTAATGCACGCATCTATCTTATTATATGACTGCCCAAGATCTTGAAAAATCTTTTTTGCCTCGTAATACGACTTTGGTAGTGTTTCACGTCTAGGCAAAGCCTTCTTCAATTCCTTAAGCAACATGGTTAAGGCATTATTATTCATCCCCCCAACACATTTAATATGTAAGGTTTTAAGATGAATGACAGTAATGAAATCTCACAACCATAATATATGCTAGTTTTGGCATTTTCAAAAACCCTGTAAATTCATTCAGCCTCTTTTGTGACACATTACCACTAGCATTGTTCGCATCATATTCATGGTCTGTAAAAATCTCTAGATTAAGACCTGGTAAGGTATTTGCTATCAACTCATCTATTTCATCACATTCCACCTCAAGCCCAAGCTTATCATCCTTAACTTCCACAACAACAGGATGTTCTTTGCCATGGAAGTTCCAAAAGGTGGAAGTACGAACTATGCCCCTTATGATCAAATCTTCCTTAACGTTCTCTTTACTCTTGAGATGGCCATTGAAGCACTCTTTACACGGACAATATATGAGATTTCCTACACTTGGGTGTTGAAAAGCAAAATCAAGAAATTCCTCGACTCCCCTAATATAATCAGGGTCCAAACGGTTGCCAATATTTATCCAGCTTTTGTCCAATGTGGCCATCTATTCAATAAAAGTGAACAATGCTAACTTAAGTAACCATGATTTCTAAACATTATACCCATCTAGTCAATCCTTAAAAAACAAATACATATAGACTAGACTTATAGCAAGTAAAATTTTTCTTTGGAGAAGTTAACACCAACACCTTATACTTATAGCAAGTAAGCAAAATAGTTTTGTTTCAAGATTTGAAATGTTTATTTATCTCTTATTAATTGCAAGTTTTCATGATATGTATAAGACAGTATCAGTAAAGTTACAATTCCTCAAAATACAACTAAGCATATGAGATCCTATCTCAGGTAGACATTTTTTCAAACAGGTGGTGTGCACTGACAATTCCAATCGAATACACAATTGAGAAAGATCAAAATTTCTCTATTGATACATATATATATACCAACTTCATATAGCAACAAATATAGTAGCTTAAACCCAAAGAAAAGTTTCAAAGTGAGGACTCTGCTATGTAAAGTGTAAAGTTAGAAAGGGAGTCAAAATACCACTTACTTTCCAGTATAGCAGTGATAGGCTTCACGGAAGATCAACCTATTTTCCAGTACCGCACTTGCAATTCTGACAAACCCAAGGGGAAAACTCAATTACTCAATCGAAAATTTTGAACCCACATAGATCTAGTGCTCTTCCCTTAAACAAGAAAAACAATAGGAATTCGTACCTTATCAAGTACCAGAATTGTCTCGACCTCAAAATTTAAGTTGCAGTGTGTGCTTGTGGTTGAAGTAGTTCAAGGATCGTACAGTGAAGTGTGTGCCTGTGTCGACGAAATATAGGTGGTGGAAGATAGAGTGCGGTGGTGGAAGAGGGAGTGTGGTGGCAGAAGAAGGAGTCTGATGCAAATTGTGCCAAGTAAAAAAAGTATGGATTTGCCTACATCTACAAAAACAACGGTGTCGTTTTGATGTTATCACAGTTGCGGCGTTTCATAGACACCGTCAAATAATACAATTTACGACATACAATTACAAAAGCATCGTTATATTTAATTTGTAACTAACAAATTCAATGAAACGACGTCGTTTTATTTCTTAAATTACGACGCTTATGTAAAGCACCGTTACATTACATATATTTTCGGTGCTTCTGTCAATAAGCGCCGTCATTGTGAATATGAAACTCTAAACCTAAACCCCAAACCCTAACACTAAAACCCCGTATACTAATTTTTTTTTAGTTTCCATTAATTATATATGTTACAAAATTAAACATTTGGGTAATATTTGAATTACCGTGATGTTTCAAGTAAAAATTTATATTATTCTTAAAATGATACTCATTATTAATATATAGCACTAAACCCTAAACTAAAAAATTTTCAAAACCTTGCTTATTCTTAGTCGTTAAGGGTTATATATGTTTAGGGTTTCATAATTGTACCATAAACCTAACTAGACCTAATATATAAGTATATATTGATCTAATGTATATATTTATCTTTGTACAAATTAACACACAATTATATATTATTATTTAGATAAATATATGCACATTTATATATATACATATGTGTGTGTCCATATATATATATATATATATATATATATTAAGGATAACGTTATGAATATAAAATATACTATACTAATTGCTTCATATTGAGTTCTACTTGTATATATAAGTAAGTCAATCCTATTTAAGATTTGAATCCTTATTAAAAAAAAAATAAGAAGGGGAAATTCATTTCACGATGTTACTTGCTGAAAGCGTTGTCATATACATTGTTTAACAACGCATAATACAAAAGCGTCGTCATAGTATCCATTTCACGACGTTTGTGTTTAACATCGCTAATTAGAAAATAAAGAACGACATTTATCATCGAGAACCCCAGGAATTTGACAACGCGTTATCCGAAAGCGTCGCGATATAATTCACGCCATCTGAATCGCGTGAAATTATTTGACATCGACGATGCTTTGCAAAAAAGCGCCGATATATCAACATTTTAACGACTTTACGTTAAACGTCACAACTGTGAAACATTTTAACGGTGCTTTTTTAAAAAAGCACTGTGAAATTAAAGAAACGTCGGCGCTTTTACATAACCACCACGTAAAAGTGTCGTAAATGACTCACTTTCTTGTAGTGAGGACAGGGGATTTGAACCAGGGATGAGAACCATAAGTTCCATAGACGATGAATTTTTGAGGCTTTCACAAACTTTTTAGGTCAAATTCATTTAATTTATTAAATACCATTTAGTCATTAAATTACAATTAAATGTTTTTTTAAAAATTGACTAATCACTTTTAACAACCACATTGTGTCAAATGATCAGTACTTGGTGTCCACGCTCAACTGATTTAAGAAAAAGAGTTACTTTCAGAGCATCTTCCTTTTTTTTTAATACCACCGAGAATTACGTTTGCGGTTGGAATCAAACCTTGGGCACACATATGCCTAACCCAGCCTATTGCCAACCAAACTAATTCTTGTTGGTGCATCTTCCTATATTAAGCAAACAAACGAGAAAATATTAAGCAATGCCAAACTTAGCTTAATGCAAGCTCACGTAATCCTTTCATTTGAAAGTCTAGGTTTACGAGTCAAATATGTGGCTTAGAGTCATATGCCGGACCCAACCAGAGAAAAAAGAGAGAAGAAAAAAAATAATTTTTTGTCTCCATGCACACCAACGCAATGACGCATGCTAAAAGAAGCAACTGAAGTTCAGACTAATTAAAAAAGGGGAAGACAAAATTTTTTTTAAAAAAAGAAAGCAACTTAAGGGGGAAAAAAAAGAAGACAAAATTAAAATCCCTAAGATGGAAATGGACACCAATCCAACCATCTCCCACCATCTCTCTCCGCTCCTCTCTACTGAAGGTAGAAGGACAAAAATGGGTTTTTTTCAAGGTAGTAGGAGTACGTCCAGTCCGTACAAGGTATAGGATGACGATGGACGCAGAAGACCTCGTTTTCAATCTACTATCTGGGTATGAGTACTATTTCACCTAGAAAACATCTCCGATCATTATTTATGAACCCTAATTTGGTCGTATAGGTTTCGAGTGTTGGTGTCCGGACAGGTGGTGTCCGGATGAGCCGTTTGGATGGATGGAGCTCTAATGTGCAGTTTCAAGACATAAGACAATCTATACGGACAACTTGAGTAGCAGTCCGGTGATATGAAACAAGAATTCAAGAGAATGAGACAGTAGACGAAGAAGAGGAGAAAGAAGGTTCTTGACTCTGCAACAGTCATCCAATCTCATTACTGCGTGATATAGTGCTTGAGGTTACAATCTGCATGTGAGATAGTGGCCCATGAACATAAACAATCCTAACTACTAACACGAGATATCAGATGACTTAGCCACTAATTTGGAACTTGTAAACGTGCAACTAACCATGAAATGCAACTGACATTAACTGAAACGTGCAACAACTGAAAGTAAATGCAATGGACTATGACTAAGCAAATGCAACACAACTGACAATGACTTCAGCCAGGCCACGTATCAATCCCGCCCACTCGAATTTTCCTTGTCCTCAAGGATAAACGCTAGATATATCCTAGAGAAACGCCACAGATTTTCCCAAGTAGCATCCTCTGTTGGAGCACCCTTCTACTTGAGTAAAATTTGTGTCTTTAGCCGATACTTGCCCTTGTGAATGACCCGATGTTGTAAGATAGCCTCAGGCTAAGGAAGAATCACAGAGTCATCCAAAACAGGAGGTGGCATATGAGAAATGGGAGAGATTGGACCAATCTTCTTCTTCAAAAGGCTGATGTGGAAAACATCATGGATTTGTGATCTAGCGGGTAGTTCTAACCTGTAGGCAATAGGTCTGATGCGTTCCACAACTGGGTAGGGAACAAAATAAAGTGAAGCAAGCTTGAGACTATTGAGGAATGTTATTGTGGATTGTCGATATGGTTATAACTTGAGGAACACCATGTCACCAACCTTAAACTCAACCTCTCGTCGTCGCTGGTCATCTTTCGACTTCATACGATCTTGGGCCGTCCTCAAATTATAACGTAGATCCCTTAATATGTCATCTCGAGTGCGTAAATGCTCATCTATAGCTTGTACTTTTGTAGTGTGAGGAATATATGACAATAATGTGGGTGGTGGAACCCCATAGACAACTTCAATGCCTCACCGAAATAAGCGATGGGTCGCTAATCTTGCATCAAGATGGTGCCAATTCCTACGCCACAAGCATCACATTCAATGACAAACGGTTGAGAAAAATCTGATAGCTTGAAGACCGGTGGTGATGTGAGTGCATGTTTCAATTCTTCAAAGGCCATGCTAGCTTTTGGAGTCCAATGGAATCCATCTTTAGTAAGTAGACGATTTAAGGGGGCTACCAAAGTACAAAATCCACGAATGAATTTGTGATAATAACCAGTCAACCCAAGGGAGCCACGGAGAGATTTCACTGTGTGAGGGACAGGCCAATTCAAGATACTTTTGATTTTAGTTGGGTCAACGACAACGCCCTTCTGGGAAATCAAATGGCCCAACTATTCGACCTGTAAAACCCCAAACTTACATTTGGACATTTTAGCAAACAGGTTGTTAGACAATAAAATCTCCAAAATTGTTTGTAAATGTTGTAAGTGATCCTCCCAACTGCGACTATAGACCAAGATATCATCAAAGAATACCAAAATAAACATGTGGAGATATGGGCGGAAGAGGTCATTCATAAGGCCTTTGAAGGTTGAAGGTGCGTTAGTAAGGCCGAACGACATAACGACAAACTCATAATGTCCTTCGTGGGTACGAAAGGTCGTCTTATGAATATCTCTATCATTAACATGAATTTGATGGAATCCTGAATGGAGTCAAGCTTCAAAAAATACACAACACTGTCTAACTCGTCAAGTAATTCATCAATAACAGGAATGGGGTACTTATTTTTTGTTGTGATATTATTGAAAGCCCCGGTAATCGACACAGAACCGCCATCCAACATCCGCCTTCCACACCAACGAAATAGTGTAGGAAAAAGGGCTAGTACTAGGCCTGATTAACACCGGTATAAGTAACTCTTGAATCATCTTTTCTATCTCCACCTTCTGATAATACGGATAGCGATAAGGTCACACATTGATAGGGTCAGTGCCATCTTGTAATGGGATATTGTGGTCATAATTGTGATGCGGAGGCAAAGATTGAGGGCTCGGCAAAGACCCCCTTAGTAGTTCTACAACACTTGATCAATGCCTTCTTTGTGTGATGAAGGAGAGCCTAGAATGGGATTTAACATAATTTACAGCAAATATCCAATGCCATCTAAATGTTGAAGTTGCTTACTTGTTAAGGCCTCCAACTCAGACCTTTGCAAACCTTGCAATTGGTACCGAACTCCATCTTTGGAAAACCCCATAGTTAACTACTTATAATTTGTCTCGACTGATCCCAATGTCTCTAGCCACTGGACACCAAGAACGGCTTGGCAAGCAGCAATGGGTAACATATAAAAATCGATAGTGATGGCATGCTTCTAGACTAGGAGTGTGAGAGATAGACAACAACCTACACATTCAACTTTTTTCTTGATTTGCGACGATCACTTGGAAGGACTGGCTATGCTTAACAGGTAAATGATACCTTTCAACAACTTTCTGGTCGATGAAATTGTATGTGCTACCTCCATCGATAAGTATTGTAATGCTATTGTTTTGAATTTTTCCTAACACTCGGATGGTTTGTGGATGGGCTACTCCAGATATGGCATGAAATGATATTTCAGGAACAATGGCATTATGGAGTTCTGGAGAGTTCTGGACTGTCTTGTGGCTTTGAGGACTCTTGTGGGCAAGAGTCATCAGATTCGGATGGGTAAATATCCTCAATCATAAACAACTATGGTCATTGGCATTTATGACCTACCTATACTTCTCATCACAATAATAACACAGGCCCCTTCTCCCACTGTTCACGTGCTTCTTGTCCAGTGATTCGTTTAAAAGTGGAGGGAAATGAATTGGTTGTAGGGGCAGGTTTGGTGTTTAGGGTAATAGGTGGGGCTCCTTGGATTTTGGTGGGTTTGTTACAGGTAAACAAGGAAAGGTGGAGGGCTTCCTTTGGAGAGAATTGCGCTCTTTGATCAACAGAGTGACCGCGAAAGCTTCAATCAGGGTGTGAGGCTTTTTGACCTTGACATCCAAACGAATCTCATCCTCCAATCCGGCAATAAAACAACTTACTAAGTAGGCTTCTGAAAAGTTTTCAATCAATTGTGAGAGCCTTTCAAACTCCTCCTGATAGGCAACCACAGTTGTAGTCTATTTGAGCCAACTAAAGGCCTCAAATGGACCTTCGTACTCGGTGGATCCAAAGCGATGCAATAACGCCTTCGTAAAATCCTCCTAAGTCATTGGAACCTTGGCCTTTGTAAGCCAACGATGCCAATGCAAAGCAATTCCTTCAAGGTGGAAGGAAGTAAGTGATAAATATTGTTGTGGTGAAAATGCATTGGTACTCAAAAAATAGTTTTGTGCGATAAATCCACCGAGAAGGATGTTGGATAGTCAAGTCATCTCTAGTTGGTTGGGATGTCTCTCAAATGGCAAATGGGTTGATGTCACCCTATCCAGTGGTTTGGGTTCGAGTAGAAGAGGCACAAAGGGATTGTAGTTCGGTGAGGATAGTGTAGAGGGTGGAGTGCACTTGGTCGAAGCTAGACTCATGGCGGGCTAGGATTTCAATAACCTCGTTGCGAAATTCAATATTGGATTTGCCATGGTTTCTATCGAACAAATCCAATACCAATGATATGAAACAAGAATTCAAGAGAAAGAGACAGACCACGTATCATCCATATAACTGATGGTGCAAGCCGTCGATACATTATTCTATTTTAAGACATTCTTATTTTAATGACACTAATTAGTACATTAATGGTTAAATTGGATGTAGCGTGGATGACTTATTAAGATTATTGCAATGCTATGTTGGTACATTATTATATTTGGAGACATCTTCATGCCATGGAATGTTTATGTATATGTATATTGTTTAATCATTAGAACATATTTTGTATGTTCCAATGTTTGTTAGCTCTTTAATCCATATTGCTCCTTGAAAGTGCATAAATTTTTCATATATACCATATTATTCCATGAAAGGCTAGCAACTAAATATAGTGTCAACACCTGAATATATGAATATGTTTGCTTCAACTTTAACAGCCTTACCATTGAAAGGATCACCCCCACCATTGAAATCATCATCATTGTCATCAGAAGCATCAATTACCTTATCCTCTTCAACAAACTCAGCCATATTGCCCTCTACTTCAACACTAGCAACTTGCAAATGTCCCACATTGCCCTCTACAGACAAATCATGTGCTTCTAAATAGCCCATGTTACCCTCAACATCTATAGAAGTAGATTCATCAAGCTCCGATCTTGATTTCCTTACATCGCTTCATTTTAACATTGTTACAAAATAACCAACAAGAAGACTAATTTGGAGGACAAAAAAAGACACAAGGGTGGAGATCAATAATAGTACAGATCAAGAGAAAATTGCAAATTTAATAATGAACTTACCAATGAACGCTTGCGATTTGGACCCAAGACTTGCGACAATAGACCACGAATGAAACCAAACACCTTTACTTCAGCATTTCACCTCTATAAAACTCTAGATGGTCCCATTTGATCAAAACTAGTCCAGCTCTGTCCTTCACGCCAAACCAGTCCACCTCTCTTCATCGTGCGAAACTAGTAGAGAGAGCATCTTAGGGTTTTAAATTTGGTCTTATCTTTATTTTTCATACATGGCTTTCTTTTTCGTTTTTAAATTTGTTTGAAAATGACATATCTTTGACTTTGTGGCATTACTTGATCTCTGATTGCCATGTATGAAATTTCTGTCGACTATACAACCGAAAAAGGTGGATTGGGAGGGTTTTTTAAATATTGAGTACAAAAAGGAGAAATTTTAAACTTTAATAACATATACGAAAAATCGGTGAAACTTAAATGATGCAGCTATCAACAAAAAGTAGTACCAAAGGGGAGAAAGGGGGAGAAAGGAGGAGAAGACTAAGGCTCTGTTGCAGATGTGAGGATGCAGGTGAGAGAGAGGATGAGAGAGATGATGTAGAAGTGAGAGGGGGGACATAGGATGAGAGAGAGGGGATGCAAGAGAAAAAATTATTATTTTATGTTTAGGGAAGTGTATAGTGGTTCCTAGATGTAAGTAACAACTATTCATGTTATCTAGAATATAGAACTTCTAGGTAGGTAATATGATACAACCATATTTTTTACTAATTCCCTATTTTTGTTATATAAAATAGGGAAAGAACCATGTTTAGGTCCTATGATGTGGATACTCTTGGATACTCTACAATACCTTGCACGATCACTTTAGAAGTTATTTCACAGGCTTCATGAATGATTTAACTTGAAGCTGTTGAGTCATAGGGGCATCCACATTAGATTACCTAAATATGATTATTTCCCTAAAATATAGAATAAACATAGAGAACTAGTCAAAAATAAATCTGCATCAGACTACCTAGTGGTTATCTAAAATAGATAACTTGAATAGTAGTTCTCTACATCTAAAGAACCACTGTTCAGAAGAATAAAATAAAATTTTTTCTTAATTTTTTTCTGCGATAGTTCACGTCCTCTACGGGTTTTTATTGATTTTCTTCTCTGGCATCGTCGAATAACTATGGTGATAATCAATTGTCGTCGATCAGGTATCCTTCTCCCCTTTTCATGCTTGTCTCAAAGATTTCCATTTTGGTTGTTTTTCAATTTGGCTTTTATTTGTTTGCTTTGTCCTTTCACTTCAAACCGCCCATTTTTCCGACGAATTCCGGCGAAGCACCGGCCGACAAGGGTTTCCTTTGGGTAGAGTCATACACATACTTCAACTTTCTACAAGAAAAGAGTTGGATTGAAGTAAAGTTTTAGTTTTAGGATTTGAGAGCTAGATGGGTTTTGAGGTTTTTGGCTCAATGAGAGTTTCTTTGTTTAATAACTCCAAATTTAGTTCTAATCTTCTTATATTACTATATTCATGTGTAGTACTTGAACCAATTCAAGAGGAGGCTTGGAATTCTTGAGTTGGTGGAACTAACAAGGCTCAAGGTAAGGGTTATTGACTCAAATTGCTTCAATTAAGTTTGGGTTGGGATGAAAAATAATATTGTGATATGATTTTAATTGTTTAACCTTAGAGAATTAAGATAGAATATGAATTTAGTGGAAATGAGGATATTGTGGAGTATGAAAGGTGGGATTTGAATGGGTTGATGAATATGGGAACTAGGTGGAGTTTATTTCATTAAATAGGTTTGTGAATTGGCATGGAGTGTACATTGCTTGTTGGTGAGAATTTCGAGTCCACTTTGAGATAGGGATTTTTCCCCTTCTCTTCGTTATTTTCAATTTTAAAAAAAAAGACAAGTCTTGAATATTATTTCGATCAACTCGGTAAGCTCCTTTGGGCCATTCTTTGCTTGTTCCAAAGAAAGGTCATAGCCCAATTTGTATTCATATCATTTTTTACTTAAAAGTTTATTCTCGTTATGCATTATAACCCATGAAATGCTTGATCATAAATCGAGCAATATGTAATCTTCATGCATCATGATGAATGGATGTTGTATTTATATTTGTTGCGTGAATGACATGAATTATAGGATTACATTAGATGCATGATGTGTTCCGAGGATGCACTCAGGGTTCAGTTAGGTGTTGGATGATATGGGCACATGTGTGGATGATGGAAATGAGCCTTGTGATGGTCCTAGGCCAGAGGATTCCCGTAGCGGAATTTGTCATTGCACGGTGGCTAGTATGTGACGATAGGCTAGGCGTGGAGGTTGAAATATCATTGTGGGGCCAGCGGTGGGTGGTTGCAACCACATGCGTGCCAACCTTCTCTTTAGCTGTTTGAGATTGACGGATATGCGATTGTGGTATTGATTGGATGCTAGAGAGAGAGGTAGTGCGGTGGATTCTCGTCGGCTTATCATCGCAGGGCGGGAATCTGATTCGTCGGCTTGGGCGTCAGTGGTGGAGGATATGGAGGTTTAGTTGGGTTGATTGGGTGCATTAGCTTTGCACTGCATATTGTTGCATTGATGATTCGTTATAAATTTCCAGCCATACTATTGTTCTCGTGTTCTATTATTTATCCCTACTGAACCTTCTGCTCACCCTATCTACTTTCCCTCCCCACAGGTGATACAGGATCTAGTGCATATGCTGCGGATCAATAGGAGGACGCGTGACGGAGGTGGCCTGGACATTAGTTTGTTTTGTGTATCTACGTGGTACTTGTGTGTGATTTAAATATATATATATATATATATATATATACGGATATGGGTACTCATGCATCATGTGTTGTTTGCATGCTACATTTGTATGTGTGGGTTGTAGTACGAGAGTTTTTATGTATGTTTGGATATGGATGATGTATGGACGACCTAGAGTGGTATCCCATGATTTTTGGATGATTGATACTGATGATGGAATTGGTAGTAAATGGTGGACCCTGAGGGTCAGTGGATTTGGATATAATAGAAGTGTTTATTTATTGTGTCTTGATTACAGGTGGATTTCTTCATTTTATGGGGAGATGCTGCCGAAATTTTTGGTAAAGTTTGTGCTGGTTTGGGACGTAACATATGAGATGCATGTGGTTTTTTGTGTATTTGTCATTTTCTTCACGCTCCGCGGATCTGGGGCGTGATAATAAGTCGTTGGCTGTGCCATTGGCAATGTCGAGCTCTGTCCCTTTTCATTTTCATCCTTTGCCTTTGCCCTATGCCTTAGTTTTGACCCAAGCTACCTTCTGTCTACTTAAAGAAAAGATTCTATTTCGGTTTGCTTTCTTGCTTCTAGCTGGCAATAGTGCTAGAATAAGAAAAACTGAAGGAACTTCAAATGGATATGCTTTTTATTTGTTCCATAGTGATACATTATGTGTTGGACATTGATGAATACCATATGATGAAGAGACTTAAATATTTGTCAAACTTTGTTTGCGGAGTAGGGGAGACACTGATAATTAAGTGTACCTTTTTTATGCCTTGAATGATCTAGAATGATAGGAAATACTTTGTGATTGGTTGCTGCTACCCAAGCAATGTTCAACACAAGAAATACCTTCTATCTGAACAAACAATAATAGCATTCCCATGTTAATGTTCAATTACATTCTCTTGGCTTTCTTCTTCTATCTCCATATTCAAAGAACTAGGTTTGATTGGCATGAAGGCTAGGTGTGCTTGTTATTGTTCCAATATTACCTGACCTCTGCTTACTATGTGTAGTTGGCCATCTCATTTTGACATTCTTAAATTCATGTCACTCCATTTTTAATAAGCTAGTGTTACTCTTTGGAGTTGTTTGTTTTTTCAGTTTAGGGGATGATGGTACTTTTAGGTGGACAATGTTATCAGTGTCACTTGTTTTTGACAGCAATGAATATTTAGCTCTATTTAAGTGATGTCGTGATGATGCTTTATTTATCTAATGTTACTCTCTGGAGCTGATTGCTATTTAGTTTGATTTGTTTGACAGGAATGAATTCAAATAGCATTGGTAATTGTTTTTTTTTTATACTACCCTTGAGGATGAGTTAAAAATGAATTTATTTATAAAGGGTCTCATTGATGGAAAAAAGGAAAGTAAACAACCACAAGTAAATGAGAGAGATATTTGGTCTTGACAAGCTAAATGTTCTTTATAAAGAAGATAAATAGAAGTGATAGTTGGAGAATGGTGGGTATGGTGTAGCCATGTGACTCTAGTAGGGAGTGGTAGGTGAGAACTATAGCAATGTGAATTTTGTGTGGAGTGGTAGGTGTGAGAACTGTAGCCATGTGAATTTTGTGGGATGTGGTAGATGAGGACTCTAGCCATGTGAATTCTGTGGGAGACAAAAATATATTATTTTTAATTATTTTTTATTTTTCAATAAATTAATTCATATTAGTTTTTTTAATATCGAGTCATCAATATGTACTTAATTATTGTTATAAAAGTTAAAGAATAAATTAAGGAAAGAGAGAAATATTATTTTAATAAGGTAGAGAATATGATAGGTAATGATGCAGAGTTGGTTGGATAAGGAATATGTAAAATAGAGAACAATGACATTTCGTCTGTATTTTAGGGAATCTATTAAGGTATTTTGTTGCAGATGCTCTAACTTGAGTAAATACCTATCTCTTAAAGTAGTCGTATGAATCCTATTTTAGTTCTGACAATACAACGACACTGTAATGGCCCTTTAATTCCCCGTTGAATGAGGTACATTTCTAGCCAATAGTTTTCGGTAACAAAGGTAGAAGTAGACAACAATAGCATAGTCTACAACTCACACTCCCCTTTATGATACACATTCCTTTCAGTTGTATCAACCCTATCAGAACCCAACTTTCACAACGTAACTCACGGTATAGTGTCAAGACCTAACAACATCGTAACTTCAAGACACTGTGCAGTACTGCAAGATCTAAGCCAAGGTGTGTCCAAGTTGATAGACTTTGCGTATTCTCTCTATGCTTTGCTCCTGGCTCACTTGGCTAGGGCTCCTTGGTGTGAATGTCTCTCCGAGGTTCCAGCTCAATGACGTTGGGCCTCTTACAGTTCAATGGCAGTGGGCCTCTCCTATCTGGGTTGTTTATGTTTTAAGTTATCTTTTAACATCTTTATTGGGTTTAACTTGGGACTGTTATTTCAGCCTAAGGTTACCCACTTTTGAATATTTTATTTTGAACATTTTATGTTTCTTTTATTTCTTTTGAATCAGGGTCACATCATTTGACCGTTTGTATAAGGCTGTATATATGTCTATTAGACTACATTGATAATCTCACGACGATTGAATAATAATTTGATTGCTATACTTCTTCTCTCTATCTTCTTCTTCTTCTTCTTCTTCTTCCTCTCTCACTCTCTTCATGCTTCTGCCTACATAGATCATCATTAATCAACTCACCTACATATAATCAAGCAGTATCAATTATTTTATGGAATCAAAGTTAATATGGAACCAATACATTCACAACCATTGGTGTCTTAAGCTTTAACTGAGGCTAATGAGTACATAAGGGGCACAACTCACGTTGGGCTCAACAATGGAGGTAATCTCCAAGAAAACATCAGAGAGACAATTACTCTACCTCTTTCTAACCCACCCATCACCACTATACCTTTTTCTAACCCACTCACTACTTCATTGTTACCCACACCTCCCATTCCCAACCCATTGTTACCCACTCCTTCATTGTAATCCACCCTTCCCATTATTACCATTCCTAATCCTCTCCTCAATCCTTACCATATCATGCCTAATGAATTCAGTGTCAACAAATTAATCTATATTGAACTCATAGGGACCAACTATCATATTTGGAGCTACAATATGCTCACAGCCCTTGAAGCAAGAAACAAGCTGGTCTTTATAGATGGGTCTCTCCCTATGCCAACCTCAAATGATCCAAACCTTCCTCTGTGGAGGCAGTGTAATAACTTGGTAAAAAATTAGATCACTAATTGTGTTTCCACACAAATCTTAGCCAGCATCACTGGTTGGCAGTCTGTAAGAGACTTGTGGGTGGATCTGAAGAATATGTATTCAGTTACCAATAAGACTCATGTCTTTGAGATTTTTAGGGCTTTGGCCAACATCAAGAAATCTTCATTATCTGTTACAGAGTACTATGCTAAGCTCAAAACCTAATGGGATGAGCTCCAAAACTATCAAGCTATGCCACAGTGCAAATGTGGGCAATGTGTATGCAACACTTATCAACCTTTGAAGTTGCAAAGGGAGACAGAAAAGGTTATGCAATTCTTAATAGGATTGAATGATACCTATCATCATGTATGCTGTCAAATCCTTCTCGTGTCACCCTTTCCTAATGTGAACACAACTTTTAATCTCATCAGACAAGAGTAAAATACTCAGCAAATGTATTCAACAGAACTGTAGCTGAAACTCCTATTGCTATGGCTTTCAACAAATCCAATAGTGTCTCCTCCAAACCAGTTTTCAAGCACAACAATTCAGACAAACCAAGGAGAGACCATGATAATGGAAATAAGAGCTCTTCTTTTAACAAAAAATGGGAATGTAATGCAAGCATTGCAGAAAGGATAACCATAACACAGAAAAATGCTTTAAGTTATTTGGCTTTCCTCCAAGGAAGAAGTCAAACACCAGTGGTAGATCTTACTCAGCTAATCAAGTTACTACTAATTTTGAGGAATCCAACACTCAATGAATGGACCTTACCAACAATCAATGTCAGCAAATCATTGACTTTCTCAAGACAAAAGGTAGAGCAGATTCCTCCTCCAATACTTCACAGAATCAACATCAAGTTTCTGCTATCTCGGGTATAACTAATTCTATGTAAAATATTACAAAATGGATAGTAGATAGTGGAGCTACTGAAAATATAGCATGCCATTTATCCTTATTTCATACATATTATATCATGCATAATGCATTTGTTACCCTACATACTAGACAAACACATAAAATAACTCACATAGGCATTGTCAAACTTTCTCCACAGGTCACTCTCACTAGTGTTCTCTGTGTTCCTAGTTTTTCTTTCGACTTAATTTCAGTAAGTAAACTCACACATATCAGTAATCATAATGTCATGTTTTCTAAAAACAAGTATGCACTGTAGGATCTAGTCACCTTGAAGAAAACTTGCATGGATAAAGGGCTTTATGTCGTTAAACTTACTGAAGAACATAGTATTTTGCATTCTGCTAGAATTAACTCTGTAACTAGCAATTAAGATTTGGCACACGAGATTAGGTCATCCATCTTATGTTGTAAGCCAGATGTTACCTAAGGTCTTAACAAGCAAGCCTCGATTATGTAAGGAATGTGTTTTTGACAAAATAAGAAGGCTTCCTTTTTCTGTTAGCAATTCCAAATCTAATGCTTGTTTTGACATTGTCCATATGGACATTTGGGGACCAAACTCCACCATATCTATTGATGGTTATAGGTATTTCCTCACTATTGTAGATGATCATTCTAGAATGGTTTGGTTATACCTGATGAAATCCAAAGATGAAATTAGAAAGTATATAAAAGCATTCATCAACCTAGTCCAGAATCAGTTTACTAAGAAAATAAAAACAATAAGATTTGATCATGGCAAAGAATTTTTCATGACAGATTTTTATTTATAATAGGGTATTATTCATTAAAAATCATGCCCCTATCCTCCTCAACAGAATTGTATTGTTGAGAGAAAAAATCAAACCCTCCTTAATATGGCTAGGACACTTAGACTTCACAATGGACTTCATGAACAATTCTGGTCATTCTGTGTCAAAATTGTTGCTTTCTTAGTGAATATACTACCATCAAGAATTTTACATCAAAAAACACCATATCAAATTGTTTACAATAAAGACATTGATTATAATGATCTTAAAGTGTTTGGTTGTTTCTGTATTGCCAAAAATAATAAAACACCCAATTCTAAATTTCAACCTAGTGTCATCCTTGATATTTTCTTAGGTTACCCTGTAAGCACTAAAGGTTACCAAATCCTAGACCTTCAAACTCATGAAGTTTTAACATCATGGGATGTTCATTTTAGAGAAATAGAGTTTCCTTTCAAAAATGATCAGATTATCCTACAACCTCCAAATTCTCAATAACATTTAGAAGAACACAATACACAATGTCAAGATGACACAAGAAACAATCTAAATGCTCAAACTAGGATCAAGAAAATACCTAATTACCTCACATATTATGTTTGCAACACTGTCACCACATCTCATTCATCATTTGCTATTGCATCCTATATGCAACATCATAATCTTGCTTATGCATAATTTGTTTCTGCCATTATAGAACAAAAAGAACCAACTTCATATAAAGAAGCATTACGGGATATAAACTGGATTAAGGCAATGCAGAATGAAATGCAAGCTTTAACAGACAGCAAAACATGGGATATAATCACTTTATCACCTAATAGAAAAGCCATAGGTTGCAAATGGATTTTTAAAATTAAGCATAATGCAGATGGTTCTCTTGAAAGGTATAAAGCTATAGTCAAAGTGAAGGCTTTGACAATAAAGAGACTTTTGCTCTAGTGGTTAAAATAACTATTGTGAGAATCTTCTTAGCCTTGGCAACCATAAACAAATAGTATATGCTTCATCTTGATGTGCATAATGCTTTTTGAAATGGTGATTTGGAGAAAGATGTCTATATGAAACTTCCTCCAAGACACTCCTATAAGGGTCAAAATTTAGTATGTAAATTGAAAAAATCAATATATGGTTTAAAATAAACCTCTAGGTAATGGAATGAAAAATACATGCAACAAAGCCCTTCTGGACTTTGGATTCATTCAAAGTAAGGTTGATTACTCCCTTTTTCTTCTACAATAAGAATGAACATAAAGTTCTCTTATTGCTCTATGTTGATGACATAACAATAGGAGGAGATTATTTAAGCTTGATCAATCAAGTAAAACACTATATAGGTTCTTGTTTCAAAATAAAGGATTAGGACCATTAAAATATTTTTTAGGATTGAAAATCCAAAACACTGACAATGGAATTACCATTAGTCAACAAAAGTATGCTTCTGATGTATTAAAAGATACTTCTTTATCTTAAGTCAAACCTATTAACTTCCCAATTGATACAAATACTAAACTATTTGCTAGTCAAGGCATACCTATTGATAATCCTCTTAGATATAAAAGATTAATGGGAAGATTAATGTATTTATGTTTAACCAGACCAAATATCACATATACTGTAAACACTCTCAGTCAATTCATACAGTCTCCAACTTAAGAGCATATATGAATGCTGCTCATCGAGTTTTGAGGTATATTAAATGTACCATAAATTATAGTCTTTTCTATCCTACTATTAACACTTTGTAGGTTAGAGCATTCTATGATTTAGATTAGGCTACATGTAAAGACACATGCAGATCAATAACAGGCTACTCCATCAAATTGGGTGATGCTCTTATTGGATGAAAATCTATAAAGCAAAAGACTGTCTCTAGGTCTTCTGTAGAAGCAGAGTATAAGGTCATGGACTCTGCAATTGATGAATTAACATAGGTTCATAATTTGTTCAAAGAACTACAGATCAAAATGGTTTATCCTATGGACCTATATTCTGATAATCAAGCAGCTATTCACATAACTACAAAATCAGTCTTCCATGATCGCACCAAGCACATAGAATTGGATTTGCATTTCACTCGAGGCAAAGTACAATAATGGTTAATCAAATTATCGCACCTGAGCACGGAAGATCAACCAAGCGATCTTCTCACGAAACCTTTATCTGTTCAAAGGATTCACCATCTTCTAGAAGCATATGGGTGAGCAAAGCATCTTTAAAGTGGAGCAACCGTCTTGAATTGTCATAAGCTTAGGCATGTTTTGATCAAATACGATAGCATTGTATTTTAAGAGTTTTAAATGTACTAAATTATAAACAAATCTAAGGGCCTTCTTCTCAATTACACAAATATGATGTCAAAATACCATCATCAATTCATCACCATTCTTATTCAATTCCCTTATGTATAGACTCATTCTAACAACCAAATGGCTACTACATGCCAATATAGATAAGAAAATAAATATTTAAAAGTCCGTTATTCTTCAAAGAATCCTAGAAAATTTTAACTCTAGAAACATAACGCTTCATTAAGCAAAAATTTTCAAGACACGAATTACTACTCGACAATCAAACATCTATACTCGACAATGAACATTGAGTTGTATAACCACAAGAGGCTAGACCGCTAGAGCAAGATGCTACGACAAGAGTTGTAGAGTCACAAGCATCAATAAGATATTTGGGTTATAAAATAAGGTATAATAGAGTACCAAGAGTTCACTACTATAAGAAAAATATTTGCACATTCTAGTGTTGTTCTTCTCACACGTGGTTCCTTAACAATCTGAATTTATATATTTTTCAAATGCAATCTGGATATATTTATACATATTGTAATAGAACATCCATTGTTCAAGATATTGTTGACAAATGAGTTGTAGTATATTCTTTTGTATGGCAAGTGTATCTTTGTTGACTTAGAATTCTCTCTTGTAATTAGGACCAAGATTATAGGACTCAAATTAGTAGAATGTCTATTGTGATTGATTTGTATAGCTAGAAATAAGGTAGTCATTGTAAGTACATAAATTATACTTCTCAAAGTAGTAAAATTAAGCCTTTTATCATATTCTTTGTGTTCACTTGTTTCCACATGGTATCGGAACAAATGTAGAACACTATACACCCAGCAAGAAACCACCACCACTGAAACAACGAAATGCCAAAACACCAAAACTATACCACCCAAATCGTAATCGAAGGCAATGGCAGATACTTCTATCGTACCCTGAGACAAATCTCCTGTGATTACCCTTCCCAACCGACATCACTTTGGATGAGACCAACTATTCCCTTTGGTCTCAGTTCATGGAGATGTGTATTAGAGCTCGAAATAAAGTGGAATACCTAACCGGAGATTCCTCAAAGCTCGAGAAGGGTGATGCTAAACTGGAAACTTAGCTCGTAGAAAGCAATCGAGTTAAAAATTGGCTCATTAACTTGATGTCTCCTTCTTTGATGCAATGCTTCTTTGTTTGTGTGTTTGTTGCCTACTCGGTTACCTACCACATAGGTATCTGGGTTTCTGTCTGGTACTTACCCCTACTAGGTTTTATAGCTCACCCTCTCTTTTGTTTCCCTAATTTCTGGTGAGTTCGTAGATGGTGACTAGCTTCTGGCGGCATGATCAAGTTGACATGGATACTAAGATCTGTCATGTTATAGGTAGTGTTTGCTAGGTTGTTGTTGTTTAAGTTTTCACATATTGGATTATGTTTTGGTTTGATTTGAATATTTTTATCATTTATGTTAAGAAAAAATACACTTTGAGGAGTTTGACAAAAAAATGGTGGTCGGGTTAGTTTAGTCATTCCACACGCTCCCCTCCGGGACAAGTCGTTACAGGTAGACAAGCGGAAAGAATTATTTAAAGAGTTTTATTGATTAAACACTATTTTTAATATACGTAGCTTAGACAAAGGTTTTGTGCAAATATATTCTATGTAGTTCAAAATACAAATTGGACTTTATTTTGCTTAAAATTGAATGGTTTGGACAAACATGAGGATAAGGTGAGGTTATTATGAAAATGTTTGAAACTCTTTAAAAGAGGCTTGAGCCATGAATTTTGATGGAATTTTACGAAATAAATGTGGATGGATAAATTTCTCACTTAGGTTCTGAAATTTTCAATACCTATGGTCGATGTTTTAGTCAAAACAATAGGTTATTGGAACTGTACAACCCAATGCCTATAGAGAGGCTTCGGATATCCTACTAGGTGTGTTAATAACTTAGTTAAAGCATAACTTGTGATCGGTTTTTAGTGAAGGATCATGAAAGGACTATTAGAATGGCTTTATTGTCGAGATATTGTGGTACTCGATGATTGGTGATTTGTTTGAAAATATATTTATTTTATTAAAATAACTACATTGGACTTATTGATTAAGTTTGATTTCTTGGACTCAATATTGTGACTTGCATTTGCTGCTGCAGAATAAACCAATTTAAAAACGGGATAACATATTTCAAAAGGCATGAGTTCGAGTATCCTAAGTGTTTCCTCGTAAAAATGTCCGCGAATCTGATCAATTACTATTTTCGCTTTGTGAGCAGACATAGACATATGCTGACCTATTGCGTATACTTTTGTATATGGTGTATATATATATTTTTTTTTTATCATAAAGTCCACCTCTTTTTAATGAACTATTTATTAGTTATAAGTTATCGTTCGCCCATTTCTTTTTTTTTTTGATTCTTTTTTATTAACGACGAGATCTATTATCATTTTTTGCATGTCCCCGGAAATTGAGATTTATTATATCATGTTGTTACATGGGCATCATTCTTGGATCTTCGTATCCGTTATATTCGTGTTGCTTTTGGTTTCATTATTGTTTCATTTTCGACACATGTAAGTAACTTTATATACCTTACTGGGCATTCACTCATCCCTTTATTTTCTTGTTTTTGCCTTATCTTTGTTTTGAGTAGTTTGACAAGCAGCTATCGGGCGCGAAATGCAGGTGTAGTCCACTTTCATACTCTAATTTTGCTAGTAAAATCATATCGTTTACTAGGTTGATAGTTTATTTTCTACTGTTGTATACAGTCTAATTATGTAATATCCTTACCTGATTTTTACACTATTCATAGTTTTTTTGACGCGTTGATCGAGGTGGAGTAAACCTCGATGATCGCGAACAGGGATTTGGGGAGAATAAAAATTAAATTAAGATAAAAATCTGGAAATATTTTTCATAAGTGGGGGATTTTAAAAGAAAATTTTTGACGCAAGAATCACTCAAATCGGATTTAAATTGGATTTATTATGATTTTTTAAAGTTAATTGGATTTTTACTTTTGGTGAGTGGCATTTTGGCAAAATTGCAGGGACTACAGTGAAGTTTTAAGTAAATAAGTTAAATACCCAGATTTTTCACTATTTGTAAATACACCCTCTTCCTCACACAACTCTTCTCTCTCTCCCGTGCACGTTTCTCTCTCCCGGTGATTTTCCGATTCCGGTGACGATGACGGTCAGGGCTGGTACCAAAAGAAGCGTAGGAGTGAGACGAGTATAACCCAAGTGGAATCACGTCGATCGGAGCTGTGGTTAGGGAGATATCGGAGTTTGAAGTTTCCGGCCACCGTGGGTTTCTTTGGTCGATCCGGCCGATTCTGGCGACGGTTTGACTTGATTCAGGTATCTATGAGTTCATCTCTTCGAGGTCTTCAATTTGGTGTATGACTTCGTCGATTTTGGTGGCCGGATCGCCGGTGACACCATTGGGTTGGGTTAACCCGAGTTGACTCGGTTGACTGGTGTTTGACCCGGTTTACACTATTTGACCCGGTTTGACACTGGTTGACCCGGTTTGACACTGTTTGACCCGGTTTACACTATTTGACCCGGTTTACACTATTTGACCCGGTTTTACACTGTTTGACCCGGTTCGATACTGTTTGACGGTTGACTTTGATAGTTGACCGAACGTATTTTCACTGGATTTTCGTATTTTATGTTTTCCAGTGTAGGCGGTGACCCCAATTGAGATTCGGAGCGAGTTGACTTTCGGAGTCAGAGGTTAATCAGGGACGCGTGCTTGGTATTCGTATTCTGATTTTTAGGTAGGGGTTTCCTTACTCTTATTTGTGATTCTAGAGTTCCGGTTTCACGGACTCTTATTATATGGTGGTTTTGTCAGTTTCCGGGGGTGGAAATACGGCTTGTTATATGTTTGTTTATATTCTTAGTTGATTATGATTATTGGATTGTTTTTTAGAGTGGAGTGGTTGGTGGTGATTGGAGGTGGTTGATGTAGACTGTGGGGCCCATATAGGAGCCCAATTTATTGGTTATGGATTTACGATGGATGATATATACATAGACCGGGTACGTACCTGTAGACCGACTGAGATCAGGTGCATCACAGGTGACGCTCTCTGGTGTAGGCTATGGATTAACGATGGATGATTACTTATTTATTGTATTGCTTATTCTGCATCATATTCCTGGATTTCTTATATTTTTTTGGATATCGGTATTTCCTTTCTACGCCCTACTGAGCTTTATAGCTCACCCCTCTTCTTTATTCCCTTTCAGGTGAGTTCGGTGCGGGAGATGGTGGTAGTGACGGGTTGCGTGAGCTGATGTGTAGCCTCGAGCCGACTATTCTAGTAGGGGCATGGATGTTGGTATTGTATTTTGCGTATATTACATGGTTTGGTATCGAGTGGATATATTCCACTGATCCGCTGTTGTATATTTACCCCAGTGGTTATTACTCTTACTATTACTACATATGTTTATTGGGTTTAATTATCGGTTTAGGAATTGGTTCAGGGGATGGGGTGTCCCCTGCCGGTCACGTCTCTGTGGATATAGGTACACTTCGGTATACCTTAGAATATAGGGGCGTGACAGTTTGGTATCGGAGCTGTAGGTTTAGAAACTTACAGTGGTTAGGTTACCTAGGTTATCTCGTTGGCTACACATCATGCGCTTCCCGGCTGACCTGATGAGTTTTTATTTTTGGTGTTTCTTGCTTTTGGATTTATGTATATGTGTGTTATATTTTCCAGATATGGTGGACACACATAGTACCCGGGGGCGAGGACTGGGATGAGGTAGGGGACGACAAGAGGCGGATGAGCCTCAGGGGGTAGATGAGGCGGGTGTGCCCGAGGTAGCCCCGTTAGAGCGTGGGCGAGGACGGAGAGGTAGGGGTGCGAGACGTGGTAAAGGCGGGAGACGAGGGAGGGGTAGGGGTAGGGGTAGGGGCAGGTAGGGAGTGTATATAGACCCAGTGGATGATGTTGAGGAGGATCAAGAGGTACCACCGGTACAGCCAGCACCACAGGGGGTAGAGGCAGTAGTGACCACTTTACGACAGGAGGTCCGAGATGTTACTGAGTTGGTGCGAGCTCTTGGGCAGACTGTTACGGGACTTGTGAAGTAGATTGCTGCTCCAGCCCCAGTTGCATTACAGGCACCTATTGAGGGTCCAGCATTGGTTCCGACACTGGGTGGGTTACAGAAGGGTGTAGGACAGATTGTGGCGGCACAGGTAGCTCCTTTGGTGACTGACACTTCAATCAAGGAGCTAGCCGAGTTGCGGAAGACGAATCCTCCAGTTTATAGGGGAGTGATAAATCCAGTGGCAGCAGAGGAGTGGCTTCGCCAGCTACACAGGAAGATGACCTCCTTGCGGATTCCTGAGGAGAGGAGGGCTTTATTAGCTGCGGAGTTTCTCGAGGGGGATGCTTTCACTTGGTGGGAGGTGATGACAGTTAGTCGGGGCAGAGAGTGTATGCCGTGGGCAGAGTTTGAGACAGCTTTTCTGGCACAGTATGTGCCACAGACGGTGCGTGTAGCTAAAGCTAAGGAGTTTCTCGAGTTGATTCAGTCTCCAGACATGACAGTGACACAGTATCAGGCTCGTTTTGAGGAGTTAGGGCGATATGGGGAGGAGTATATTTGCACAGAGGAAAAGAAGATACAGAGATTTAGGAGAGGATTGTCGCCAAAGATTTCACCTCATTTGGCGGCTCAGACTATCACCACCTATCGTGAGTGTATTGATAAGGCACTCGGAGTGGAGAGGACTTTAGTGGAGATTAAAGATTACTGGGAGATTCACAAGAGGAAGCTTGAGAGTTCTACATCTGCTACTGGCGAGAGTAGTCAACACAGACAGAGGACTGATACTCGGGGGCAGCAGCAGAGTCAGGGGCAGGGTTCTCAGAGTCGGAGGCAGGGTTACCGAGGACCTAGGCAGGGACAGCAGGGTCCTAGACAGGTTCAGCAGGGGCAGAGATCAGACCAGTAGGGACAGGTTTCGAGGTGGGACCAGCAGCCTCAACATTGCTATGCTTGTGGTCATGTGGGCCACATGCGTTGTGATTGTCCTATGGCAAACAACCCGTTATGTTTCCGTTGTGGTCTGCCAGGGCATACCAGGAGAGATTTTCCACAGGGTGGAGGACCTGCATTGCCAGTACCTCGAGGTCAGAGGGCTCCTGCTTCAGTTCCAGCTCCAGCATCGGTTTTGGTACTGAGAGGTGGAGTGTATGCACTTGGCTCTGATGCGGTACCAGCAGAGCGAGACCATTTGGGAGTTAGGTTTCTCTTATTTAGTTCTTGGGCACGTGTTTTGTTTGACACTAGTGGTACGCATTCATTTATTTCTGCATTATTTGCTGAGGCACTGGGTTTAGAGATTACAGGAGTGGCGAGGAGATTTATAGTTGATTCACCCTTAGGACCAGGTACCATGATTAGTGGTATCTGTAGGGACTGTATGTTTAGTTTTGTAGACCATTAGTTTAGAGCGGATCTGTTTGTGATGCCATTTACTGATTTTGATGTTATTCTTGGATTGGATTGGTTGACTGGGTATGAGGCGATTATAGAGTGTGCTGAGAGGAGGATTACACTGACCACACCTACGGGGAGGGTTAGATTTCATGGAACGAGGCTTCTTCCGTGTCCACATTTTTTAGATAATCCTCAGTACACTGATTGTGTTATAACTGGTTTGATTACTTCAGCGTCTAGGGAGGATTCTTCGATCCTTATACCGGTTGTGGAGCATTACATGGATGTTTTTCCTGATGATTTACTGGGGTTACCACCACAGAGGGAGATTGATTTTGTGATTGAGTTGTATCCGGGTACAGATCCGATTTCTATTCCACCATACAGGATGGCACCTACAGAGCTGAAGGAGTTAGATACTCAGTTGATAGGTTTACGGAAGTTAGGTTTTATCAGACCGAGCACTTCACCTTGGGGAGCACCTATTTTGTTTGTGAAAAAGAAGGATGGTACGATGCGTATGTGTGTGGACTACCGACAGCTGAACAGGGTGACAGTGAACAACAAATATCCATTGCCAAGGATTAATGATTTGTTTGATCAGTTGAGGGGTAGCCATTATTACTCCAAGATTGATCTCAGATCGGGGTACCACCAGTTGAGGATCCGGGAGGAGGATATTCTGAAGACAGCTTTCCGCACACGGTTTGGCCATTATGAGTACTTGGTTATGCCATTTTGGCTAACCAATGCACCTGCAGCGTTTATGGATTTGATGCACAGGTTGTTTAGGCCGTATCTGGATCAGTTTGTGATTGTGTTCATTGATGACATATTGGTTTATTCAGCCACTGAGGAGGAGCATGTCAGACACTTGGAGATTGGGTGACTCAGGTGAGATTTTTAGGGCATGTGATTTCACAGTTTCCTAGGATTAGCATGTTACTATTGACGTTTTATAGAGGGGTTCTCGCGGATTGCGGCACCGATGATGCATTTGACCCGTAAGGATACTCCGTTTGTATGAACAGACGAGTGTGAGCAGGCTTTCCAGGAGTTGAAGACTCGGCTCACATCACCCCCAGTGTTGGTGATACCAGACAGAGGTATTGGTTATCAGGTGTATTGTGATGCTTCAGGAGTTGGATTGGGTTGTGTGCTGATGCAGCAAGAGAGAGTGGTTGAATATGCTTCACGTTTATTGAAACTGCTCGAAAGAAATTATCCTGTGCATGATTTGGAGTTGGTTGCAGTAGTGTTCGCGCTTAAGCAATGGAGATATTATCTTTATGGAGAGAGGTTTGAGGTATTCTCGGATCACAGGAGTCTTCGGTACTTGTTTACTCAGAGGGATCTAAACTAAAGGCAGCGTAGATGGATGGAGTATCTGGAGGACTTTGATTTTTCTTTACAGTATCATCCGGGCAAGGCCAATGTGGTGGTTGACGCCTTGAGTAGGAGATTGGTTGTAGCTCGGTTGGCTATTCAGAAGTTTAGGTTGGTGGACACACTTGGTCAGTATCGACTGGATATAGAGGAGCGTGGAGATGGATTGAGTTTGCGGATTTTGATTGCTCGTCCAGCACTTGTACAGCGGGTGTTGGATGCACAGTTGGGGGATGCATTATTTGATGACATTGAGGATATAGAGGGATGGGTTAGAGGCACCGATGATGGAGTCAGATTCCGAGGCAGGTTAGTAGTTCCAGAGGATATGGAGTTACGGGAGGAGATACTTCGGGAGGCACACCACTCACGGTTTGCGATGCATCCTGGTGCTACCAAGATGTATCGAGACTTACGGAGGCAGTATTGGTGGAGTGGCATGAAGAGATATGTGGCACAGACCGTGACTCGATGTCTTACCTGTCAGCAGGTAAAGGCAGAGCATCGATAACCTGCTGGACTGTTGCAGCCGCTGCCATTACCTGAATGGAAGTGGGAGCATATCACTATGGATTTTGTGATGGGTTTATCTATGACTCCGCGAAGACATGATGCAGTTTGGGTTGTTGTGGATCGATTGACAAAGACAGCTCATTTTATGCCTATTCGTCAGACAGATTCGATTGAGTCGTTGACGAGATTATATGTACGGGAGATACTCCGATTGCATGGGGTACCGTTAAGTATTGTGTCTGATCGGGATCCCAGGTTTACTTCACGGTTCTAGGGCAGTTTCCAGGATAGTTTGGGGACGAAACTGAATTTCGGTACAGCTTTTCATCCTCAGACTAATGGGCAGAGTGAGCGGACTATTCAGATTCTAGAGGATATGCTTCGGGCTTGTGTGATGGATTTCCGAGGAGATTGGGAGACCCATATTCCTTTAGTGGAATTTGCGTACAATAATAGTTACCAGAGCAGTATTCAGATGGCACCGTTTGAGGCATTATATGGGAGACCTTGTAGATCACCGTTGTGTTGGTCAGAGGTTGGAGATAGACCATTATTGGGTCCAGAGATGGTGCGGCAGACTACTGAGGTGGTGATAGTGATTCGACGGCGGCTTCTGACAGCTCAGTCACGTCAGAAGAGCTACGCGGATAGGAGACGTAGACCTCTAGAGTTTCAGGTGGGGGATCACGTGTTTTTTAGGGTTAGTCCGAGGCGAGGGGTACAGAGATTTGGGGGAGCGGGGAAGTTAGCTCCGAGGTTTATAGGACCATTTGAGATTTTGGAGAGAGTGGGGACGGTAGCTTATCGATTACCGTTACCCCCGTAATTGTTAGGGGTACATGGTGTATTTCATGTGTCTATGTTACGAAGATACCATAGGGACCCTTCTCATATATTCGATTGGTCTACCTTGGAGATTGGTGAGGACGCTACTTTTGAGACCCGTCCTATCAGGGTTGTGGATAGACAGGAGAGGCGACTACGGTCGCAGACCATACCCTTGGTCAAGGTGGTATGGCAACATTATGGAGTAAAGGAGGCGACCTGGGAGTTGGAGTCTGACATGCGAGCTAGATATCCGGAGTTCTTCTCTGCCTAGGTATGATTTTAATTTCGGGGACGAAATTTTTCTTAAGGGGGAAAGGATGTAATATCCTTACCTGATTTTTACACTATTCATAGCTTTTTTGACGCGTTGATCGAGGTGGAGTAAACCTCGATGATAGTGAACAGGGATTTGGGGAGAATAAAAATTAAATTAAGATAAAAATCGGGAAATATTTTTCATAAGTGGGGTATTTTAAAAGAAAATTTTTGACGCAAGAATCACTCAAATCGGATTTAAATTGGATTTATTATGATTTTTTTAAGTTAATTGGATTTTTACTTTTGGTGAGTGGCATTTTGGTAAAATTGCAGGGACTACGGTGAAGTTTTAAGTAAATAAGTTAAATACCCAGATTTTTCACTATTTGCAAATACACCCTCTTCCTCACACAACTCTTCTCTCTCTCCCGTGCAC
Source organism: Tripterygium wilfordii (assembly GCF_013401445.1). Taxonomy (NCBI): domain Eukaryota; kingdom Viridiplantae; phylum Streptophyta; class Magnoliopsida; order Celastrales; family Celastraceae; genus Tripterygium; species Tripterygium wilfordii. The sequence goes on from NC_052254.1 coordinate 6,527,089, forward strand.
GTTTCTCTCTCCTGGTGATTTTTTCGATTCCGGCGACGATGACGGTCAGGGCTGGTACCAAAAGAAGCGTAGGAGTGAGACGAGTATAGCCCAAGTGGAATCACGTCGATCGGAGCTGTGGTTAGGGAGATATCGGAGTTTGAAGTTTCCGGCCACCGTGGGTTTCTTTGGTCGATCCGGCCGATTCTGGCGACGGTTTGACTTGATTCAGGTATCTATGAGTTCATCTCTTCAAGGTCTTCAATTTGGTGTATGGCTTCGTCGATTTTGGTGGCCGGATCGCCGGTGACACCATTGGGTTGGGTTAACCCGAGTTGACCGAGTCAGGGCGAGTTGACTTGGTTGACTGGTGTTTGACCTGATTTTACACTATTTGACCCGGTTTGACATTGGTTGACCCGGTTTGACACTGTTTGACCCGGTTTATACTATTTGACCCGGTTTTACACTATTGGACCCGGTTTGACACTGGTTGACCCTGTTTTACACTGTTTGACCCTGTTTGATACTGTTTGACCGTTGACTTTGATAGTTGACCGAACGCATTTTCACTGGATTTTCGTATTTTATGTTTTCCAGTGTAGGCGGTGACCCCGATTGAGATTCGGAGCGAGTTGACTTTCGGAGTCAGGGGTTAATCAGGGACGTGTGCTTGGTATTGGTATTCCGATTTTCAGGTAGGGGTTTCCTTACTCTTATTTGTGATTCTAGAGTTCCGATTTCACAGACTCTTATTATATGGTGGTTTTGTCGGTTTCCGGGGGTGGAAATACGGCTTGTTATATGTTTGTTTATATTCTTAGTTGATTATGATTATTGGATTGTTTTTGGGAGTGGAGTGGTTGGTGGTGATTGGAGGTGGTTGATGTAGACAGTGGGGCCCATATAAGAGCCCAATTTATTGGTTATGGATTTACGATGGATGATATATACATAGATCGGGTACGTACCTGTAGACCGACTGAGATGAGGTGCATCACAGGGGACGCTCTCTAGTGTAGGCTATGCTATCGTGATCCGATCCTCATTCAGTTTCGGTGTGGACCTGGACTGGGAGACACCCTACGGGGATTAGGGTGGGTCCAGGGGTGGATTATGGATTACGGATTATGAATTATGGATTACTGGTGGCCGGGGTTCGTGGTTACAATGCTTTATAGCCTTATCGGCTACTATATTACCTGATTGGATTGCCGATGATTCCTTATTTATTGTATTGCATATTCTGCATCATATTCCTCGATTTCTTATATTTTTTTGGATATCGGTATTTCCTTTCTACGCCCTACTAAGCTTTATAGCTCACCCCTCTTCATTATTCCCTTTCAGGTGAGCTCGGTGCAGGAGATGGTGGTCAGCGACGGGTTGCGTGAGCTGATGTGTAGCCTCGAGCCGACTATTCTAGTAGGGGCATGGATGTTGGTATTGTATTTTGTGTATATTACATGGTTTGGTATCGAGTGGATATATTCCACTGATCCGCTGTTGTATATTTACCCCAGTGGATATTACTCTTACTATTACTACATATGTTTATTGGGTTTAATTATCGGTTTGGGAATTGGTTCGGGGGATGGGGTGTCCCCTGCCGGTCACGTCTCTGTGGATATAGGTACACTTCGGTATACCTTAGGAGAGAGGGGTGTGACAAATTAGATGCACAATGTTCTAGTTTACATATCCTAGATATTACGTTGATTTTTAATTTTGGTGCTTAGACACTGGTTGAGATGATTCAATAGTTTGGCATTCAATTTTTATGAATTGCATGAATTATGCAGGTTTCTTTGTTTTGCAAATCTTATATACTTTTGAGAAATGTTTTGTGCAACTTTTTGGGCATGTTGTCTTGTCCTCTCTAGGAGATTTGCATTTTGGGATTGGTTTGACTGGTTAGCTCCATTACTATGAAATGTTGCACCACGTCTGTCGTTTGATCTCAGGATATTTTCATCACTTCATCGCGTCCCCTTTCGCTGTGGAAATTAGGACTTGACAATTATAGTTATCCTTTTTGTAATGAGTGCAAAACATACCTTCACTATTATTTTGAGAATTATTTTCGGTTGTCTCAATATCTCTTTTTGGATTTTATGTGTGTCTACTGGATTGATTGTTTTTCAACGATTATCTGTATTGAAAATTATTGCCTGAATGATTGTTCTTTCTAAAAGCCATAGCTAAATCATTTTCTGAAACTCTATTTATAGTTTGAGTCACCTTTTACTTTCTTTCTTCTTGTAATATGACATTAAAACCTTTGTGTACATATGGGATATCTATCATCATTATGATTTGGTTGGCGAGATGAATATAGGATTCATTGAGGCCCACTAAGTATTGCATGAGTTTTTCATTTACATTCTTTGCTAATAGAAGTTGAGTGGTGTTGCAAGAATAGTTATCATATTTACACACTAGAATCTCCTCATACTCTTGAAGTTCATCCCAATACGTAGCTCTTGATTTTAAAGTAGTATTATGTTACTGATATGGTGGCATGTTTGATGTTGGATAGCTCTTTGAAGCTCTCATAAATTGTTATTTCATTTATGGATAAATACTTGTTTTTGAGGCCCAGCCACATTTCCCTTGCAGATTTCCAACTTGAGATACCAACCATAATTTTTGGTGAGACACACCTGGTTATCCAAGTTTTGATCAAGCTATTAACTTGTTTCTTATAGGAATAGTATGCTAAAGGTCATTATTTTATGTAATATTCAAACTGGATTTATTTAAAGACAATGCTAGAGAGCTCCAAAATATCACCCTCAAAAGTCTCCCAAATCTATGTGGCATCAAAAGCCCATTCTTGAGCCCATAGGCCCACAAAAATTAAAAAGCTCGTTTTTAGACCCACAAGCCTACAGAAAGTCATTACCTTGACCCATGAGCCCTAAAAAATATCTAAAAAATAAGGGAATTAAAAGATTTGGAAATAAAACCTTAAATAGAGAAAAGGTGGTACCTTTTTAGGATTCTGCAAAAAGAATGAAAATACAAAAAGGTTAGTTTCTTAGGGTTTTTAAAGAGAGAAGAAATAGGGTTTGGGGGGTTTTTTTGGTAAAAAGAGAAAAATGTGGTTTTAGTCTCATAATATAAAAGGAAGAAGAGAGAGTCTCATGGACACACAAAAAAGAGAGGGAGCCGGGGAAAAAAAAAACAAGAGAACAAAAGGAGAGGAAAAGAGGCGTGAGAGAAAGAAGAAAAAAGGGGTTTTGGTGGAAAAAAAACAGGAGAGGCAGTCGTAGGAGGAGAGAAAAAAAAAGAGAGGAGAAAAAAAGAAAAAGAAGAAAAAAGAGGATAGGAGGGTTTAGCTCATTATATCATCTTTTGAGTTTTGTTCTTCATAGGTAAACTTTCTTTGTATCCATTTTGCCTTATTGAAAAGAACATCTAGATTTGATTTCTTGGCTAGGATCTTTGTATGCTTACCATGTTAATATTTGGTTTTGATATCCGATTTTGATGTTATTTTGGGCAGTATTGTGCAGTTTTTGTTTTTTTTTTATGCAGTTTTCTGGTTAATTTATGGGCTGTATTGAGCAGTTTTTTGTGCAGTTTTCTAGTTAATTTCTGGGTTGTATTGAGCAGATTTTTGTGCAGTTTTTAGGTAGTCTTCTAGTTAATTTCTGGGCAGTTTTCTGGTTAATTTATGGGCTGTATTGAGCAGTTTTTTTTTGTGCAGTTGTTAGGCAGTTTGTGGGTTGTTTTCTGGACAATTTGTGGGCTGTTTTTGGACAGGTTTCTGGACTCTATTTGGACCGAAATTAATGAAAGCTTGTGTGGTTTCAGGATTTGTCTCGGTTTATTGCAATTTGTGTATATTTGGCCCTCATGTTGTGTAATTTAATTCATCCATGTTGCCTTGTATAATTTGGACATTTATTATTTGGATTTTGTGTGTGAGTATGGATTCTGAGTGTGTAAATTTAAAATTGGATTAGGTCATTTCAATTAAGAAAATTATAAGTTGGTTTTCTTTATTTGAATATGGACCTTACCTAATTTTGTTTATAAATTAGTCATAAGTTGACAATGATAGATTAAATTGATAGGTAATATTTTTTCAATAGTCTATTGATACCATAAGTTGGTATCTAAAATTTAACCCAAGTTATATCATAAGTTGGTATTCTTTTATTAAACCTACCAAAAGTTGGTAGTGTACTTGGTATTTATTTATTAAACCTACCAAAAGTTGGTAGTGTACTTTTATTAAACCTATCAAAAGTGGGTAAGGCATTTTATTAAAATTATCGTAAGTTGATAGTGTTTTCCAAACTTTCTCCAAACTATCAAAAGTTGATAGTAATATCTCAATTTCTTTTTTCAAAAAAAAAACTATCATAAGTTGATGGTGTTATTCATGATTTTTCTTTTCAAAAACTATCATAAGTTGATAGTATTTTTCATACAAACTTTTTCTCAAAACAATTATATCTTGCAAATGGCAAGTTTCCATGAGATAGCCATTAAATTAATTAGGGTAACCATTTTCAAACTGGAGTTGTTTGTGGGGTGCCTAATACCTTCCCCCGTACTCAATCGATCCCCGTACCCCTTTTCTCTTTTTCGCAGGTCTTTATGGTGTCCAATTGCACCTTAACTCAATTGGTGGCGACTCTAAACGTTTTTCATCCTTCATCGTCGATCCGCGTCGTGACCTTGGTTGCGACAAGATCCATGTCCGAAACCTCCAGAAATTTAGGCTACCCCATGTAATGGCATATTCTATTTTTGTGTGATTTATTTATTGCTTTCTTTGGTATTTGCTGTTGATGTTTTGTTTTACACATTTTTAATTGTAATTTCCATTACTGATTTCTTTTCCCATGGCATTCACAAAGGTTCAGTCATTGCAATTTGGTTTGATAATATTGTCAACACATCTTTCAATTGAAACAGGATGGCGTCAAAAGTGTCCATATATGAAAAGGTGGATATCTATGACGTAAGAGATGAGTTGAGCAGAATGCAATCCGAGCATGGAGATAGTTTGAAAGAGGATATCTTTTTACCAAGGGTAATGAAGACAGAATTTCAGAGTCACACATTGCCACGTTTGATAAGTTTATGGGCAAGGGTAAGTCCGTATTTGAGCTTGGAGTTCTCAAAAAAGTATGGTCTCATCGGGAGTATGCTAAGGGTCGATACACTAGTGACATTGCTTCAAGCAGCTATTTCATATTGGGATCCGACATACAGGTGCCTCACAATTTGGGCAGATAGACTTCTCACCCACAATTGAGGAATATGCTCAGTTACTACAATTGGAGCCTTATAATACGAAAATGTATTACTTCCATGAAAACATGTCAGCTGAAAAAATTGTTGCCAAGATGTTGGGATGTAAGATTGAGAATGTCAAGAGGATGGGTTCATTCAAAGGGAGCAGGTGGTGTTTTCCAATTGAGGAGCTGATGAAGTATGTGGAGGGAAAGCCGAAGACAACATTGGGACAGTCAGCATTGGCACTTGCAATATATGGAGCTATATTATTTCCTTGCACTCAAGGATATGCGAAAGGGAGAGTGACCAAGCTTGTTAATAAGGTAGATCGCGGTGTGAACCTAGTTCCTGCAATAATATGTGAAACGATTCGTTCAATCAACTTTTGTCGTCGCAACATGAAAGCAAGGCTCAATGGATGTTCAACTTTGCTCGGAATCTGATTAGTAAGTCATATCAAATACTGTAGGGAGCTTGATGTTCCAAAGATTGGCTTTAAGGATCACATGCAGTCAGAAAGGAGACCGATACTGGAGTTCACAAAGGTAAAGTGGAAAGCTGGACACCCGAATATTGGAGAATGGGAAAAGTTCTTGCAATCCCTGGATGTTCGCACCTTGGTTTTTGTCTGATACATTTCTATACAGGTGTGGAGATTTTCCTTGAGTCCCTCTTTTAGGCTTGTGGGGAGCTGTCAGTCAAGCACTAGCATTAGTATTTAGGCAAATAGGGTCCAATCCTTGTATTCTAGCAACACATGGGTTGTTAGATCTTGATTTTTCTTATGATGATGGAGAAGATCTGGAGTTGATTGTACCTAGGGTACGAAAGATACTTCAAGCATGGATAAAATCTCAGATTACGAATCAAGGCAAGCACACATTAGATGGAACCCTAATTTACTTTATGTGGCATGATAAGAGGTGTAAAACTATTTCAAAAGATCATATCCAAGGAGGAAATACCATAAGGAAAGAACAAGGGTACCTCATAATACAATAGGGGAAAATGAAATGAGGTTTCAAAGAAATGAGCATACGGGTCACAGAAGGAAAAGGCCTAACATTGAAGAAGTCAAAGACTTAACTGTGAAGAAGATTCAAGATTTAGAAGAAGCGTTACGGAGGATGACTCAAGAAGTCGAAAGCTATAAAAGGAAATTGAGTTTAACAAATGAAAGCTCTCTCAAGCAAAGTACAAGAGATGGAGGAATGAAGAACTAGAAGGGTGAGTAAGAAGAGGAAGCAGTTGGAACAAAATAACGTACAGATGCAATTTGAACTCCAAAGGGCAAAAATGGAGATGTCACATGCATTAGAGGAAATTAAAGCTTGAAGTCCCAACACCAAAAATTGAGCGAGCAAATGTCACAATGGAAGTGGCCATGAAAGAACGAATGAAGAAATTAAGAGGCTAAAAGTGTTACATCAATAGTTGCTAAACCAGAACCAGACTGAGATGGCCAGGCTAGTAGATGAGATGAGGCATTACTTGATGCTACTTGTAAAGAATCATGAGGCATAGGCTACGCTTACCCTCAGATTGAGATAGCAATGTGCCAAGTGACAAAGTTGTCTGCATGGGCTATTGTTTTGAGGAAAAAGCTGCAAAGTTGTGCCAGAATGAAGTGCTTCAGGGGCCAAAATTTTGGGAAGTCCTGCAATTCTTGGCCAATCTTCGCAAGGACCTCGAGATAATTGGAGGGCTCCAGCGTGGAGGGTTTCCAAACTAGGGATTAATTTTATTTTCAGGGCTATCATGTAAAAATACAAGTCATTTTAATGAAATGATGTTTTGTTCTTATTATCTTTTCAAATTGGATTGGCTATATAGGATTCACACACAAGCATGCATAAGAAAAATAACAAAACAAGAAAACTAACCTTGCTACATTTTTTCAAATCAGGGTTTAGTGTATCATTAATCATAGCTTCTAGGAAGCAACATCGTCACCCCTATCAAACTCATCTACAATAAAAAATCATTGAGAATATGGAGCATGAAACAGAGGAACAGAGTCAGAGTCAGGATATAGCAGAATTGAAAGAGCAGATGGCCCTATTGGTGAAGAATATGGCGTTGTTGATGAAGGGGAAAGGAATAGCTAAAAGTTCTGAAACACTGGAAGTTCTAGAGAATCGTCCGCACCAGGAAATACCAAATTACCCACCTGGGTTTACTCCTATTCGTAACCAACCTTTGCCTGGTTTGTATCAACATCAATATGCTTCCCAACAAGCAGCTATTCAGAACCTGACCTATACTCATCTAGTTGAGACTCATGTGCATGATAATTCATTCCCAATCGATGCTGATACTGCGGGACTTTTCACTAGCGGAGTAGTGACTGAGGGTGTTCAAAATGAAGCAAGTAGTTCAATGGATTCAATTAAGAAGTTGGAAAAGCGATTGACGGCCATGGAGGGTTGTAATGCTGCTGGAATGTTGAACCCAACCAATTTGTGCCTCATGAAGATTTGAATGTTCCGCATAATTTTGTACTACCAAAATTTAGCTTGTTTGATGGCACTGGAGTTCCATTGGATCATTTAACGATGTATTTTCGGCATATGCAGCCATATGCAAGTGATGAGAAAGCATTGGTGCATTATTTCCAAGATAGTCTGACTGGGGCAACTCAAAGGTGGTTCAATACCCTTAATCCTTCGTCAGTATCTTCATGGGAGGACTTAGTTGAAATGTTTATGAATCAATATAAGCATAATGAAGAAAAGATCCCCACCATTTATGACTTACAAAATACATTAATGAAGAATGGAGAAAATTTCAGGGAATTTGCTCATCGATGGAGGGATTTGGCAGCCCAGATAATTCCACCACTGTCAGAGAAGGATTTATTGAATGCTTTTATTGACGCTCTCCAGGAGCCTTATACTTCCAATTTGGCTGGAGACGGTCATAATGACCTAGCTTATATGATACAAGCAAGAGAGCGAGTTGAACGTTGTATGAAGAGAGGTACCCTGCACTATCCCACCCTTAACAAACCAGACGCAACTAAAGGAAGTAAAGGCAAAAAAACTGAAGTACATTTTGTGAATTTTGATTCAAATCCAGCTGTTTATGGTACACCCACTTCAGATTATCGCCTTAGGAGTAACGCCCCCAGGATGTCTAGCCTAGGAGCATACTATAATCACCCTCAAAACCCTTATCCACCCCGATTCAATGCACCACCTCCTAATCAATACCTGTAAAACCCAAACACCTACCAAAACCCTCGCCCAAATTTCCAAAACCCAAGACCTAGAAGGCCAGTTGAACTTTTTGATCCTGTACCTATGACATAGGCCGAGTGTTTCACCAAGTTACAAGCCCAAGGGGTAGTAGTACCAATACCAGGTAGAGTTCACCAGCCTCCATATCCTCGCTGGTATGACCCAAATTCCATGTCTTTACCACGGGGGTACACCAGGCCATTCAATAGAAGCATGTGTAACATTCAAAAAATTAATACAAGGGATGATTGAAGCGAAATGGCTTAACATGAATGCTATGGATAAGCCAAATGATAACAATAACCCGTTACCTAACCACGGAAATGGAGGTATGAATTATGTCGACGAATCTCGTGCTGTTAAGAAATGGGTCTCAAAAATTTCAATGCCTTTGGGCCAATTGTTTGAAGTTTTGAGAGATGCGGGATTGGTTGAAAAAGAAACAATGGACACGTCCGTTCAGTATGGACCTTACGATGCAGCTAAGACTTGTGACTTCCATAAGGGACAGAGGGGACATGCCATTGAGGATTGTTGTGGCTTTCAGGAGAAGGTACAAGAACTAATGGATTTGAAATTGATAATGTTTGAAGAAGAGGTGGAAGGCCAGTTCAATGACATCAACGTCATCGGAGGATACTATCAAGGGCCTAGGCCGAATTGCGCTCCGTAATTTGTCTTGCAGTATCATGTGGAGGATACACCACCAGTTGGGCCACCGAAACCAAAGATAGATCCTTTGTACAAAAATGACAAGGTTGTGCCATGGAATTATGAAGCAGGAGTTAGTGGAAAGCAAGGAGAAATGGTAGACAATATTTCTGGTGTTAGTGGAGTTACTCGAAACGGGAGATGTTACGCGAGAAATGAGCCCAAAGGGAATCCGACTGTGGATCTTGAAGTTGAATGCAAAAGAAAGAGGAAGGCAATGCCTGAAGTTGAGGGATCAGGTTCTATTGTAGAAGAAAGACTTTTTGTACGTCCAGAAGAGAAAAAGAAAGTTGTAACTGATGTGGAAGTTCAAGAGTTTTTGAAAATTATTCGGCAAAGTGAGTACATGGTAATGGATCAATTGAAGAAAACTCTTGTAAAGATTTCGATCTTGGAGTTGATAATGAGTTATGAACCACATCAATAAGTCTTGATGAGGATGTTAAATCAGGCGTATGTATCAGACAAGATTCCTACAGACTCTTTTAATGGCATTATGGGAAATATGTTGGCCTCCCATCTGTTGTCCTTTACTGAAGATGATATTTCGTCTGAAGGGATGGGGCACAACAAAGCTTTGCACATTTCAGCCATATGTCGGGGAAAGGAGCTAGCAAGTATCTTGGTAGATAATGGGTCATCACTTAATATTTTACCAAAGGAGACTTTTGAGAAGCTACCAATTGATAGATCTTATTTAAGACAAGTGTCGATGGTAGTGAGGGCATTTGATGGAACTCGTAGAGAAATTATGGGAGAAATTGAGATACCCTTAGAGGTTGCAAATGTAACTTTTAATGTGCCGTTCGTGGTTATGGATATCTCACCCACTTATAGTTGCCTGTTAGGAAGACCTTGGATTCACACTGTGCGAGCCATTCCATCATTGTTGCACCAGATGCTCAAGTTTACTCATGATGGAAGGGTTTATATAGTAAAAGGCCAATCAGAATGGATGGTTGCCAGTTTGTCCAATAGTTCTCCTATTGATGCTCCGATGGAGGGGATTGAAAGTTCATTTCAATCTTTTGAAATTGCTAACGCTAGCTATGTGAAGGAAGGGCGTTCTCCCCTGAAGCCGTAGATATCTAATGTTACGAAGAAGGTAGCAAAATTTATGTTGAAAAAGGGGTTTTGCCCGGGAGAAGGACATGGTAAGAATTGACAGGGAATTAAGAAGCCAGTGGAAATGGTGGATGTACATCCAGAACGTTGGGGTTTGGGTTATAAGCCAACTAGGGCTAACAGGAACCGTGCACAGGTAGAAAAGCAAGCGAAGAGGTTTGCTGGTCTGGAAGGAAAGGAACTGGAAATTGAAAGGAAACCTATTCCCTGGCTTTATGATAGTTTTATTTATGGAGGGATGCAGAACAAGATAAGTTTGGTTGATAATGAGGCAGTTTTTGGAAAACTGCCATTTGAAAGCTCGATTAATGCAACTAGGGTAACTTTTGCAAATTTATGTGATCAGTTTGAAGAGTTTCAAATTGCGGTGGTGGAAGAGGAACAAAATTCAGCTATTAGACCTTGCTTTGTCATCTTGCGTCCTTCAAATTTCAAACTTGGCAACTGGACCAGTCTGGAGCTTCCAGTATCTCTCAAGAGCCTGCAAGAGTAATCCCGAATGCACTACCCTTGTTGGCCTAGCTCATGGCTTTCGTTTGGGTCTTTTGTAATGAGCATGTTTTACTTTGCTTTCAATAAATTTTGTAGTATGGCGATTGCATGTTCTATCTCTATACATACTTCCTTTTTCCATGAAATGAAAGCCTTTTGACATATTCATGCTTCTCTACCTCCATTCAAGTTTTTATTCTTCATTCTCAATACCACTTCCATTCATTTCTTTAAAAGGAGTGAAAATAATGATAATAAAGAGGATGAACTTAATAAACCAGATTTTGATGCACTCATTAGCAATGTTGAATCTGACTATGAAATAGATGAAGAAGTTGAGATTTTTCCTGAGATGTTAAGTCAAGTCAATCAAGAAGAGAAAATAATATAGCCGTATCAAGAGTTAACTGAAGTCGTGAATTTGGGATCTGAAACGGAGAAAAAGGAAGTTAAGGTAGAAGCTGCCTTTGAAGAAGAAAGCAAAAAGAAGTTGATAGATTTAATGCATAATTACCAGGATGTCTTTGCATGGTCTTATCGGGACATGCCCGGTCTTGATACAAACGTTCTTGTTCACAAATTGCCATTGATTCCAGAATGTATTCCAGTGAAACAAAAGTTGAGGTGAATGAAAGCAGACATGCTTTTGAAGATAAGAGATGAAATGAAGAAGCAATTTGACTCGGGTTTCTTGGCAGTGGCGCGATATCTAGAATAGGTGGCGAATATTGTACCTGTTCCCAAAAAGGATGGCAAAGTTCGGATGTGTGTTGACTATAGAGACCTCAATCGTGCAAGCCTGAAGGATAACTTCCCTCTTCCTCACATTGATATTTTAGTGGATAATACAGCCAGACATTCTACTTTCTCTTTCATGAATGGATTTTCGGGTTACAATCAGATCAAGATGGCACCAGAAGTTCGCGAGAAAACAACTTTTATTACTCTATGGGGAACTTTCTGTTATAAAGTCATGCCGATTGGTCTGAAGAATGCCAGCGCCACTTATCAAAGGGTCATGGTCACTTTGTTTCATGATATGATGCACAAAGAGGTTGAAGTTTATGTGGATGACATGATAGCAAAATCCAAAGAAGGTGAAGATCATATTGTGAACCTCCAGAAGTTGTTTGATCAATTAAGGAAGCATCAATTGAAGTTGAATCCAACTAAGTGCACATTTGGGGCAACCTCGGAGAAATTGCTTGGTTTCATTGTGAGCAGAAAAGGAATTGGAGTAGATCATGATAAATTGAAAGCGATCTTGGATATGCCACCTCCTCGGACAGAAAAGGAAGTTAGGGGTTTCTTGGGAAGATTGAATTATATTGCTAGATTTATTTCACAGTTGACGGCTACTTGTGAATCTATCTTTAAATTGATGCGTAAGAGTAACTCGACTGAGTGGAACGAAGATTGTCAGATAGCATTCGAAAAGATCAAGCAATACTTGAAAAGTCCTCTAGTGTTGATGCCTCATGTGGCTGGCAGGCCGCTTATTCTCTATTTGACTGTTTCAGATAGTTCGATGGGATGTGTGCTCGGACAACATGATTCATCGGGAAGGATAGAGCATGCCATTTATTACTTAAGAAAGAAGTTTACTAGTTGTGAAGCAAATTATTTGATGTTGGAGAGGACTTGTTGCTCTTTGGTTTGGGCTGCGCATCGACTTAGACAGTACATGCTTTATCACACTACATGGTTGATTTCCAGGATGGATCCTATCAAGTACATTTTTGATTAACCTTCTCTTTCAGGGAGGATAGCCAAATGGCAAATGTTATTATCAAAATATGATATTTTATATGTCACACAGAAGGCAATCAAAGGGAGTGCAATAGCATATTATTTGGCAGATGGAGCGATTGATGATGCTCAGTCTATGGATTTGAAATTTCTTGATATTGATGTCATGATTGTGTTGATAGAAGAGGAGAATCAGAAGGATTTGTCAAAATGGACTATGTTGTTCGATGGTGCATCTAATATCATAGGATACGGAATTGGTGCAGCGTTGATATCACCTGAAGAGAATGTTATCCCGTTTATAGCTAAGTTGTATTTCAAATGTACCAACAATGTGGCTGAGTATGAAGCATGTACGATGGGGATTCAACCTGCTATTGATATGGGGATTAAGAGGCTACAGGTTTATTGTAACACCTTGACCTGGAATGCGTTACTTTTGGTACCATCTAAATCAAACCCTAATAAATTCAATCATCACCCCACCGGAAATTTCGACAGCACCTCCCCATGTTACAGAGGATGCCAACCTAGAGTAAACACGCAGCAAAATCACAAATATATTCACAACCTAGACAGGGCCTCCGGCCATCTAACAATTCATAACACAGTTAAATTCTCAAATCTAAGCAGGGCCTCAGGCCACCTAACAGTCACACATAATTTCTCCACTCAACAACGTCTATAATCAACATCCAGCACAAATAGCAATCTAGCAAACATAAGAAGTCATCAGGACACAAAGTCCACAAACCCGGTTCAGGAGTCCCGATCACACGGAGTACCCTCCCTAACGTCCATCCACAGCCAAGAATGGGGACATCACACAACGTCTCAACTAAGAAATATAGATATGACCAAAATAGTAATAACAGAAATCAAGTTTAGAACTATCTAGTCCTATCACTCTCCAGGGGTCCATCCATGTCACGCACCCTCCTCCTGATCCGCGACCCTAGTACCGGAACTAGACTCACCTACGAGTAGGGAATAGGAGAAAGAAAAGGGTGAGCAAAAGGCCCAGTAGGGAATAATAAAGAGTAAGTGAATAATATAAGGCTGAAATATTAAAGAAAGGCACAAATGCAACAATATGATAGCTAACATCATGTACACCAAATACAAGTAGATAACCACACCATACGAGATCCTAACTTGGCCTACCGACATCCCTGCACATATCGGGACCCTGAACAGCCCAACGACATCATCGCATGGTGTTTCAAGCACATATGGAATCCTGATCCAGCCCACCTGCATTCCCGTAGTCATGGGAACCCTGAACAGCCTAATGACATTCCACATTTCACATCAATCACAACTAGAAGATAGACGGGTCCATACCCGACATCTTCCATACAATTACAATGCATGTCCAACATGGTTATGCAATAGGGTAAACCTACAACCTACATATATACATATACTACTATATGATGCATGTTCAAGAGTAATTCATGCTCAATGGAAGATTGAACACGTAAGGTATGCAATATAATTCAAATCATACAATAAAGATATCACAAAGTGGGGTTATTCTCCCTTAGGCACAAATTAAGGCGAGAACGCATCATAATGAACAATGGGGAAGGATAAATGTTCTCAATAGGAAGACATATTCGAAGAGAATAACAAAGGGTGGAATTTCCCTACCTCGCACTCCAAAAATTAGCTATGTAAATCAATACTCAACCTTGACTTTTCCCGGCCTCAACCAACCTATTATTCGGTAAACCCATCCTCCAATCAATATACAAACAACTTCAATTTCACATATCTAACACAAATAAATTTAATCTAAATAATATGAATAATGAAGGATACAAATGCCAATAATCAAGAACCCATTACCTTCTCCTACCCAAAACTTTCCAAGCTCTTGAACTTCACCTACTCAAGCTTGTTACTCCAATCAACAATAGAATCTAGCAATACAACCATAAACAAGCCTAAATCAACCTATTAAATCACTAATTTCATCTAATTTAAAGATTTTCCCCTAAATCTACAAAACCCATAAAACCCTAGAATCCCAAATCACCCAATCTCTAAATACTAGCTTTTAGGTTTAAGAAACTTAACAAGGTCGTAGAAACAAGTAGAAGGAAGGGATTCAAGCTTCCTTTAGGCCTCAAATGATGTAGGAACTCATGGATTTGAGTTCGGGTTCAAACCTTGACAGATTAAAACAAAGAGATGAATTTAAGAATATGTAAGCTAGAGAGAGAAGTTAGGAATCCAACTTGAAACAACTTGAAAGAGGGTAATCTTACCTTGGTTGATGATCTTAGATTGATGGGAGGGAGGAAATTTGAGAGAAAATGGGGTTTAGGGTTTGTTTTGGTCGGTTATTTTGAAAGAAATCGTGAAATGTGTGTTTTAAATCAATTCTCGGGGTGCAGATTTAGGGAGGTGTCCGAACACCTATGCCTAAAAATCACTCTGTTTCAGTTTCTTCTATAACTGTCCGGATGGCTTTTAAAAACTGTCCGGACGGTTACCTCTGTAGTCAAAAATTTCAATTTTAAAACCACTCGTACACCCCCAAATCACTCGGTATTAATTTATAATGATTTTACATATATATATATACATACTCAACAGATGTTGGTCCTACCTAATTCATAGTTGGTGATTAGGCAATTAAATGACGAGTGGGAAACCAAAGATGACAAGCTCATTCCATACTACCAGCATATCAAAAAATTAATCAAGTTTTTCGATTGGGTGGAGTTGGATCATATCCCAAGGGAAGAAAATCAAATAGCGGATGCTCTGGCAACTTTGGCAGTAATGTTCAATGTAGCCCAAGAGGTGAGGTGCAGGTGATTAAAATTGAGAAACGAGAAGTTCGAGGTTATTGTTCAAATCTGGAGGGAGAGCCCAACGATAAACTGTGGTATCATGATATTCAACAGTATATTGAGAAGAAAGAGTATCCATCAGAGGCATCAGAGAATGACAAGCGCACCATCAGGAGATTGTCAGGATCTTTCTTCCTGAGCGAAAATGTTCTTTACAAAAGGAATGATGGGATAGTTTTCTTGCGTTGTGTTGATATTGCTGAGGCTAAACAAGTCATGGAAGAAATTCATGAAGGAATATGTGGGACTCACTCTAGTGGATATGCAATGGCACAAAAGATTATTCGTGTAGCGTATTATTGGTTAACCATGGAGAAGGATTGTATAAGTTATGTAGATAGATGTCACAAGTGTTAGATTTATGCAGACCAACGCATGTCCCCGTTAACTCATTACATGTGTTGACATCACCGTGGCCTTTCTCAATGTGGGGTTTAGATGTCATCGGTCCAATTGAGCAGAAGACTTCTAATGGGCATCGTTTCATTTTGGTTGCTATAAATTATTTTACCAAATGGGTGGAGGCTGCTTCGTATTCTAATGTGACGAGTAGCGTGGTTGTTCGATTTTTGAGGAAAGAGATTGTTTGTCGATATGGAGTCCTAGAAAGAATTATCATTGATAATGGCGTGAATTTCAACAGCAAAATGGTGAAGGATTTTTGTGACCAGTTCAAAATTAGTCACCATAATTCGAAGCCATACCGCCCGAAGATGAATGGGGCTGTCGAAGCGACGAATAAGAATATTAAGAAGATTATCGGGAAGATGACAAAGACTTACATAAAGATTGGCATGAGAAGCTCCCTTTTGCTCTATATGGTTATCGGACATCAATACGCACATCTACTAGAGAGACTCCTTTCTCATTGGTGTATGGTATGGAGGTGGTTTTGCCTATTGAAGTGGAGATTCCGTCCCTTTGAGTAGTTCTGGAGGCGGGTTTGGAAGAATCGGAATGGACTTGTATGAGATATGAACAGTTGAATTTGATTGAAGAATGAAGATTATGAGCAATTTGCAAAGGGCAATTGTACCAAAGAAGAATGATGAAAGCACATAATAAGAAAGTTCGACCTCGTAGTTTCAGGGAAGGAGATTTAGTGTTGAGAATGATTTTGCCACCTCAAAAAGATCATCGAGGGAAGTGGACATCAAATTTTGAGGGACCCTATGTGGTGAAGAATGCCTTTGAAGGAGGAGCATTAATTTTAACAAGAATGGATGGAGAAGAACTACCTAATCCGGTGAATGCAGACGCAATCCGAAAGTACTACCCGTAAAAAATAAAAAATAAAAAGCTCGCTAGATTGAAAACCCGAAAGGGCGGTCTAGGCAAAAGTTAGAGCAAAAAAAAAAAAGAAAAAAGAAAAAAGGAGGACTCGCTAGATTGAAAACCCGGAAGGGCGGTTTAGGCAAAAATTAAAGTCAAAAAGCTCGCTAGATTGAAAACCCGAAAGGGCGGTCTAGGCAAAAATTAGAGTAACAAAAATCCCGATGGAGTGAAAACCCCTCGTGGGCGCTTCAGGCAAAAATTAGGGAAAACGAAAAGTCTCTACTGAAGTGAAAACCCTTCTTGGGCGCTTCATGTTACATTGAGATTAGAAGAGGAGTGACAGAAACGATTAAGGGGAATTGGCATAGGCTTTTATGAGAAGTCGAGAAGAATGTGGAGAAATACAATGATTGACAGATGGCAAGGCTATGCACAGTTGAATTGGTTATGATCAGGGGTATACATAATGAATTTGTGTGGGAGAAGCTTCATATGGAAATAGTCAGATTCAATAATTGCAAAGTGGGTGCACACAAAACTAGGACAGGGGACAGTTTTGTGCGGAATCGAAACTATTTCATTTATATCCTGCAAAGATTCCTGCTATTTCCTTTGTTTCTAACCTTTTGGAATCATATATGTACTTGATCAGTTTCTCCTGTTATCTATCCATTTTTAGTAAAATACTCTGAGGTCATTCATTTCTGAGTTCCTAATTCATTGATTGTTTTCATCAAGATTCTTATTGCTTGCGTAAAATTCTCATATAATACAAGCATCGCCACGCTATTGAATTTATTTGAAATTAAGTAAAGTAATAAAAGAATCATGACAAGTGCATTAGGACACTGTTCTTAACAGGAACTTGAAGGATTTTGGCATTCTTGACTGTACAGGAGCTTAAAGGAATTTAAAGGCGTTAAAGGCATGGTGGAATTGGAGAGATGTTGGCAATCTTGAGTGTAAAAGAGCTCAAAGGAATTTAAAGGCGTAAAAGGCATGGCGGAGCCCAAGAGATTTTAGTGTTCTTGACTGTAAAGGAGCTAAAAGAAATTTAAAGGCGCTAAAGGCATGGCAGATTTGATGGAAATCAGTCTTAAACAGATAATTGAGAAAAAGTCTGAGCAAAAAAGAGAACGAAAGATAGAAGAATAATTGCAACATGACAAATTGAAAATAGGAATGATTGATAGCCGTTGAAAGATGCAGTCTTCTCGTGATGGATGATTGCAGGACGATAGGGGTGATGGTGTTTGCGACAATTAACCAAAATCAAGTTTTCAAAAAGAGAGGAAATAAAAGAAAATATAATTTTCTTCATACTTTCATGGTTTTTTTTTCTTGCACAAACATTTGGCAAAGCCGAGAATGGCCTCATGATCCCACGTACCTTTTTCCAAACATTTGGCCAAGCTGGGAGTGGCCCAAAGATCCCATGCACTTTCTTTTCTTGCAAGCCAAGTCGGGAATGGCCCACAGATCCCGTGCATTTTATTTTAAGCATTTACAGGGCAAGCTGGGAATGGCCCAAAGTTCTCATGCACTTTCTTTCTTGCAGGCCAAGTCGGGAATGACCCACAGATCCCTTGCATTTTCTTTTTACAGGGTAAGCTGGGAATGGCCCAAAGATCCCATGCACTTTCTTTTCTTACAGGCCAAGCCGGGAATGACCAAAGATCCCATGCACTTTCTTTTCTTGCAGGCCAAGCTGGGAATGGCTACAGTGATCCCATGCACTTTCTTTTTTTGCAGTCCAAGCCGAGGATGGCCACAGTGATCCCACGCATTTTACTTTTATTCCAGGCCAAGCTGGGAATGCCCATAGTGATCCCGTGCACTTTCTTTTCTTGCAGGCCAAGCCGGGAATGGCCACAGTAATCCCACGCATTACCTTTTTCAATGTTCCCGTACGAAACTCGGTTGAGTACACCTTTGTTTGTCTTTTATTCCATAAAAGACATACAAAGGGGGGCAGCTGTAGTAACCAGTTTCCGTCCAGCCAAAAAATAGAAAAAACACAAAAATTAAAAATAAAAATAATAATAATAATAAAAATCAAAAGCCCATTCTTGAGCCCTGATGTGCCAATTATATAGATATAATTGTGCATCCGTTTACATGAAATCTTGCATTGTTTAGAGTCGTTTTAGAATTAATTCTGCCTAAAGAGTGGTTAACTGTGCATTTCAGGTGTAAGGGCAATATGGAAGAAAAGGAGCGAAAAGGATGAAAATTGGAGTCAGAGCAAAATCCGATCGATCGGACAGCCTTGAAGCTAGATTTGGCCCGAGAGAAATTCCGAACGATCGGTGACCAAGTCCGATCGATTGGCCAGTCCCGAATCACGATTCTGAAGATTTCTATTGCCCGAAATTACCCTCAAATCATGTGGGTCCATTTCCAAACGGCACAGACTTGTTAGAAAAACGACTTGAGGGTTTTTGGAAGCATAAAAGCATAAATTTTTAGGGTTTGAAGGACTTTTGGACTTTGGAAGCAAAATCAAGGGTTTTGGAGACTTGTCTACAGCAGTCATTGAAGCTTGAGCAAGGGGATCTAGGGTTTCTCTTTATTTCTTACTTGATCTTGTATTTAATGACTGCCATTTTGGATCTTGATTTGTATTCCTTGGTTATGAGGAACTAATCCTCTAACTATGGGTCCTAATAGAACCCCTATTTGAAGATAGAATGAGATTGGTTTATTATTCTTGAATCTCTCTTTGCATTGTTGATTCTCTATGGATGTGCTTATTGCTTTCAAATGCTTGATCACCATTTGGATGATTTTGAGCCTAGGTTGAGACCGAAAGGATATGCTTAGGGTTGCAAGAGTCCATAGAGAACATAGATTGCATGAACCATAGGAATATAGGTTTATGACTTATGCAATCGTTACATGATTTCCATTGTTCTTAACGGGTTTTAAATATATGAATCCGAGTGTTAGGAATAACAGGGATTTATATAGAAAACACTTTTGGTATATCTAGGAATAGAACATTGAATATGTTGGGAAATCGATTGTCAACAATTAAATTGGGAATTGGGAATTAATGAATCAATGGAGTTCAATTGGATAATAGGTGGTGATATTAGGAACCCTAGTGTTTACTTCTCTTGAGAACTCAATTTCTTGTTTGTTGTTTGGTTACTTACTCAAATTGTCACTTACTTAGTGATTTCTTAAATACTTGTTTAGCATTAGATAAAATACAACCAATAATTCGCATTGCCATCTTAGTGTGATAATTACTTGGATTGACATTGAATTGAAATTGTCAATATATCTTCGTGAGAACGATACTCTATTAACTCTTTATTACTTGTGCGACTTGTCCGCTTTGTGAGAACGATACTCTATCTTCTTGTTTTTGGCACCGTTGCCGGGGATGGAGGTAATTTTATTTTTGTGACAATTTAGGTTATTTTTGTGCTAATTTGGTTTTTAAATTTTCTGCAGAAATTCTTTCTCTTGTATGAGCTTAGGAAGACGTGCTCTTAGCTCGAATGTGATTGGTTTGGATCCGGTGATTGAGATGACGTTTCATATGCTTAGACGGGAGCAAAATCATAACCCAGTTGAAGGCATGGGAGACAATTTGGAAGGAAGGAATGGTGCGGGACCATTGGTGGCAATGGTTTGAATGAGAGAAATGACAATGGTGGAGATGCTAATCATGCAAATGGTGGAAATGGATCTAATGAGGTAGATAGGCCACCAAGGCAATTTGATCCTTGTTCTTTGGAGGAATGTGATCGACCGACTTGGGATACCACTCCTTCTAGTATCCGGTATCCACCTATCAACTTCACTCATTTTGAGATCAAGCCGGCTATTATCACCATGATTTCCAACTCCATTGTGTTCTATGGTTTTCCTCACGAAGAGCCAAATGTGCACATTGCTTCATTCTTGCACATTTGCGCTACATTTGATATTCATGGTGCTTCATGTGATGCAATTCTCTTGAGGTTATTTCCATTCTCTTTGAGGGATAAAGCTAAAGCATGGTTGATGTCACTCCCTCCTAACTCCATCACTACATGGGAGGAGCTCTCGGAGCAATTTCTATCTACACTTTTCCCTCCGGCGAAAGCGATTCAAATCCGGAATGATATCATGACTTTTTCCCAATTTGATTTTGAATCTTTTCATGAAGCTTGGGAGAGGTTCAAAGCTATCTTGAGGAGTTGTCCTAATCATGGACTTGCGGAGTGGATTGTTTATCAAGCCTTTTATTCCGGATTGAGTATGTCGACAAGGCAAATGTTAGATGCAGCCGCGGGTGGTTCTTTTATGACTAAATCTCAAAAGGAGGCCCGAACTT
The DNA here is from genome assembly GCF_013401445.1 of Tripterygium wilfordii. NCBI lineage: Eukaryota > Viridiplantae > Streptophyta > Magnoliopsida > Celastrales > Celastraceae > Tripterygium > Tripterygium wilfordii. The sequence continues at coordinate 6,548,109 of NC_052254.1, forward strand.
TGCTTGAGAAGGTTGCCAGGACAAGTACTTCTTGGCCTACGGAGAGACTACCACAAAGGCAAGGCAATCCAAGAGATGCCAATGTGATGACCGCCTGGCCGCTATGGCTAAAAAGATTGATGCTTTAACGATGAATTCTCCTCAAGGAGTGCATGCGGTTCAAGGAATGCCTATAGTGTCTTGTGATTATTGTGGTGCTAGCCATCAAACCGGAGAATGCTTGATTACTAATGCATCTTCTTCTCAAAGTGAGCATGCTAATGCTATTGGAGGTGGGCATTACAATCGGCCAAGAAATGATCCATATTCCAATTTCTACAATCCGGGGTTTAGGAATCATCCTAACTTTTCTTGGAGCAACACTCAGAATGTGCAAAACCCTCCTCCTTAACAAATTCAGCCCAAGAGAAGAAGAGGGACATTGATGAAATGTTTGCCAAGATGGCCGAGAGTATGAAGGCAGTAGCCAATAACACAAACAACTTCATTAACAAGACCGATTCCGCATTACAAACTCAAGCATCATTGATTCAGAATCAAGGGGCTTCCATTAGAAATCTTGAGATACAAGTGGGGCAACTAGCTAATGCTTTATCATCTAGAGAAAAAGGGGGACTCCCTAGCCAAACGAAAGTGAATCCGAAAGGGAAAGATCATTGTTATGCTATTACTCTACGAAATGGGAATCTAGTGAAAACAGTTGCTGATCTAGATGCTGAAAAAGCGAAAAAACTGAAAAAATGTAGAATTGCAGGAAAATGTAGCTGAGAGGTCACAGAGCCCAGCTCCTATGGATCGGACATCATCCTCGATCGATCGGACCTCCATTTCAGTTGAAATGGAAAATGAGACAGCCAAAATCCGATTGATCGGACTAATTCTCGATCGATCGGACAACTGTAGATCAAGCTGAAAATTTTGAAAAAATACAGAAGAGCAGGGATGTGTAACCCCGGTTTGCAGGTGAGTTGGATTGGCCTGATAGTTCACTACCAGTACCTCCAGTTAAGGCATATGTACCTCCAATTCCTTTTCCACAAAGGTTGAAAAACACCAAGAAGGAGTCTCAATTCTCAAAATTCCTTGAGGTGTTTAAGAAGTTGCAGATAAACATACCTTTTGCAGAGGCTTTGGAGCAAATGCCTAGCTATGCAAAGTTTATGAAGGAAATTCTTTCTAAGAAACGGAGGATGAAGGACTATGAGAGTGTCCAATTGACGAAAAAGTGTAGTGCAATAGTGCAACAAAAGTTTCCAATTAAAAAGAAAGATCCTGGAAGTTTCACCATTCCTTGCACCATTGGTAGCACGGTGATTGAAAGGGCGCTATGTGATTTGGGAGCGAGTATTAATTTAATGCCACTATCAATAGCCAAGCTCATTGGTTTGCATGAAATCAGCCCCATTACAATGTCTCTTGTCATGGCTGGTCGATCTATTAAATATCCCCGTGGTATCATTGAGGATGTTCTTGTCAAGGTGGATAAATTGGTTTTTCCAGTGGATTTTATGATTCTTGATATGGAGGAAGATTCTAATACTCCAATTATTTTGGGGAGACCTTTCTTGTGTACGGGGAGAACTCTCATTGATGTGGAAAAAGGCACTTTGGTGTTGAGAATTGCGGATGAACAAGTCACATTCAAAGTGTTTGAAACCACCAAATACCCGAAAGACGGAGAATCTTGTTTTCGCATAGACACGGTGGATCATATCTTGACTCACACTTATACCATAACTTCTTGCAAAGACCCTCTTGAGACTTGCTTGGTGAATGAGGATGCTCTAGAGTGTGGTGATGATGATGTGGTGGAGTTCATGCATTGCTTAGAATCTATGAAAGAGTCTAAACCGAGAAGGTTTCGGAAATTTGAACCTCTTGGCGTCTTGCCTTCTAGACCACAACCAAGTATTATGGAAGCTCCTACACTTACATTGAAACCTCTCTCGTCCCATCTTCGATATGCTTACTTGGGTAGTTCTAATACTCTACCGATTATTATTTCTTTGAATTTGAATCCGGAGGAAGAGGACAAGCTCCTAAGAGTGTTGAGGGAGCACAAAATGGCTTTGGGGTGGACAATAGTGGATATTCGGGGAACTAGCCCCACTATGTGCATGCATCGTATTTTAATGGAGGAGGACTACAAGTCTTTAGTGGAACATCAATGCCGATTAAATCCCAATATGAAAGATGTGGTGAAAGCTGAAATTTTAAAACTTCTTGAAGCTGGAATTATTTACCCCATTTCGGATAGTTCATGGGTAAGTCCGGTGCAAGTTGTCCCCAAAAAGGGTGGAATCACGGTGGTGAAAAATGAGAAGAATGAATTGATTCCCACTCGGACTACTACCGGTTGGAGAGTTTGCATTGATTATAGGAAGCTCAACAATGCCACTAGGAAGGATCACTTTCCCTTGCCTTTTATTGATCAAATGCTAGAGAGGCTTGCGGGGCACTCTTATTATTGCTTCTTGGATGGTTATTCGGGGTACAATCAAATCGCCATTGCTCCGGAAGACCAAGAAAATACTACTTTCACTTGTCCTTTTGGAACTTTTGCCTATAAAAGGATGCCCTTCGGATTATGCAATGCGCCGGCCACTTTTCAACGGTGTATGATGAGTATTTTTAGTGATATGGTGGAGCACACAATTGAGATATTCATGGATGACTTTTCTGTTTTTGGTTCATCATTTGATTCTTGTTTGAAAAATCTATCTATGGTGCTTCAAAGATGTGAAGAAACCAATCTAGTACTTAATTGGGAGAAATGTCACTTCATGGTGCAAGAAGGGATAGTCTTGGGGCACCGAATTTCACAAAAGGGCATTGAAGTGGATAGAGCTAAAATTGAGATTATTGAGAAACTCCCTCCACCAACTTCGGTTAAAGAGGTGAGAAGTTTCTTGGGGCATGCGGGTTTCTATAGGCGCTTCATCAAGGATTTTTCCAAAATCACAAGGCCTTTGTGTGAACTATTGTTGAAAGATGTCAAGTTCCATTTCACCAAGGAGTGCTTGGAAGCTTAAACTACTCTCAAGGAGAAACTTACTACAGCCCCTATCATCACTTCTCCAGATTGGAACATTCCTTTTGAGCTCATGTGTGATGCTAGTGGTTATGCTATGGGAGCGGTTCTTGGTCAAAGGAAGAATAAAATTCTGCATGTAATCTATTATGCTGCCGCACTCTCAATGATGCTCAACTTAACTACACAACAACAGAGAAAGACCTCTTGGCCGTTGTCTTTGCCCTTAACAAGTTTCGATCCTACTTGATTGGTTCCAAAGTTACTGTTTATACCAATCATGCAGCCTTGCGTTATTTGTTGACGAAAAAGGAAGCCAAGCCAAGGTTGATTCGATGGATTCTTCTTTTACAAGAATTTGACTTGGAAATTCGGGATAAAAAGGGATCCAAGAATATGGTGGCAGACCATTTGTCTAGATTATTGGAAGGCCGGGAAGAAGCCAATGTTCCTATCAAAGAAACATTCCCAGATGAACAATTGTTTGCTATTCATTCCTCTACAACTCCTTGGTATGCTGATTTTGTGAACTTCTTGGCCAAGGAGATTCTTCCTCCTGACTTATCTCACCCTCAAAGAAAGAGATTCCTTCATATGGTTCATTTTTATTATTGGGAAGAACTTTTCTTGTGGAAGCAATGTGCGGACCAAGTTATACGGAGGTGTGTTCCAGATGAAGAGATGGTTAGTATCTTGAGACATTGCCATTCATTTCCATGTGGTGGTCATTTTGGGGGTAACAAGACTGCCGCCAAAGTCTTGCAATCCGGGTTCTATTGGCCTACTTTGTTTAAGGATGCCTATTCATTCGTTCTAGCATGTGATGAATGTCAACGCACGGGGAACATTTCAAATAGAAATCAAATGCCTTTAACCAATATCCTTGAGGTAGAGCTTTTTGATGTGTGGGGCATAGATTTTATGGGGCCATTCCCTAACTCTTTGGGAAATTACTACATCCTTGTGGCGGTGTTTGCCAATGGGTGGAGGCCATGGCCGTTACCCACCAATGATTCAAAAGGGGTTTTGAAGTTTAAGTGGCCAAGTGGAGATTTCTAATAGAGAGTTGAAGAAAATTCTTGAAAAAACGGTGAATGGTCAAGGAAGGATTGGTCCTTGAAGTTAGATGACGCCTTGTAGGCTTACCGTACAGCTTTTAAAACTCCTATTGGCATGTCTCCTTTCCGCTTGGTATTTGGGAAAGCTTGTCACCTCCTGGTTGAATTGGAGCACAAAGCCTTTTGGGCTATTAAATTTTTGAATTTTGATATGGCTAGTGCAGGAGAGCAACGTGTTTTGCAATTGAATGAGCTAGATGAAATCCGCCTTGATGCTTATGAGAATGCAAAAATTTATAAGGAGCGGACCAAGAAATGGCATGATAGTCATATTGTTCGGAAGGAGTTCAAGGTGGGGCAACAAGTGTTGTTATTCAATTCAAGACTCCGTCTATTTTCGAGCAAGCTCAAATCAAGATGGTCGGGTCCTTCTCTAGTCACCGCGGTGTTTCCTCTCAGAGCCATTGAGATTAAGCATGGAACAATGAGGACTTCATTCAAGGTGAACGGGCAGAGATTGAAGCCCTACTATGAAGCTGAATTTTCTGGAAGGAAGGTCACTCTTCCTCTCCAAGATCCACAACAATGAGCAAGCAAGAGTCGGGCCATCGACTACAAACTAGGCACTTGTTGGGAGGCAACCCAACCGGGGTAACTTCGTTCCCTATTCTCTTTTAAATTGCTTTATTTTCATGTTTTTATATGTTTTGCTTATTTTGAAAACTACCTGGGTTGGTCATGTAGTGTTTTGGTGCAGGATATGCAGTTGTGAGAAAATGAGACAAAGGCAAAGTCCGACCAATCGGGCTTGGTGTCCGATCAATCGAACCAGGTGAGTTGAAACCGATCGATCGGATTTAATACCGATCTATCGGATTCGTGGGCCAGGGTTTTTAAAAGAACCCTAGCCCGCGCAGCGCCCCATTTCTCCTTATTTGTTCTTTCTCTATTCTCTTCTCTCACGCTCGACAGCCCCTCACCCAGTGTCATCCATTTTTTTTCAATTCCACTTGCACCCACTCAATCTCCTCATTTTGCTTAGCATACATCCCAGGTATGATTCTTTTACTTCTCTTGGCTTTCCATTTTGAGACTGTGTGCTACCTTGGTTGCTTTGTATGGATTATGGATAGTGTGTGTTGGTAAAGTACTGCTTAGAAGTGTGTGAATTGTCATTTGTGGTCTCTGGAATCTGTTTCTTCTACAGCTAGGAGAGAACCATGGCACTTTTGAGTCCTTCTTTGAGCTTTGATTAAGTATGCGCACAACATGTTTGATAAAATGCCTCACCCAACTTTCTTGGTTTGAAATTGCAATTTCACGCACCATTCTTTGTATGCTCACATTCATATTTCCATTATATATATATATATATATATATCATGTTGAGTTGTGCATTGCGTGAATTTGGTGCTAATTTGCCAATTTTTTTTTTTTGCGCAAAAATGCTATTGCATGAGGTATAGGGCTGGGTTATGTGCCGAAAATCTAGGTGATTTGGGTGCTTGTGGGGTCTTGTTTTTCAAGTGTTGATGGATGCTATGCCAATGCTAAATGTGTCGGATCTTGCTGCATTTGCTTTCTCTACATTTTTTGTGTTATACTCTCATTTGTCTTAAATTTTTGCAGAATGGGATGACGCAAGGCAGCCGAGGCATCTAGCTTGACTACTCCACCACCTTCCCCCAAGAGAGCGTGTGGCGCTAAAAAGAAAATTGTGGCTCCTCCACGCCCTCAACCTTCTGAAGATAATTTTGCCTCCGCTCGTATTGAGCCTGATTGGAGGATAAATGGTGCTATCATGCTCCAGCCGCTGAACTCGTGGGCCAGGGAATATTTACATCGCGCCAGGTTGTGTTTTTTATGGGACGCCAACCATTTCATGATTGATGTCTACTCAGCTTTAGTCCGTGTTGTCTACCGCACTTTGCGCGAGGTTGATCCAATTGAGGGCGAGGACGGTCCTGCACGCTATACTGTGAGAGTGTCCAAGATTGACCGAGGAGCAGTTTCATATACATTCACGATTGCAGATATTTGCACCTCTCTTGGTTATCCAACTGCTTACTCTGAGGATCTTCTAGTCGGACCTCCGGTAGAGGTTGACCACACGACCATGTTCCACACCTTGGTCCCAGATCCCGCGGTCCGTTAGAAGAACAAGCATGCTATAATGCAAGGCTCTATTTCCTCTCGCCTATGGGTTATTAACAGTATGGTGAAGAAGAATTTATGGCCCCATGACCATAAATATGAGAGGCGTGGCCCAGTATTGCAGTTACTTTACTACTTCCACCAGGAGTGTTGGTTTGATGTGGGAGCCTACTTTGTCTGAGCCATGCTACAGTGCTCGATGGAGGTGCGTGAGGGGAAGAAGATGCGGTTATTCTTTCCACGGTTGATCACTCGTTTACTCCACCATTTGAGCCACGAGCTACCAGCGACCGGTGGATGCTCTTGTTTCTGAGCTTTCCCCAGTCGACTAGAACTTACGTACGGGTCATCTTCCTCCAGCTGTTGATATTGATGCTGAGCCAGTGGATCCCGGTGCTTCCTCCAGTTCTGCTGATCCCCTTCCTACTCGCCCTATAGAGGAGCGGTTGGATGCCATTGAGTTGTGTCAGATGGAGACCCGTGACCAGCTGGCTGTTATTCGTGCTCAGCAGTCCGAGATGATAGATCTTTTGCGCCAATTGTCCATGCAGTCTACATCTACATCTGCACCTGCACCTGCACCTGCATCTGCTACTGTTGAGCCTACCATTGCTCCTCTTCCATCTAGGCGACGTTCTATTTGAGATCACCCAGGTTGTTTTGTTCCTCTCTTCCCTACTTCGTATTTACAATTTGAAACACTAAGGACAGTGTTCACATCTAGTGTGGGGGTGGGAAGGAAACTTTTCCTTTTATTGTGTTTTCCTTTTATTTTTTTCTCTCCCTTGGAACTCTTGAATTTTATGGTAGTGTAATTTTTCTTCTAAAATTTTCGTGTTGCTTTCCCCTTTCTATGATGCTTACTATTGATGTGTTCATTGCATTGGAGATGAATTGATGAATTGTGGCTTAGAAATTGATGTTGTTGTTCAAATTAAACTTGTGCCAAAGGATCAAATTGAAAACTTTTCGGTAGTTGCACGTCCATTACTTGGCAAATTGTGGAGACTTGTACCAATGTGAGTTTTTGAGCCATTCATTTCTCAATGAGTGATGAAAATCAACTCTATTGTTTTTGTTCCGCTCACTATAATATTTGTTTGATCTCATTATCCTTCATTTTGATTGTTGGCTAAGTATTCATTACATGACATTACATCCTAGTCACTTTCTTGTGAGAAATTCAATAATGTTCTTGAAAGATGAGAGTAAGGCCATTTTTGGATCGATAAATACCTTTCTCACCCTATCTTATACATGTTATCCATTGCACCCTTATTTGAATCCAAACACTAGCCTTTTGTTCATAGCCATTTGTCTTCTTATTATTATTGTGGAGAAAGAGTTGTTTATCTTAAATGAGAAGATGGGATGGTATATGCTGAATTTATTGGACATTGAGGGAGTGTGGATGCATGTTGTGGTTCTCTTTTGGAAGAAATTTGGGGTGTTGATCGGTGGGAAATGGAAAATATTGTAAAAAGGAGCATGCAATTATTCTTGCAAAAAAAAAAATTCTGGTTAGAATGAAATAAAAGTGCATTTGCATGTGGTCTTACATTGTAAAGTTGATTGTGAAGAAAAGGGGATGATGGAGGAATAAAAAGATAGTGAAGTAGTGGGAAAGTTTGAATGATATTTCTATATGTAATGTTTCTCCACTTATTCAAAATCTTGTACCCTTTGCCCTTCTCATCTAACCTTCACCCTACATTACAAGCTTAAAAAGTCCCACTTGATTTTGAGAATACCTTGGATTTGAACACAAGTTTGTGAATAAGGATGTAGGTCAATTGCTTGGTTAAGTGACATCCATTCATGAGATCATTTAATTTGTTCCTTGAGTTTCCATTGAATTATTGCATGTGGGAATTCTGATTTCTTGTTTACATTATTCCGCCCACATGCACTTGAGAGAAACACTTAGCCGTTTTAGTGCGATTTTGCTTGTGAGTGAATATCTGTGAGGCTTGAAGTTGAGCTAAGAGCTTTGTAATGTGCTGTGTTTTCTGTTTGAGTTTGATATATGATCCTAAGGCTACTTGGCATTTTATAAAAGATTACTGAGCTACAGTTTTGTTGACGATTCTCTTTTGCCTTTGAACTACTTTTAGTTTTGAGATTGTGGGAAAGTTGTAGATTTCATTTCTTATTGATTTTACAGTTACTCGAGGACAAGCAAAGATTAAGTGTGGGGGTGTTTGAAGTGCCAATTATATACATATAATTGTGCATCCGTTTACATGAAATCTTGCATTGTTTAGAGTCGTTTTAGAATTAATTCTGCCTAAAGAGTGGTTAATTGTGCATTTCAGGTGTAAGGGCAATTATGGAAGAAAAGGAGCGAAAAGGATGAAAATTGGAGTCATAGCAGAAATCCGATCGATCGGCCCATAGTCCGATCGATTGGACAGCCTTGAAGCTGGATTTGGCCCGAGAGAAATTTCGATTGATCGGTGACCAAGTACGATCGATCGGCCAGTCCCGAATCATGATTCTGAAGATTTCTACTGCCCGAAATTACCCTCAAATCATGTGGGTCCATTTCCAAACTACACAGGCTTGTTAGAAAAACTACTTGAGAGTTTTTGGGAGTATAAAAGCATAGATTTTTAGGGTTTGAAGGACTTTTGGACTTTGGAAGCAAAATCAAGGGTTTTGGAGACTTGTCTACAGCAGCCATTGAAGCTTGAGCAAGGGGTTTCAGGGGTTTCTCTTTATTTCTTACTTGTTCTTGTATTTAATGACTACCATTTTGGATCTTGATTTGTATTCCTTGGTTATGAGGAACTAATGCTCTAACTAGGGGTCCTAATGGAACCCCTCTTTGAAGGTAGAATGAGATTGGTTTATTATTCTTGAATCTCTCTTTGCATTGTTTATTCTCTATGGATGTGCTTATTGCTTTCAAATGCTTGATCACCATTTGGATGATTTTGAGCCTAGGTTGAGACCAAAAGGATATGCTTAGGGTTGCAAGAGTCCATAGAGAACATAGGTTGCATGAACCATAGGAATATAGATTTATGACTTATGCAATCGTTACATGATTTCCATTGTTCTTAACGGGTTTTCAATATATGAATCCGAGTGTTAGGAATAACATGGATTTATAGTGAAAACACTTTTGGTGTATCGAGGAATAGAACATTGAATATGTTGGGAAATCGATTGTCAACAATTAAATTGGGAATTGGGAATTGGGAATTAATGAATCAATGGAGTTCAATTGGATAAGAGGTGGTGATATTGGGAATCCTAGTGTTTACTTCTCTTGACGACTCAATTTCTTGTTTGTTGTTTGGTTACTTACTCAAATTGTCATTTACTTAGTGATCTCTTAATTACTTGTTTAGCATTAGATAAAATACAACCAACAATTCGCATTGCCATCTTAGTGTGATAATTACTTGGATTGACATTGAATTGAAATTTCCAATATATCTTCATGGGAACAATACTCTATTCACTCTTTATTACTTGTGCGACTTGTCCGCTTGTGAATAATTCACATCAAGCCCACATGACCATAAAAATTAAAAAGCCCATTTTTAGACCCACACGCCTATAAAAAATCATTACCTTGACCCATGAGCCCATAAGTACCCATAAATTAAAACCCTAAAAAATATTTAAAAAATAAGGGAATTAAAAGATTTTGAAAATAAAACCTTAAAAAGAGAAAAGGTGGCACCTTTTTAGGGTTTTGCAAAAAGAATGAAAAAGACAACAAAGGTTAGTTTCTTAGGGTTACTAAAGAGAGAGGAAATAGGGTTTGGGGGTTTTTTGGTAAAAAGAGAAAAATAGGGTTTTAGTCTCATAATATAAAAGGAAGAAGAGAGAGTCTCATGGACACACAAAACAGAGAGGGAGCCGGAAAAAAAAAAAACAAGAGAATAGAAGGAGAGAAAAAGAGGCGTGAGAGAAAGAAGAAAAAAGGGGTTTTGGCTTTTGGTGGAAAAAAAAACAGGAGAGGAGGCAGCCATAGGAGGAGAGAAAGAAAAAGAGACGAAAAAAAAAGAAAGAAGAAGAAAAAAGAGGAAAGGAGGGTTTAGCTCATTATCATCTTTTGAGTTTTGTTCTTCATAGGTAAACATTCTTTGCATCCATTTTGCCTTGTTGAAAAGAACATCTAGATTTGATTTATTCGCTAGGATCTTTGTATGCTTACCATGCTAATATTTGGTTTTGATATCCGATTTTGATGTTATTTTGGGCAGTTTTGTGCAGTTTTTTTTTTTTTAATTTTTATGCAGTTTTCTAGTTAATTTATGGGCTCTATTGAGCAGATTTTTGTGCAGTTTTTAGGCAGTCTTCTGGTTAATTTCTGGACAGTTTTCTGGTTAATTTCTGGGCTGTATTGAGTAGTTTTTTTGTGCAGTTGTTAGGCAGTTTGTGGGTTGTTTTCTCGACAATTTGTGGGTTGTTTTTGGGCAGGTTTATGGACTCTATTTGGAGCGGAATTAATGAAAGCTTGTGCGATTTCAGGATTTGTCTCGGTTTATTGCAATTTGTGTATATTTGGCCCTCATGTTGTGTGATTTAATTCATCCATGTTGCCTTGTATAATTTGGACATTTATTATTTGGATCATGTGTATGAGTATGGATTCTAACTGTGTAAATTTAAAATTTAAAATTGGATATAGGTCATTTCAATTAAGAAAATCATAAGTTGTTTTTCTTTATTTGAATATGGACCTTATCTAATTTTGTTTATAAATTAGTCATAAGTTGACAATGATAGGTTAAATTGATAGGTAATATTTTTTTCAATAGTCTATTGATACCATAACTTGGTATCTAAAATTTGACCCAAGTTATACCATAAGTTGGTATTCTTTTATTAAACCTACAAAAGTTGGTAGTGCATTTTTATTAAACCTATCGAAAGTGGGCAGGGCATTTTATTAAAATTATCATAAGTTGATAGTGTTATTCCAAACTTTCTCCAAACTATCAAAAGTTGATAGTAATATTTCAAATTTTTTCAAAAAAAATACTATCATAAGTTGATGGTGTTATTCATGATTTTTTTTTTCACAAACTATCATAAATTGATAGTATTTTTCATACAAACTTTTTCTCAAAACAATTATATCTTGCAAAGAGCAAGTTTCCATGAGATAGCCATTAAATTAATTAGGGTAACCGTTTTCAAACGAGAGTTGTGGGGTGTCTAATACCTTTCCACATACTCAATCGATCCACGTACCCCTTTTCTCTGGTTCGCAGGTCTTTATGGTGTCCAATTGCACCTTAACTCAATTGGTGGCGACTCTAAACGTTTTTCATCCTCCATCGTCGGTCCGCATCGTGACCCTGGTTGCAACAACTGTGGTATAGTATTCCAGTATACCTATCTTGGTTATGGAGAGCGGCAAAGCTTGAACTTACTATACCAGTACACTCGGAGTGTATTGATCAAGACTATGTGTGAGTCAATTTTCCTAGTCTGACTATATAGAAAATTCTACACTTACACAGACGTCATAGAATTGTTCATATTCTTAATTTGTTAAAGATTGTTAGTACATCTACATTTAATGTATGGAACTTCGATTTACTATAGGGTGAGGTCTTTTTGTGCAGGCCAACAAACAGAGTTGGGTCATCGCATTAAATGTACGATGGAAAATAATCTATTAATAAAATTCACGTCCAATTATGGATTGATGATACCCTCTTGAGAATGCTTATAGGATTTGAGATTGTGTCAAAACCCTACGGGTGGATTTTAATTAATCCGACACATTCAAATAAGTTAAGCGGTAAGCTCAATGAAATATTTAAAGATGTCAATTAAATATTATATGTCAGTGGCATATTTAATTGACGGGTATTTGTACCTTAACGTGAGGAATTTTATGAACAAGTATAACGAAAGGCTCAGATTTAATTTGAGATAAAACGGAGAGTGCAATTATAATATTTTAGTGAAATATATTATAATTATGTCCATGGGTATGGACTAATAATTATAGTTCATAGGAAGCCCATGTTTTATTTTTCCTAATTGGTCCCCACTGTAGCCCAGAAGCCCAATACTAGAAGATACAGGAAAATCAAAACGGACTGGAATTAGGAGAAGGAGAGGCTTAGGGGCCAGCCCGCCTAGGGAGAAAACCCTAGGTGTGGCCGACCCTATAAATACACATATAGTGTGTATTTTGTTGACACAAGTTTTGAGACACCAGTTGGCCTCTCTACTCTCTAATTGTTTCCACTTTCCACCAGTTTTGGTTTGTGTTCTTTAGGTTCTTGGAGAAAAGAGATCATCCTCTCAATCCGAGTTTGGGAATTGGTGCATACGGTGGAAGATCCGCAGGTTTGAGCTTAGTATCAAACTCCCTGACTCCATCCTTCGTTCCTGATTATTAGAGATCAAATCAGAGAGATCTTAAGGTAAATTATCTACTTACAATTAATTGATATATGGTTTATGCTATGGTGATTAGTATTTGATAAGAAATTTTTGAGACCTGTCTAGCTATCGTTTATGTCTATGAGGTCCTTATACGCTTTCGCGAGTTGGATGTTTCCAACACTTTCCACAACTGATAATTAGAATTCTGAGTTGGAGATACATTGAGTAAGCCATCAATGAAATCAATTTTGTTTCTTGTGTTGTAGAGCATTTTGTATGTTACAACTCCAAATATGATGGTTGTTCTCCATAAGTTCAAGTGAAATGAGTTTGCTAATTACAAAATCACTAGATAGAAAAGTGTAAGGATTAAGAAAAAAATTATGAGCAGGATGTGTAATGGGTGTTTTTGTCGTCTGTTATGTAAGAAAATTTGGAATAGTGGGATAAATAGGTGGTGTAGAGAAGATGGATGGTATGGGTGCGGGCAAAATAGGGGATATTATTTTACTTGGTCAAAATGTACAATTGCAACAAAGCAGAGGCGGAGTCAGCGATTAATGTTGGGGTGGGCTATTATAGAATAATATTCCAACTCGTTTTTTTTTTTGTGAGGGTTCAAGGGGAGCGCCCACAAATTTTTTTTTATGACTATTTACAATAGCACAACTACTTGAAATGATATTATTAATGAACAACTACTAAGTAAATATAAATAATTTAATTAAAAATCTTACAGGCCGCACCATTAATCAACCACTGACCTGACCACTTAATTGAATTGATCCATCTTTTAAATATATGCACTAGAAAATGTTCTGGACCATCTTACTAGATCAAGAGTTACTGCTGAATAAGATTTGTGGGTTAGAGCATTTGCATCAATTTCTCTAAATTGATGCAAGTAGATATTTTATATAATAGAAAATTCAGATTTGGGCAAAAAATCAGTTGCATCATAATCTGTTAGAGTTCTGTATGAGTTCTCTCATATCTCCTGCATCACACCCCTCTCTTAAATAATATAAAATCAATGAAGAAAGAAAAAATTAATATTTCGATGAAGTAGAGATTATAATGGAGATATTGATGCAGTGGTTGTTAAATAGAGAAGCTACAAATTATCAAAAAAATGGTGTTTGAGGAGGTAATATATAGAATCGGTTAAGAGACACTAATGCGAGTGCTCCAGTATAAGAACAAAAGGCCATAATTTGGATTCATGATACACTACGGGCTTAATGGGCAGAAACAAGCCTTAGTTTATATTTAAGGACTTAGACGTAATTATACAAATCCTAATCATCAAAAGAGTCCGAATTGAGCCCAATTTCAGTGTGTAACTAGAGTGTTGGGCTTGATATTAAGATAGACTTATAGCATAAATTGATAAATTTTGAATTGTCACTTGTTGTGTTTTAGAAATGAAGAAATAGATAGAATATAGCAGATACTAAGTAGTATATATTGTCTGTTAGAGAACCATTTTGAGACAATATTGGTTTTCTTCCCTAACTACCTTCTATTTTTTATTGAACTACTTAAATTACCCCTTTCTTCCTCTTCTTCTCTTCACATCTCTCTCTTAATTATTCATTAGTAATTATTTACAATGAATTTAATTATTCATTACAAATTTATTAGATAATGATTTAACTATTTAATGATTCTTTTAATAATTCTGTTAATTATAATTATTCATATTATTTAAAATTATTTATCTTTATGAATAACTGTAACATATGTTAGAATATATGCTACTCTCGAAATTATTTGTCAAAACGAACTTGATGTGTAACGGCTATGATCTATGAAGCCACATATATACAAGAAATATTTGAAAGCTTGATTGGATATAAAGTAGATCGAACGGGCATGAGTTTGAATTGTAAAATAAAATAACAAAAATACTAAACGGCCCTATAATAAATGTCCATAAGTGTACATACACTTGCCATATAGATATATAGTGTAATTGGACTGCAAACAATGTAATTACATATATATTGCCAAGGGTATCAACACATAAAACAAATTGGATTCACATTGATATTTGTATGTTTTGAACTCAGTCTTTTTGATGATTCAATATATTGTTATATAATTTGAGAAAACAATTTTTTATTATGATATTAGAGGAATATATTGTGAACTATGTAATTAAACCACAATAATGTAATTACAAATTATCAATGTGTAATTACGCATTGGAATAATGCAATTATTCACTTCGAATAAAACTTTGAATGTCTAGAGAAAGAGGAGAGCACCCAAACCAGCTCTGAGGCAAAAACAACACAAGCACCAAAGATAAACAAACTCACAACATGGAAGACCCCAAACAGTGGGCACAGTAGCTGAAGCCGCCCTCGCAAATAAGAATTGTGGCCAACCAGCCAAGAAAGAACAATAGCGACCCACAAACCTAAACTAACCAAGGTATGAAGATATGACTGTCTCATTTTATATAGGTCCTCATTACATTGTTTTGGTTGATAATTACACAGTATTTGGCTTTATTACATTGTTTAGGTTGATAATTACACAGTATTTGACCTCCAATTTACAAATCATTCCCGAATTCCCAAAATCAAATCAGGACAAAACAAAATATGAAAGTAATTAATAAAATTAGAAAAAGTGGTGTGTTGCATGTTTCTCCCTCTACAAAATCAACGTCTTCACTCTTCTCAGTGATAATCCTAAATAAAATCAAATTTTTTGGAAATTTGACACTCTTTTTCCTTGCTTAAAAAGGTCTCACCTTTATAAATCTTCATGACCACCACTAACCTCCACTAGTGCTTCTCCACGGCTTCCTCATCACCGTTTAACAGTAGTGCCATTAGAGCAATATATTGTGAATTGTGTAAATATGACCACAATAATGTAATTAGAAATTATCAAGGTGCAATTACACATTCGAATAATGTAATTATTCAATGTTCTTTTGTAATCTTCCAGATTGAATGAAGTATAATTACAAATTGAAATAATGTAATAGACATATTATTAAAAGTATAATAAAGAGTGTAATTACCACCAACCTCAATGTAATTACAACTAGTATCAGTGTAATTGCAAACATTTACATTTCAATTGTAGCATTATACACTATCAACACAGAACACATCAAACCAGACAAATCAGCTATCTACCAACAAATAACTTCGAACAATCTCAATCTCACATCAAATACCACTTTTACAACATCATTTGGATAACTTTTTCCCAATAAATAATAGGCTAGAGTATTATAACTTTTTCTCAGAAAACAGAAATCTAAAAACTATAAAATTGTTACATAAACACAAATCCATGGATTCCATACCCTCGATGGTCGAAAACCGATCGAATCGCCGTCGGAAATGGAATACCGTCACTGCCCATACAGCCTTCCGTCCAATAAAATGGGTATCGTCTTCTCTCATCTTCTTGCCCAACACTCTCAAATGGGTTTGTGAAAGACGAAAGAGAGAATGAGAGAAAGAGAAAGTAAGAGTTATAGGGTTGGGGCACCTCTTTTAGTCTAGGTTTTAATTCAAAAAATTATCATGTCACTAGGCTTATGTGTCATGCCATGTGTGCTTATGTACACTTATGGATGTTTGGTTATGTATGACTAGTGCTACCAATAATATAAATAATGAAAACTCTATATATCCCCTAACAATTTCTCCCATAACTGGCCATAACAGTATTACGTTGTCTAATTACATTGACTTTTGTTATTACGTTGTCTAATTACATTGACATTCGTTATTACGTTGTCTAATTACTTATTATGGCTGATTATGCTTGAATTTGTTAGGGATACGTAGCGCTATCCAATAAATAATGAGATGAAACACAACTTTGTTCCGTGGTTTAGATAAAGCAAAAGAAGTGGACTATTATATTCCACGTGACTTCATCGTGAGCTTGGACTTCAAACCAAAACTAAATGTGACTAAATCGATAACATACCCAAGCCCTAAATAGATGAAGAAAACCGAGGACTTAGACCAGGCCAGTGCAGTCCCCTCCCTCCTCTACCCATTGCAAGGGATGGGGCCTGCAATCCATCTACCAAAAATTTCCCACAATGTTTTTGATCATAACCCTCCATTTCATCTAACACAAGAAAAAGTGACATGTATCTAAGGTAAACTTCTCCCTCAACCCCGCATCAATTCGCTTCTCCCCGTTCCCTCTCTCTTCCATTCGACACTCCTTGCCTCCAAGTCTCATTGACGAAAAGCTGCTGCATACGAGAAAGACCACTCTCAAATCTCAAGAATTCCTCATGACCACTCTCAAAACTCTTCCATTCGACATTCCTTGACCACCTTCAAATCTCAAGAATTCCTCACAACTCCTTTGTTCTTAAAACCATCATTGATCAGTTGAGAAATTTTCAAAATTTATAACAGATCTGTAGATCTCCCTATGAAAAGTTAAAAGAGTGTTATTATTCTCAGTTTCCAATTAACTCATGATAATAGATTATGTCTTTTGTTATCTTTCATTCTCATATTAAGCCTTGCCCGTGGGAATCCATTTCCCAGTAGTGGCTCTGCTGATGGTGACGAAATGATGGATCTGAAGTGTTCAATTATCGAAGGGAAGAAGGAAGAAAAAATGGAAGCAGATAGAGAGGTTTTTCGAGGAATGCAAGACTGACTCATGGAGGAGAGACGTGCGGATTTGCCTTAAGAAAGAATCAATTTCATCCTAGTCTACATGTCTCTTTTGTCTCTATTAGATGAAATGAAAGGTTCTGATTAAAAAGATTGTAGGTAATTCTTGGTAAATGGATTGCAAGCCCCCATCCCCCTTATAACAGAGGTGGCCTAAATCCAAAAAAAAGCCAATTTGAATACAATGGTCAAGTGATTTGACTTTGACCACATGAATAAAATAAGGGATAAGTATGGATTCGACCCCTCTACTTTGTTTTTGGGATCAAAAAGACCCCTAAACTTTGTTTTGAGTCAAACAGGACCTTGCACTTTCCAAAATGGTTATTTTGGCACTTCCGTCAAAATGCGTTAAAAAATGTTGATTTGACAATTAAGTATATTTTGGCCCAATGAGGAACGCTCGCTTTCAGTTGAGATGGAGCTAACATCAGGTAGATTCTTTTGAGATTGAGGAAGGGCTACAGGTCTAGAAGATGGTGCCTTGTTATTGGTCGTACCCACTGTCACACCCCCAACCCGAAGGTCAAAGACATAACAACGCCACGCACTAATGGGTAACCCCAAGTGCACGCAAGGCTAACAAGTGTCTCTTAACCTAAACTCAAAATGTTCTAATGAAATTAACACAATACTCACTATAACAAAATTGAAACGAACTCTATTAGATAAACTTAAAACAATCGCAATCTGTGAATATTTAGACACTTAATCAATTCACCTATTTCAATAACTCCTTAGAAGGAGAAAAATAAAATCAACTAAGTTCCTGACACAAGAAAATAATAATAATAAAATTTGACTCCAATCTCCCTCCCCATGCATCCCATTGTTGACACCAAAAAGTGGCCCACGGTGGTAATGAGTTGCAAGTGTGCCAAGGCTTATAGTTTCCTACACTAATTTAAATGAAATGCACCGAATGTAAATAAGACTTCTATCTAGACGATTGAACGAACTATCTTGGGACCTGAATAGTTCTAGGTTCCACAACTCCACTGTAGTGTGCTTTGTTGAGATTGGAATAAAGAAAAATAGATAGACACCAAGAACAATTTACACAATGATAGTTGGCATTGAAACTTGACGAGTAATAAATACAAAGGAATTTGGAATGAACAACATGATATTTGCTCGAAATTGACAAGGATTTGGAAAGTAATTAGAGAGCTAGAATGCTCGGAAGCTTGAAAGTGCCTTTGGGCTTGAGTTTTTTGTCTGTCTGTCTGACTGTTTGTGTGTGTCTTTTTTGTGTGTCTGCCTACCAATTTTTTATACTTTCTCTCCTTTTCATGAAATTCTCCATGAAACCATGATCTTACTGCAGTTAACCTTGATTTGCTCCATGTTCTGTCAATTGGAAGTTAATACCACCCTCTCACAACAACTTCCCTCACTTCTCTCATATGCTGCCACCTGGACCACCTCCCTCTAACTACCATAACCTCTTCCACTTTACACTGACCACTCTCAACAAACCTACACTTGAGCATTTATCCTCAGCAATTGGGCTTCTCTTTCTCAATAAAATGGGATTGTGGGTTGTGATTGATTCAAAAAATGATGGACCGTATAGACTGCACTTTGGGCTTTGTACATGGACTAGGCCTATAAAGCCCATAATATCTTTGGTGCCAACAATTGCCCCCCCCAAGCTTGAATTCAACTGTTCAAAGTTGGATTTAAAGCTGATTTGTATCGCCTCCTTCTCGAATGTCAGTTACTACAGAATCAAAACCCAATTAAAATTCAAACTCGTTGTTTACCTGATCTAATATGATCAGCTACTGCTTTTAGGGCTTCTCACTCCTACACGCCTCTTTACTTTTCATTTGTTTGAAAAAGCTCTCACCTTTTTCTCACCTCTTCTCCAAAGCTCTAATCAATGGCTTCCTTCCTTCCCAATACTGCTTCCATCGACTCTCACCTCTTCGTCGAGAAACTTGCAAGCTTGTCATCACTCCCTCATGAAGAGCTCTTGCAAACTATATCGATGAGCTACCCATGTTAGAACGACATCGCTCTTGGCCCAAACTGCCTCTAGGGTGGAGAGATTAGGTCAATCGGCTTTGTATTGCCTTTGGTGTACAATGGATAAAGCAGGGACTTGATCGATTTATTGACATGACTCTTGAGCTGATTCCTTTCAACCCAGCTTTGATTTCAGCGGCCTGCTGTTTCTGGTCCTGTTCAACAAATTCTTTTGTTTTCCTCGGTGGCCACATGACCATCCTAATGAGGGACATGCATGCCCTAACTGGGCTGTCCGTCACAGGTCCAGATTCTCCCAGCCTTTTCACTTCTGTCAGAATCGTCGAGGTAGGAGTAATGGAAGAAAAGAAAATTTTCTCCTATCAAGGCTTGAGCTCTACAATGCACCTTGGGGAACCTACCTTTAAAGAGCATGCTCTGTTCTTATGGTGTCTACTCTGCTGGTATGTCTTCGGCACCTTTGCAAATCAACCTGTCTTCCCCTTGCATGTTCCCTAGCTACCAACTACCTGTCAAATTCACTTCTTATGGGCAGTCTGTTTTATCTTGCGCCAGTGAAAGGTCTTTTGTAGAAATCTTCAATTTCTTCTTGTCTTTGCCTTCAAATCGACCTGATTCTGAGCATTTCTTGTTCACTGATACTTTACCTGGTGGTCTTTTGATGCCATTGTTATCTTCCAAGGTTACCATATCTATGGTGATGGACCATACCCTTCGTGATTTCTGGGCCAGCCTTGTTACACCTAGGTATCTCCATAAATGAGACAATATTGATAATCCCACAAATCCAACTTGTGGCTTTGAAGCTTATATAATCCTCAACTCTGTGCTAGGCAGTTAGGCTATACCCAGAATGTACCTCTTAACCGACTTTATCATTATAACCCTTTTGGAGAGGAAAGAACTAGCGTTCATTCTAGAGAGAGGATTGAGAATCAGGTGATTGCAAATAATAATTACTTGAAGAGATTTGTGTTTTAGCTGCTACCACCCATTAGTCCTGGTTGCACTTCTAACTATCTATCTTGGAGGGAAAAGTATTACACAGGTCTGCTTCCCCTTGATCCGCTTCCTCCTCTTAATACTGAATCTGAGGCAGACATTGCAGATGTTACTCCTAGTATGGTTTCTTTACCTCCTTTTCTATTTGTTTGTTTGTCTATTAGATTATGATATGATAACATACTATGTAGCTATTCCTGCTGTTCCAATTTCCTCTAGAAAATTGAAAGTTAAAAGTGAGCCAATCTCCCCCAAAAAGAAGCCAAAACCAATAAGAAAGTGGTGGCTGTGAGAAGATCTCAACGATTTTCCACTAGAGTTAGGAATATCATCCACTATAGTTCAGAGGCTGTTACAATCTCAGGAGAGGATGATAGTGAAACTTCTGAAGATGAGAGTGAAAGAATCTCAAGAGAGGATGATTGTTGACAGCCCTTTGCATATTTAATACAATCTTTCAAGATGGTAGGCCAATAATAGCCATGTCTCTTAATCAACCATCTCATCTTTGGACCAGCTTGGTGTGCACCACAGATACCCTCATGTACCTGTTGCATTATTTTCATACTTTCAATAAAATTAGGGCAGCGAAGTAACAAACCATCAACTCTTTTTTTGAAGAGTTCACCTCGATCAATACGTATCATTATGCCAACACTTTCACCTTTTTGGACGCTGGATCATTGGGATCAGATGGTTAATGATATCTCTCCTCCAATCTTCCATCTGATTGTCAAGAGCTAGGCATTTAACTGACATGCCTCTCTCTCTAATAGATGGATGAGATCGTCTTTCCACCGTGATGATTTGCTGTATCAAACTTTTTGGAATTACTGAACCAGAAGCTAGTTGGGCCAATCCATTGGCTCATGATTTTGATCTTGTGGAATATACTTCAACTCCACCTCCTGGAATCCACCCAACAATTGCAAGGCTGTGCTGTAGTAGGGAGCTAATGAAAAACTAGCACATTTGTATTTTCCAGCCGATCGCTTTAGCACCAATTGAGAATCTCTAACCACCAGAATATTTTTGGCTTTTGTTTCAAGCAAGATCTTTAAGCCAATGATCAGTGCTTCATATTCTGCCTGGTTGTTAGTGCAATCAAAATCCAAATTAAAAGCCAAGGTAGTTTTTGTACCTCTTGGAGATTGGATGACTACCCCAGCTCTAGTAACCATCTCAGTGCTAGACCTATCAAACTTTGACACCCATTCACCTTCTTCATCATCTTGAAAGATTGATGTAGTGTGTGCATCTATCATGTCTTGTAAGGTCTCGGGAATTTCTAGGCATGGGTGGTCAGCAAGGAAGTCAGTGAGTACTTGCCCTTTGACTGCCTATTGTGGTCTCTATTTGAGGTTGAATTCTATCAAGGCCAATGACCATCGTCTTATTATTTCAATCAACAATGGTTTGGTCAATATGTGCTTGATCAAATCCAGTTTTGAGATCACGTACCCCTTAGTTTGAAGCAAGTAGTGCCTCAACTTGGTACATGCAAAATATAATGTAAGATAGAGTTTTTCCACCATGGAATATCACCCTTCAGTACCTGTGAGCAATCTGCTTAGGTAGTAGACCGCCCTTTTTCTTCTAACATCATCATCTTAGGCCAATAGACATCCAATGGAATCGTTAGTGGCTGATATATACAATTTCAACAGTTTGTGCCTGTTGGGTGGCATGAGAACTGGGGGTTTGCTTAGATAGGCCTTGATGGTTTGAAAGGCCTCTTCATGTTTTGACTCCTATCTGAATGCATCCTCGTTCTTTAACTTCAATAGCTCTGAGAATACCTTGGTCTTGCCTGCAATATTAGAAATAAATCTTCCAAGATAATTTACCTGACCAAAGAAGCTTTGGAGCTATTATTTGTTCTTCGGTGGTTGAGGTTGGCATATGGCTTTAGCTTCAACCTCCATGCCCCTCTGATGAACCAAAAACCCCAGGAAGTTTCCAGCTTTAACTCCAAATGAGCATTTCAAAGGATTGAGTTTTAGTTGGTACTGCCTCGTCCTTTCAAGTGCAAGCCTAAGATCGACCATATTCTTATTGGCCTTGACTGACTTGACAATAATATCATCAATATAAACTTTTAGTTTCTTGCCTATCATGTCATGGAAAATGGCATTCATTGCCCGTTGGTAGGTGGCTCTGGCATTTTTTAAGCCAAAGGGCATCATTACCCATTCATAAGTACCCAATGCTCCTAGACATCTAAATGCCATTTTTGAAACATCTTATTCTGCAATAAATATTTGGTTGTATCCAGAATAACCATCCATTATAGATAGTAGCTCATGTTGAGACAAGTTATCTATCAACATATCAACAATTGGCATAATATACACATCTTTAGGTGTAGCATTATTTAAATCATGAAAATCAAAACAGATAGGAATTTTGCCATTTTTCCTAACTACAGTACAATATTTGATAGCCATTCAGCATACCTGGTTGGCTGTATGAAGCCGGCCTTAACTAACTTATGTATTTCTTCTTTGACACGTAACTCCACTTCTGAAGACATTCTTCTAGACGGTTGCTGGTATGGTTTGT
Source organism: Tripterygium wilfordii (assembly GCF_013401445.1). Lineage (NCBI taxonomy): Eukaryota > Viridiplantae > Streptophyta > Magnoliopsida > Celastrales > Celastraceae > Tripterygium > Tripterygium wilfordii. The sequence goes on from NC_052254.1 coordinate 6,570,953, forward strand.
ATCCTGGCTTGATAGGTAGTCGGTGTTCTACCACCTTTCTATTCAACCCTGGCATTTCCTGGTAATCCCAAGCAAAACAATCACAAAATTCGTGAAGTAAAGCTATTAATTTTACCTTGATAGATGGATCCAAAGTGGAACTTATGTAAGTGACTCTAGACTCTTCTTGCCCCCCAAGTTCACTTCTTCCAATGGATCTTAGGTTTCGACCTTCAAATCATCTAACTTGGCCAATGCTACCTTCAAATTATTCCAGTTCAACTCCTCTTCTTCATTCGCCGCTAAACAACCATCATATTCTACTATCTTTTCTTTTTCACTAATTTTTTCTGTTACAATTCTATTATTTATTACATCCGCCACTATCTTCTCTTCTTCTCTCGACCACATCATGGGACTTCTTCAATGATTGGCTCTGACCCCCTCGGCCTATAAAGAACAATGGCCGTTGGTTGCAATAATTGTCTTGCAATTTTTTGCATTTCTTCTTTCTTGGTTGCAAACTGAATTGGTCCACACTGAGCATAGTAGTAACGAGCTTCCAACTGATCTGATGTAGTCCTGAATGGTTGGTTATCTGCCTAGATGATTTCTCTATCATTTCCTCTCCAACACACCAAGAGTTGATGCATTGAAGGTGGCATGCACCAATTGGAGTGAATCCAATCTTTTCCTAATAAAGCTTGGTATTTGGCCTGGCTGTCAATGACAAAGAAGGCATTCATGAAAGATTTTTTCCCGACAGTCAATTCCACCGATAGTATACCAACTGCCTTAGTAACTTCACCTATAAAACCTACCATAGTCACGTCAGTTGGAATTAAATCATATTCTTTCTTACCCAGTAGCCTGAAAACTAATCGTGGAATGGTATTGACTACAGAACCGTTGTCCACCAACACTCTATCAATTGGCATGCCATTTATCTGTGTCTTGACATACAATGGCTTGATATGTTGTGACATTTGGATTGAAGGTTTCTCCAAGATGACCCTTTTGGTGGTTTCTTCTTTTATGTATTTCTTAGCTGATCGAGCTTTGGCATCTAATCTTCTTTTATGTGTTTACTAGACTGCCAAGCAGCTGGCAAAACTAAAGTAGTGGTAGAACATTCATATGATACTTGAATTGCTCCCACCACGAACTCCTTTGTAGGTGGTTGATCCATTTTTACTTGATGTTTATCCTTCTACTTCTTTTCTTTGAGAACCCATGTCCAGCTCTTACGTTGAATCATTGGAGGTTTGTAGTGACTCCTTATATAGGCAGCATATTGCCTCTGCTTTCTCCTCAACTGAGTTTTGGTTAGAGGTGCTGCAAACTTCTTATGTTTTACCAACTGCCATCTGTTGGTAATGGTGCTGGTTGGTGGTCGCACATAGCGTGGTTTATGGGTCTTTTTCTCCTTGTGAACCTACGAATTTTGAGAAGTATGAGCTTTTGGTTCTCATACCTGAGATTTCTCCTTCGGTTTCCTTTTAAGCTTCAAGTAGTCACATATCTACATCAATTGCATGCATAGTGGTCACCACTGGAGGGAATGGATCTTCATCTACCAGCATCGACTCCTTATCAGGGAATCGTAGGACACCCTTGTTTATTTTCTCCTAAATCATGTTCTTCAGAGTCCAACAATTATTGGTAGTATGGGACCATAGGTCATGGTATTTGCAATACTCCTTCCCTTTTGTATCCTCCTGAGGTGGTATTTTGTGTCCAGCTGGAAATGTAACAAACTTTTCCTGCCATAGAAAGTCAAAAATTTCTTCTATTTTGGTCACATCAAAGGTGTAATTGATGTTACCATTAGTGGACTGTTTCTTTGCTGGCTCAGTCGCTTTCGGTTTGGATAATGCAGGGCAAACCCACACTTTCTTTTCTGAAGTCACCTCCACAGCAGCCATCTCCATCTCATGGTAGTAAGTTCCCATAGAAGATTTCTTTCTCCTACTTTCTTCTTTTAGTAATTCTTCATACTCCGCGACCTTTGTTGCCATCTCATAAAAGTCATAGAATTTCATTCCTTGAAAGTTTTTGCGTAATTTAATGTCCAACCCTCGCTGGGCCATTTTGACAAATTCTGATTCAGGTAGATAGATGCGGCATCTATTCCTTAACCTCCTAAAATGAGCAATATAAGCATCGATGGTTTCTCCTACCTTCTACACCAATCTGGATAATTTCGGCATGGACACCTTTGGTTCAGCTCTAAAAAACTGAGTATGAAAGGATCGTTCCATCTCCCACCATGTGTTGATGGAATTCCTTGGTAATGTGGAATACCAAGTAAAGGCAGCTCCTATCAAAGAGTTTAGAAACAACCTGAGACAAAGATTGTCAAAGTTATCATAGTTTGCCAATTCACCATATTGCATAGTGAAACAACCGATATCCTCCATGGTAGATAGCCCTTCTTCTCCAGAAAACAAAGTGAAATTAGGTATTCTAAACCCTCGTGGATAAGGATTCTCCCTATCCATAATAGGATAGGGTTTGTGATATTTTGGCCGACCAACCTGCCTAAGGTCGTGGGCATATAATTCTTGAACTACTTGTCTGAGAGCATCTAGATCAACAGGTGGTATTTGTGGTGGAATAAGGGGTTGAACCCTACGAGCAGCACCCATCCCTGCAGTGACGTTGCCTCTTGATCCAGCAAGTTCAGTGGTTGCATAGGCAGTTGGATTGTTCATAGGATTCATATTTCCACATGAAATAGATCTGAAATTCTTACCATTACTAGATAGAGAACACATTGGAGGAGGAGTGTATTTGCTGTAACCACCATCTGCCTAGTAGTTTGTTCCTTTCTGTGATGGGAATTGCCCCCCTGTAGTCATATCTTCCAACTTCCGCTCAAACTTTCGTTCCACTTGTTTCATGGCATCTTCAATTGTTTGGTTAGAACATACCTCTATACTTTTGATGGTTTTGACCAAATGTTCAAACAAAATGGCAGTTTCATTAGATAAGCCAGCTAGTCGTTCAATGATCTCTTGTTTTTCTTCAGTGCTACCATCGTTGGCAACTTCTTCTATTTCTACTAGCGGGTTTTCCTCCTACGGATTCTCCCCAGCGATTGGTTCTTTCCCTGACAAGTGAGTGCGCGATGCCATGGTAGTATTTAGATTCTTCTTCCTCAGTCCTACCAGGTGTGCCAAAAAAGGTTGTTGACACCAAAAAGTGGCCCAAAGTGGTAATGAGTTGCAGGTGTGCCAAGGCTTATAGCTTCCTACACTAATTTAAATGAAATGCACTGAATGTAAATAAGACTTCTATCTAGACGATTGAACGAACTATCTTGGGACCTCAATAGTTCTAGGTTCCCCAACTCCACTATAGTGCACTTTGTTGAGATTGGAATGAAGAAAAATAGATAGATACCAAGAACAATTTACACAACGATAGTTGGCATTGAAACTTGACAAGGAATAAATACAAAGGAATTTGGAATGAACAACATGGTATTTGCTCGAAATTGACAAGGATTTGGAAAGTAATTAGAGAGCTAGAATGCTCGGAAGCTTGAAAGTGCCTTTGGGCTTGAGTTTTTTGTTTGTCTATCTGACTGTTTGTGTGTGTCTTTTTTGTGTGTCTGTCTACCAGTTTTTATACTTTCTCTCCTTTGCACGAAAATCTCTATGAAACATCATCTGTCAGTTGGAAGTTAATATCACCTTCTCACAACAACTTCCCTCACTTCTCTCATATGCTACCACCTGGACCACCTCCCTCTAACTGTCACAACCTCTTCCACTTTACACGAGCCATTCTCAACAAACCTACACTTGGGCATTTATCCTCAACAATTGGGCTTCTCTTTCTCAATAAATGGGCTCGTGGGCTGTGATTGATTCAAAACATGATGGACCATATGGATTGCACCTTGGACTTTGTACATGGACTAGGCCTATAAAGCCCATAATAGTTTTGGTGCCAGCACCCATGCTCAAGCATCTTCATCTGAAAACAATGAAAAGTAAAAACTGTGGAGCTGTGAGCCTGTAAGTAGACAAATCAGAATATAAAAAAAAAATAAAACTATAAACATTCTACTACACCAAAACTTTATTCTCCATGACCATTTACATTCCTTGTTGTAGTCACACAGTAATCTCAGTCACAGTACCCTCAGTTTATCCCCCTGAGGAATGGGTCAATGCACTCAATTTAGCCCCCTGAGTAACGGGTCAGTGCACTCAGTTTAGCCCCCTGAGTAATGGGTCAATTCTCACAAGCCAATAGAGACATAAAACATAACACGTTAAACTCTACTATCAATTGACTAAACAAAAGAAAAACAACAACTATATTGATTTGAAGAGGTAGACTGTGTTTTAACCATGATGAACATAATGCTAAGAATGACCAGGTTAAGTTAAAACAAGTAAAGCAAGAATGTCATCAAATAATTGGGCTATTACGATTAAAGGTTTCAAGGGCCAAAACTTGGTTTGGTCCTTTCACCCACTCTCTGTATTCTCTCTTTTTCTTTTTGTTCTGAATGTTGAGAGGCTCCAACTATATCCCATCAAAAAGCTTAGATATCCTCCACCGTCAATGGCACAATGTGGCGTCGTTCTTGTTCCAGTCGGAGAGAGGAGAGCCGTTAGATGGCTGATCCAACTGAATTAACTCATCCCCATCCGCCATCAACACAGGGACAGAGGGAGGAGGAGGAGGAGGAAGAAGAGAGGGGGCTAGAGAGAATATTTAAGAATTTTAAATTTTAATTTATGATTTTTTTAATTTGACATGGTTTTTATTTTTAATAGATATTTTGATTTAAATGACATGTCATTTACACATAATTCCTTCTTTTTTTCCCAAAATCAATACCACATCAGATATTTGAGTCCACATAAGCTATTTTAACGGTTGTTTAACAAAGGGCTAACTTGTACCATTATGATAAGTGTAAGGGCTCGTTTGACACAAAAAAAAGTTCAGGTTTTTTTTTGATCCAAAACGTAAAGTATAGGGGTCAAATCCATTATCCATACTTATCCCATAAAATAATTTAAAATATCTATGAAGAACCAAAACTGTGCGTATTACCATTTCTAGTAAACGGTGCACTTAAGGCGGAAAGACCAAGGAGAATAAATAAACGGTGGGGACTATTTGCACTCCCCAAATTCCCATTGACACCCCATTTCCCCCAAAGTCCAAACGCAGCCCTTAGCCACCCTGAGTCTTTGGCCGATGAACTCCAATCGGGCATTTCGGTGTCAGTTCTGGCTGCCCAAGAGCCAGGTCTGGTTCTTCTCTGGCGGTGAACTCGTTGGTGGTGGTGGTTTGTCATTTCGTCGTCGGATTCAGCCTGATCGAAGCTTTTTCTTCACGATGGCCGTGAGCTGCCAAGGATGATTCTGGAGGCTACAGACGACGGTTTGAGACGAGGTTGGTTGGGTTATGCTTGTGAGGGTCGAGAGAAACTTTTCGGTAGGTCAGTGGCTGGAAACGGTGGCCGGTGATGGTGCGTGTGAGAGGAGAGAGAGAAATGGGATGTGAATAGGGCATTCCGATGTTAGTTTTGACTGCCCAAGGCTGGGTCAGGTTCGTCTCTGGGTCAGGTTCGTCATTGGTGGTGGTGGCTCGCCGTTTCGTCGTCGGATCCTAACTTTTTCTTCACGATGGCCGCAAACTTCCAAGGACGATTCTGGAGGCTACGGGTGACGATTTGAGGCGAGGTTGGTTGGGTTATGCTTGTGAGGGTTGAGATAAGCTTTTCGGTAGGTCAGTGGCCGAAAACGATGGCCGGAATAAGCAATGGCAATGGTGGACGGTGATGGTGCGCGTAAGAGGAGAGAGGGGAATGGGGTGTAAATGAGTTTATTAAGGGTGTGTTTGGTGGTTTTGAAAAATGAGATATCAATGGAAATATGGGGAGTGCAAATAATCCTCAACTAAATAAACTTTAGTTAATATCTTAACCTAAGTTAACCTTTAACCCAAGTCAATTTTTCACACCAAACAAGAATCCCCAGTTGCAAAGTCAGGAACCTCAAACCCAGCAGGAAGATCGAAGGCGGTCGACTCCAACAGCTGAGGGGAAACAAACACCTGGAAGCCATATAACGATCTCACCCCTGTTTGACAGATCTATAATCTATTGACTATGGCGTCGAGCGTCGCATCGTTCGTTTTCTTCTCTCTGATACTGGCGTATCTTGTTGAAGCATCCAACCCTGAAGCCGCATTTGTCAAGAAGACAATCTCTTCTCACAAGATCGTTATTTTCTCCAAGTCTTATTGCCCGTATGTTTCTCCATTTCGTTCTCTATTAATTTATTGTCCAGTTTTCTGTTGGGATCTACACAAGTTTGACTGAGAGAATTTTGTGTATATGTGAATGTTGAGTTTATCCTAGATTTGGGTTATCGCTATTTGTTTGATTTTCTTGCTTAATAATTCAAACAATCAGTTTACTGGGAGAATCACAAAGGGTTTCCCTGATGTGCTTGCTTGTGAACCCTCCATTACATTAACTGATTGAACTATGCATCACATAAAATTTGACTGATTTTATTCAAATCCATGAAGTTCGTGTCATTTATGAAAGAGAGTGTTGGCAATGAAGGTCAAGCCCTCTTTATGGTGTCTCTATTGGATTTATACTGATGGTTGCAGAAAGCAAATGAAATGCAAACATGTTTCATGTTTGAGTTTTTATTTATTTTTATTTTTTGCTAATTCTTTTGTAATTTGCGGGAAAAGATTGCTATTTGCATCTTTGTTATTGGTGATTGGATCTACTCAGCTGGAGTATGTGCAAGTGTTAGATTTTGATTTGGCCGTTTAGAATTTATCATGTGTCTTCAATGGCTGCCTGGTTCAGTGGTTCTCTGCACCTGCTCTTGCAAACCATACAAGACTCTCATTGAGATTGGATCTTCATTTGGGTTCTGGGTTTTAAGTTTCGCTAATTTTATTTGGGCAGAGTATGAGAATGTTTTGGAAAAAAAATTTGTGGAGTTTGGTTTCTGTATTGGTGGAGTTAAGGGCCTTGTAAAGAGATTAATTTTTCTATCTTGTTTGGTGATTAGCCATTTCTATGTTTATGTTATACTGTTATAATTTGATTTAATCAATAGGATAACAATCAACTCATTCATTTAAGCTGAGGTTCATTACTGTAAATTTGGTCTTGCATTGTTGTCATTTCTCCCTTTTGAACCACTTTTAAAGTCTGAAGTCTTCAGTGATATTCATTCTACGTATATTCTTTTGTTCAGGCACATATTAAATGAAATTATTGGATGCTTACGATTACTCTGCTGGGTTATTTTTACAGGTACTGTAGGAGGGCTAAAGCTGTTTTTAAAGAATTGAAACAATCACCACATGTAGTTGAGCTTGATGAGAGAGGTTTGTATGCAACTTCCCCATTGATAATTTAGCAGTCTGTAGCTGTGTAATTTGATAAAATAAGAGCTAAAATGTAATTACTGCGTGGAAAGAAAAATTAAACTGTGAAGGCAGCAGAGTATAAAAGTTCAGTGCTTAGTAGTTTTTGTTTGATGTACAATTGCTAAATCTTACTGTGGAAAAATTTCTTGCTTCTTGTGCTTTGAGTATTTATGACATACATGCGGCAAACTAAGTTGTGATCATATTCCTCATATATGAAAATGAGATTATGTTGCTTAAAACTTTGTTCCATGTAAGGGGGCTTTCTGGGTTGGGCTGGTGGGCGCATTGTTTTGTGCATTTTGTATATTTGCATGAACTTATTCTATCATAAACTGGAGGCTATTGAAAGAATTCTTGTGCTCATAGATGATGGCCAAGACATTCAGGATGCACTAAGTAAAATCGTTGGAAGACGGACTGTACCACAAGTTTTCATAAATGGAAAGCATATTGGTGGCTCTGATGGTAAGTACCACTCCTAAGAAAAACTTTAGTGTTTTTTTTTCCTCATAATCTTATTGAATATGAGAATCTAGTATGTTGCAAAACCACTGAAAGAGTTCTTGGTGTTATTGATATCAGATACCATTGATGCACACGAAAGTGGAGAACTGGCTAAGCTTCTAGGCATTTCTGTTGAGAGTAACGATGATCTTTGAGCAAACTGTTGTTATAAGAGACTGAGTATTGCAATATGCATCGTGAACACATCCTTCAATTGGAGGGTAGTGTCGTAATCTCAAGTTATGACAACTTGAATTGGAGGGTGGTATCAAAATCTCTATTCAATAATAGGATGTGATAGTTTTATACATCAACTTCTTCTATATAATGCAGCTAAAATTTATTCAACAACAGAATTTCCCTTCTCTTTGATGAAGTTCATTTCACACCCCTGACAGCTGAAATTTTGGTATGTTATTTGCTTTGTAAAAATTCTGTTATCTGCTTGCTCCTTTTCGGTGTGGAGATAGTAGCTGGTATCTTGTTATGTTTGTTTTTCTCCATTTCCCGGCGGAAGATTGTGGGTTAATTTGGGATGATAACCCCTTTGCCGTCTTTTTTTTATCATCATCACTGTAGTGATCAAAATTCATATGGGTCCACCGAACCCTCTGATTTGGGTCCGAGCCCAACCCTCTTGAATCTCTCAAGCCCACTCAGCTCCAAGACCCATTCAACGTTCAAAGTCCACAGCCCATTGGCCCTCGGATCAGCAAAGTCACGGGATTACAACACAAAGCCTACGTCACTTCTAACAACTATGATGAACGTAATGTCTAAGTATTAGGGCACTTGTAATGGTAAATTGTTGTTGGGTCAACAAAGATGTTGGTGCTCTTTGGGAGTGCTGTGAACTGCTGTGAAGTGCTGTGTGGTGCTGTGAGGTGAGTTGAAACGCAAAAACTGTTTAGCGCATCATTTTTAAAACTGTGGTGCGATGCTGTGAGTTGCGTTTGACGTATCTAAATCACAGTTATATTATATGATTAATACTATTAATATAAAATCACTTAACGTTTACATTGTACATTAATCTAAAATAAAATAATTGACCTAATTTGATTACGTGGGACAATTCAACATATATTGTAAGCGTTTGATAGTGTTGTGAGGTGAGGTGAGGTGAGGTGCTGTGAGGTAAAAAGTTATGGTGCTGTGAGGTGAGTTCTGCTGTAAAAGTGTTTGGCGTATTATAAAAAACTGTGGTGCTGTGAGGTGAGGTGCATCTAAACGCAGTGTAAACACACTGCCAAACACATACGTTGTATTATGTTGATGTGGTTGTATTGGAAAATGTGGTTTGCCGATATGGCTATATTGAGAGACCTGTTTTGCTGATGTGGTTGTATTGAGATTGTGTTTTGGCGTAGTTTTGTTGGGAACAACATGGAGACATGGAATGTTGTTGGTTTCCATGTTGGGAGTGAAGGGATAATGTATAGAAATTTGTGTTTTGCTAATGTGACTATATTGGGAGATGTGTTTTGTTGATGTGGCTGTATTGAGAGACGCAGTTAGTTTGACTTTTTGTGTAATGGAGGTGGGACCGGGTTAACATTTTTATTGGTCTAGTAAATAGGACACCATTGTAGTTACCCTATACACCCACATTTTTACTTCTTACACCCTATTTTTTTGGGATTGGAGCCTTCATGATTTCTTTTTAAAATCAGTGGAGACCACGATTTGACTTGAACTCATTATTTTTTTAATAAAATAGATAGGATCCACGTTTATATTATTATTCTTTTACACCTTTTTTATTATTTTATTTATTATTCGTCTTAACATATATTTACTTAACAATTTTATTAATTTAATAAATATTATTACTTTACTGGACATTTTTTTAATAATTTGACTTAAAAATGAATTTATATTTTATTACTAAATCATATTATTAATACTTTAAGATAATTATTTTAATTCTGATATAAAAATATTTAATAATTTATACCAAAAATTAATTTAAATAAAAATTGTATTTATTTGATTAAATTTGATATTAAATTTAGTAACAAATTTCATATAAAACTCATAAAATATAATATTATAATACTTTTACTCAACAACTTTTTTCTCTTGTCTCAGTTTATTTTGTGTCAAACACTTTACAGCATATTGTATAGATTTATGCTCAATTTTTTTTTTCACATATTTTTTGTTAGCATTGAAAATTAATTTTTTCGCTCTACCAAAATGGACCCAACATATTACACAAATTTAAACTCAATTTTTTTCCCCACAACTTTTTATTAGCATTGAAAATTAATTTAACCACTCTATGGAAGGCACCCTAGTAAAAACTAGTTTACGTGTTGAGACCGGTGACGACAAATCAAGAAAATTAATTAAAAATTAATTTAATCACTCTATGAAAGACACCCAAATAAAACTAGTTTACGTGCTTAGACCGGTGACGACAAAAAAAATATCATTTAATTTTCTTAATAAATTTAAGTTTACCCAAGTGGGTGACAGTGGGAAGCCAATAAGAAGAAGGCAGAGAGGAGAGTGTGTGTGTCATGGGTGGTCCAGATTCCTTGGTACAATGATATGATGATGATCTTGGTAGGTAGGTAAGTACGTAGGTAGAGGTAGGGTGGGGTGCTTTGGAACAACTTTACTTCTCCAGAATCTGTCGCTGCAATTTGTGTAAGAACACAAGAAAAAGTACCTGATTCTCAACATTATAATTGTCACTTTAACTTTCTACATAAAGACTCCAATGCCTTGACTAACTGAATCACTACTCCTCTTGCAAGTACTTTCTATCTTGAAGCCTCTAGAAAAACTTCACTGCTATGAGTTCCATAAAGTCAACCATCTCTCCTATGGTAGCTGTTCTAGTTCACAAAGGTTCAAGTAGTCCCGTGTTTTCTTCTCTCGGGATTCACTAAACCGCTTAGGAAGGACTGCAAGCAGCGGATTTGGAAGATCAGATCTTCCCTTTCCTGAGACTCCATCCATGTTTCATCAATCTTTCAAATATGCATTCTGCATCGTCACCATATATGCATGCATGGTATGGTCTACACAGTAATTGCTCGCTTCATTGAATGACCGAAAATCACTGCAGAAAAATTCCAACTTCCCTTGTTCTTTTCTCTCTTTTCTTTTCAACTCTTTCAAAAAATTTCAACATTTTCACCTCTCCTATATAGTCTCATTAAATCTTTTCATAACTTTTTTTTGAAAAACAATACTCTACTTTCATTCTTTTGAGTGTTTCAAACTGTTAGTAAACCAATGAGCTCTATTCAGAGGCAGATCAAAAGTCAGACCTATAAATGTTCAGGGCCCAATACACACATGATGCATACTGTACTCAACAACTCAACAATTTCCAGTCAATAGAGATTTTCACTTTATCCATCAACAGAGATTTTCACTTTTCTGGCCTTATCACTATGAAGTGAACCATGCCTAATTATTGTCCTCTATAGCTTCAGAAGCATTATTGAGTTCTCACTTTCTATGTGTTTTTTTTTGTCAGTTCTCGCTATCTATGCCAACCCTACTATCCTTCTATATATCTGTCCTTACTTTTAAGGTTGATAAAAAATGGATCATCTGACATTATGGGGTGAAGAGTTAAGATTGTCAAGTGAGTCTAGGGCTCTAGTGATAAGGTAAATATATCAATTTTTATTTTTTATAATAATTATTTTGATTAATTACATATATTAAAGTGAATTTGTATTGTTAGCAGGAAGATATTGATATAAATGAAATAAAACAAGAAGAATACCCTGATTTTATAAATGAAGGTGAAGAAGACATTGAAGTGGATGTTACAAATGAATTTTTCACCGATATGGTATGCTAAATAACTAAATTAATACATACTATATTTTGTTAATTTCTAACAAAATTAATACATTCTCAGGTATTCAATTCACGTCGATCGTTAATTAAATGGGTGCAGAATACTAGACGTAATTTGGATTTTGTTATTGTTACTAAAAGGTCAGATATTGGTGGATTCGAGAAGAGACACCTTTTCAATAATTCTTCGACTTGATTCCTGAGCTCTTCGTTCTCAATAGGGTTCATTCTATAATGGGGTCAGTTAGGGAGAACACTCCCTTGAACAAAATCAATACGATGTTGTATATCGCGCAAAGGCGGGAGACCTGCAGGTAACTGATCAGGGAAAACATCGCTGAATTTAGCCAAAGGCACTCGCACCCTTGCTGGAACTTTAACATCTCGAGTAGTCTGCTTGGCCAATAACAAATACCCCACACCTGATTCTATGAGTTTCTTTTCAAAACAACGGAGATAATAAGTTAGTTCCCCCTGCCGGATTGGTAACCTCTGTGGAACCGTGCTCAGTGTTGGGAAGGAGGACAATCTTGTGAGACTCAAATATGAAACTGTACGTGTTCCGATGACCTTCATGTATGGCATGTCTATCAAATTGCCAAGGTCTCCCTAGCAATAGGTGGCAGGCAACCATGTTGACTACATCACACCATAACTGATCTCTGTATGTTACCCCCACAGAAAAACAAATCAGACATCTTTTGGAAACTTTAACCTCAACCCCTTTCTGTAGCCATGACAGCCTATAAGGCTTTGGATGATCCACTATCTGTAAATGCAATTTGTGGATGACATCTTCCCCCCAATTGTGCATGTGGATTGGAAAACAACACCTCGTAGCCAATTCTCCCCCTCAACAACACGCGGGGAATAACATGACCTACGAATAACTAAGGAAGTACCTTGGTCTCCTGGTACCATTTCTTCTTTTGGCTCGATATCATCATCAAACTCAGGTTCCCTACTGTCTTCGAATTTAGTTTAAGCACCCTCACCAGCATCTAACAATAAATTTTTACCACTTCGATCACTTTTGTGACATTCAAATGACCGATGCCCCTGCTTCCCACATTTGAAACACCGGATACTAGCATTAGGACCCCTAGTCACGGGGTTGGGTAGTGCGTTTGTCATTGGACTAGTCACTTCTGGTTTGAACCCAGGGTTGTTGCTACCACCACCAAGACTAGTATTATTTCCCCCCCCCCCCAGAAGGGGTCACCCCCTTTCCTGTTCAACCGAACTTTCAGTTGCTTAGCACGTTGGTGAGCTTCAGCGACTGAGAACAAGTCAAACATATTGAGGACATCTTGAAATTGAGTGTGCATTCCCCCTACATAGCGAGACACTAACTGCTCTTCAGTCTCGCTAAGTCATTCCGAGCCACAAGTTGGAAGAACTCCGCCGTGTACTCATCCACCCTATGCATACCCATCCGTAAATTCTGTAACTGTTGATATAATGTGCGTACGTAGTTGTGTGGCAAGAATGTGGTCCTCATTGATTTCTTCATTTTTTCCCAAGTTGTAATATTTTGTTTTCCTTGCCTTGCGCTGGTCAGTTTGCTCTGTTGCCACCATGCTGCTGCTCTGCCTCGCAACCTAGTAGTGATCAATGGAACCCGTTTGTGAGTTGGGACATCTTTGAATTCAAGTACTTCATCCATTGTATAAATCCAGTCAATGAGCTCCTCTGGCTGTAGCCCTCCAGTAAATTCGGGTATGTCTACTCGGATACCCGTCTCCCATCACGTAACAGTCCCTGTTTGGGGTTACCGCTCCTACCTAGTTATTGCGAAAGGGTTCTGAAGATCCTCGCCCGACTTATCTGAAAGACCCTCCTTAACATCCAGTAGTTGTTGATTCAGCCTGAGTTCCTGTAAAATGGTGGCGAACCCCATCATTTGTTGGGCTAATGCGGCTACTTGTTTCAACAGTTGAGCCACGTTTTCCCGATCAGTGCCATTTCCATCGGTTATGTCATTGTTGTTGCGTCTCCTTGGTGGCATTTCGTAGGCAAACAAAAGTCCACAGGATTCTGATAGGAATAGTATGCTAAAGGCCATTATTTTATGTAATATTCAAACTCGATTTATTTATTTGAATAAAATATTTTTAGCATTCAAAATGAAAAAAGACATATTGGAATCAGTGTCTTTTATTCTATATGGTATATGAATTGGTGTGTAGAGTCTAAGCTTACACACGGAAGATCAATTCATAAGTTCCTATAGAATATAAGTAAGCGATCACAGCTAAGACGGAATTGGACAAACCTTCGGCTTGGCTGTGGTATAGTATTTTAGTATACCTATCTTGGTTACGGAGAGCGGCGAAGCTTGAACTTACTATACCATTACACTTGGAGTGTATTGATCAAGATTAGGTGTTAGTCAATTTTCCCAGTTCGACTATATGGAAAATTGTACACTCACACAAACGTTATAGAATTGTTCATATTCTTAATTTATTAAAGATTATTAGTACATGTGCATTTAATGTACGGGACTTTGATTTACTAAAGGGTGAGGTCTTTTTGTACAGGCCAACACACACCAAGTGAGTTGGGCCACCACATTAATTGTACGATGGAAAATAACCTGTTAATAAAATTCACGTCCAATTATGGATTGATGGTACCCTCTTGAGAATGCTTATAGGATTTGAGATTGTGTCAAAACCCTGCAGGTGGATTTTAATTAATCCAACACATTCAAATAAGTTAAGCGGTGAGATCAAGGAAATATTTAAAGATGTCAATTAAATATTATATGTCAGTGGCATATTTAATTGACGGGTACCTAAAACTTAACGTGAGGAATTTAAGAACAAGTATAACGAAAGGCTCAGATTTAATTTGAGATAAAACGGGGAGTGCAATTATAATATTTTAGTGGAATATATTATAATTTATGAATTATAATTATGTCCATGGGTTTGGGCTGATAATTAAATTCATAGGAAGCCCACGTTTTATTTTTCCTAGTTGGTCCCCACACAAAAATGTGAAAAGCTCGTCTAAGGAGAGAGTTGAGCAATTCCAAAGCATCAAAATGGACCGCTGTACTCTATTTAGTCTTCTTACATGTCTTACTCTCTAGTTTAGCATATGTAGAACGTTTCATAACCAAAAAGATGCCAATAGACCTAGTTGTATTTGAAATTACACAAAAATTTAAAAAACTCGTCTATGGAGAGGGTTGAGAAATTCCAAAGCATCAAAGTAAACCGTTGTACTCTCTTTAGTGTTCTTACATGTCTAACTCGCTAGTTTAGCTTTCGTAACCAAAAATCTCAATAGACCAAGTTTTGTTTGAGATTGCACAAAAATGTGAAAAGCTCGTCTATGGAGAGAGTTGAGCAATTTTAAAGAATAAAAGTGGACCGTTGTACTCTATTTAGTGTTATTACACGTCTAATCGCTAATTTATCTTTCGTAGAACGTTTCGTAACCAAAAGATCCCAATGGACCAAGTTATGTTTGAGATTGGATAGAAACATGAGAAGCACGTCTATGCAGAGACTTGAGCAATTCCAAAGCATCAAAGTGGACCGTTGTACTCTATTTAGTCTTCTTACATGTCTTACTCTCTAGTTTAGCTTATGTAGAACGTTTCATAACCAAAAGATGCTGATAGACCATGTTATGTTTGACATTGCACAAAAACATGATAAGGTCGTCTATGGAGAGAGTTGAGCAATTTCATAGAATCAAAGTGGACCATTGTACTCTATTTAGTGTTCTTACATATCTAACTCGTTAGTTTAGCTTTCGTAGAACGTTTCGTAACCAAAAGATCCCAATAGACCAAGTTATGTTTGAGATTACGCAAAAACGTGAAAAGCACGTCTAAGGAGAGAGTTGAGCAATTCTAAAGCATCAAAGTGGACCGTTGTACTCTATTTAGTCTTCTTACATGTCTTACTCTCTAGTTTAGCTTATGTAGAACGTTTCATAACCAAAAGATGCCAATAGACCAAGTTATGTTTGAGATTGCACAAAAACGGGATAAGGTCGTCTATGGAGAGAGTTGAGTAATTTCAAAGCATCAAAGTGGACCGTTGTACTCTATCTAGTGTTTTTACATGTCTAACTTGCTAGTTTAGTTTTCGTAGAACGTTTCGTAACCAAAAGATCCCGATGGACCAAGTTATGTTTGAGATTGCACAAAAATGTGAAAAGCTCATCTATGGAGTGAGTTGAGCAATTCCAAAGCATCAAAGTGGACTGTTGCACTCTATTTAGTGTTCTTACATGTTTGACTCTCTAGTTTTGCTTTCATGGAACTTTTCGTAACCAAAAGTGTCCAACAGGCCAAGTTTTGTTTGAGATTGTACAAAAACGTGAAAAGCTCGACTAAGGAGAGGGTTGAGCAATTTCAGAGCATCAAAGTAGACGATTGTACTCTATTTAGTCTTCTTACATGCCTTACTCTCTAGTTTACCTTATGCAGAACATTTCGTAACCCAAAAGATACCAATAGACCTAGTTATATTTGAGATTGCACAAAAACTTGAAAAGGACGTCTATGGAGACAGTTGAGGAATTCCAAATCACCAAAGTGGACCTTTGTACTCTATTTAGTGTTCTTATATGTCTAAGTCTCTAGTTTAGCTTTAGTAGAACGTTTCGTAACCAAAAGATCTCAATAGACAAAGTTATGTTTGAGATTGCACAAAAAATGAAATGCTCGTCTATGGAGAGAGTTGAGCAATTCCAAAGCATCACAGTGCACCGTTGTACTCTATTTAGTGTTCTTACATGTCTAGCACTCTAGTTCAGTTTTCGTAAAACGTTTAGTAACAAAAAGATGCCAATAGACCAAGTTATGTTTGAGATTACACAAAAACTTGAAAAGCTCATCTAAGGAGAGAGCTGAGCAATTCCAAAGCATCAAAGTGGACTGTTGTACTCCATTTAGTCTTCTTACATGTCTTACTCTCTAGTTTAGGTTATGTAGAACGTTTCGTAACCAAACGATGCCAATAGACCAAGTTATGTTTGAGATTGCGCAAAAACAAGATAAGGTCGTCTATGGCGAGAGTTGAGCAATTTCAAAGAATCAAAGTGGACCGTTGCATTCTATTTAGTGTTCTTACATGTCTAACTCACTAGCTTAGCTTTCGTCAAACGTTTCGTAACCAAAAGATCCCAATAGACCAAGTTATGTTTGAGATTGCACAAAAGTGTGAAATGCTCATCTATGGGGAGAGTTGAGCAATTCCGAAGCATCAAAGTGAAACGTTGCACTCTCTTTAGTGTTCTTACATGTCTAACACTCTATTTTAGCTTTCGTAGAACGTTTAGTTACCAAAGATCCCAAGAGACCAAGTTATGTTTGAGATTGCACAAAAACGGGAAAAGCTCGTCTAAGGAGAGAGTTGAGCAATTCCAAAGCATCAAAGTGGACCGTTGTACTCTATTTAGTCTTCTTACATGTCTTACTCTCTAGTTTAGCTTATGTAGAACATTTCGTAACCAAAAGATGCCAATTGACCAAGTTATGTTTTAGATTGCACAAAAACATGATAAGGTCGTCTATGGAGAGAGTTGAGCAATTTCAAAGAATCGAAGTGGACCGTTGTACTCTATTTAGTGTTCTTACATGTCTAACTCGCTAGTTTAGCTTTCGTAGAACGTTTCGTAACCAGAAGATCCCAATAGATGAAGTTATGTTTGAGATTGCACAAAAACGTGAAAAGCTCGTCTATGGAGAGAGTTGAGCAATTCCAAATGATCAAAGTGGACCGTTGTGTTGAATATATATGTTTGAGTGACTACAAAAGCGTAATTGATTGAACTTTGATCCATAATGTACATGAGAAATCTTAGACCTATATGTCCTACTCAAAATGCATGGGAATTTGATTTATTGAATTAACATGGACTAACATTGCAAGAAGCCCTAACAAGGCTTACATAGCATGTCTTGAGTTTAATTGTGTGTAGGATGATCAAGTTGACGAAGTATCAACATGGTGACCTTAACCAAACTGTAATGAAGATTTAATCATGGTCAAACATGATTAAGAAATTCATTTTCATGGTCAACCATGGTCAGAATATGTAAAGAATATATTGGTGCTTAAATGAAGCCAATTGAAGAAAAGTTGACTTTCTGGTCAGAGTCAAAGTCAACGGACTGACGTGGCAGATGACATGGACGTGATGACATGGCACATGAGGTGGATACATGAAATGGATTAGTGGATCCAAAAAGTGCTACAAGTCAACAATAGAGATTTAAAGCCAAAAAGCAAGAGGAGACATGCAATAAATGCCTCACATTTTCAAGACCTCTTTTGCTACAAAAGAGACATAGTTTGCTGGAAAAGCACTTTGAAAAGAGACAAAGGAAGGTGATTTATTTCAAAGGTTTTCCTCATCCAATGGTCCATATTCCTTCCCTCCAAAATATCTTTTTGATCCATTGGTTCAAGATTAAACCTTTTCACTACACCTTTTTATCCAATGACTATCTTTAAACCTTCCTTATCTAACGACCATTATTCCTCCCAGCAAAGAGAGACTTGTTGCAATCATTTTCAAACTTTTCTAAGCCTTCTAACAACTATATTGATCCAAGGGTCCATATTTTTCATATCTAATCCAATGGCCCTGATTACATGAGCTTACACTCCACAATTTCTACAAAAATTAACTCTTTGTCTATGGTTCATAGACTTGGCCAAAAATTACACACTCTCTCTCAAGTGTTCTTCATCTTCTAAGCTTTCCTTCTTTCACTTATTCATTCCTTGATTACATACTTGATTTTGAAGAGAAATCATACACACTAGCCAAGCAAAGCTTTATTGTTACTCTTGAGCCTTTCTTACCTAATTCTTATCATTTCCTCAAGAGTCATTTTCTTGCTTGCACAATCTGATTTCCAGAACATAAAAGGTCATTCTGAAACCTTCATTTCATACATTTGAGCCTTCATCATTTGATTCAAGCTAGTTGCTACATATTTAAGGTCCACAAATCCTAGCAAGTAAAATACTACAAAGCTGTCCAGATTTTCACCATACCATAACCAGCTACCTAAGAGCCTCATTTGAGCCTAAACACTTCCATATCTAGCTACACAAAGAGCCATACCTTGAGCTTAAACTACTTCTCTACTCGGCTGCCATAAAGAGCCTATTTGAGAGTTCAACTTGTTAATTTGTGTTCTCGGTGAGACCGAGGTGTGTTGTTGATAAGAGTTTGTGTGGAGAGCTAGAAACCATACTGATTGTAAAGTTTTGGTGTTTGGCTTCAAAACACTGGTTGTATGAGTTCCGCTTGACTCGATTGAACAAGCCAGAGTGGCGTGTTTCAAATTCCCAAGGGTGACTTGGGGAGTGGAGTAGGCTTGGGTTAAGCCGAACCACTATAAATCTCTTTGCCCTCTTTACTTTACAGCAATTTCATTTTAGCATATCATATTTGCATTGCATGCTTGAAATTGGACATCTAGGGTGATAGAATCAAGCTTGTGCATACATTTGTTGAATCTGATTTTGTGCTTCATTACAACCTGTTTTGATGTGTGATATTCATTTTTGATCATTTGACTTGATTCTTGTTGTTAAGTTTGCTTTATGTGATTATCTTTGCCTACATTTATATTCAACTTATTTAAATTGCTTCCGCTTAGGGTGAAACTCAATTGAAATAGAAAAAGAGGTGACTTAGTCTAAATTTGATTAAGACCACAATTCACCCCCCTCTTGTGGTGCCATCCAATCCGACACGTTGCACTCTATTTAGTGTTCTTAAATGTTTGACTCTGTAGTTTTGCTTTCACAGAACGTTTCGTAACCAAAAGTTGCCAATAGACCAAGTTTTGTTTGAGATTGCACAAAAACGTGAAAAGCTCGACTAAGGAGAGGGTTGAGCAATTTCAAAGCATCAAAGTAGACCATTGTACTGTATTTAGCCTTCTTACATGTCTTACTCTCTAGTTTACCTTATGTAGAACGTTTCGTAAGCCAAAAGATACCAATAGACCTAGTTATATTCGAGATTGCAGAAAAACATGAAAAGGACATCTATGGAAACAGTTGAGGAATTCCAAAGCATCAAAGAGGACCGTTGTACTCTATTTAGTGTTGTCACATGTCTAACTAACTAGTTTAGCTTTCGTAGAACGTTTCATAACCAAAAGATCTCAATAGACCAAGTTACGTTTGAGATTGCACAAAAACGTGAAATGCTCGTCTATCGAGAGAGTTGAGCAATTCCAAAGCATCAAACTGCACCGTTATACTCTATTTAGTGTTCTTACATGTCTAACACTCTAGTTTAGCTTTCGTAGAACGTTTAGTAACCAAAAGATGCCAATAGACCAAGTTATGTTTAAGATTGCACAAAAACGTGAAAAGCTTATATAAGGAGAGAATTGAGCAATTCCAAAGCATCAAAGTGGACCGGTGTACTCTCTTTAGTGTTCTTACATGTCTAACTCTCTAGTTTAGCATATGTAGAACGTTTCGTAACTAAAAGATCCCAATAGGCCATGTTATGTTTGAGATTTCCCAAAAACGTGAAATGCTCGTCTATGGAGAGAGTTGGGCAATTCCAAAGCATCAAAGTGGACCGTTGTACTCTATTTGGTGTTCTTACATGTCTAACTCTCTAGTTTAGCTTTCGTAGAACGTTTCGTAACCAAAAGATCTCAATAGACCAAGTTATGTTTGAGATTGCACAAAAACGTGAAATGCTCGTCTATGGAGAGAGTTGAGCAATTCCAAAGAATCAAACTGGACCGTTGTACTCTATTTGGTGTTCTTACATGTCTAACTCTCTAGTTTAGCTCTAATAGAACGTTTCGTAACCAAAAGATCTCAATAGATCAAGTTATGTTTGAGATTGCACAAAAACGTGAAATGCTCGTCTATGGAGAGAGTTGAGCAATTGCAAAGCATCACAGTGCACCGTTATACTCTATTTAGTGTTCTTACATGTCTAACACTCTAGTTTAGCTTTCGTAGAACGTTTAGTAACCAAAAGATGCCAATAGACCAAGTTATGTTCGAGATTGCACAAAAACGTGAAAAGCACATATAAGGAGAGAGTTGAGCAATTCCAAAGCGTCAAAGTGGACCGTTGTACTATATTTGGTCTTCTAACATGTCTTACTCTCTAGTTTAGCATATGTAGAAGCTTTCGTAACCAAAAAGATGCCAATAGACCTAGTTATATTTGAGATTGCACAAAAACATGTTAAGGTCGTCTATGGAAACAGTTGAGCAATTCCAAAGCATCAAAGTGGACCGTTGTAGTCTATTTAGTCTTCTTACATGTCTTACTCTCTAGTTTAGCATATGTAGAACGTTTCGTAACCAAAAGATGCCAATAAACCAAGTTATGTTTGAGATTGTACAAAAACGTGATCAGGTCGTCTATGGAGAGAGTTGAGCAATTTCAAAGAATCAAAGTGGATCGTTGTACTCCATTTAGTGTTCTTACATGTCTAACTCGCTAGTTTAGCTTTCGTAGAACGTTTCGTAACCAAAAGATCCCAATAGACCAAGTTATGTTTGAGATTGCACAAAAACGTGAAATGCTCGTCTATGGAGAGAGTTGAGCAATTCGAAAGCATCATAGTGGACCGTCGTACTCTATTTAATGTTCTTACATGTCTTACTTGCTAGTTTAGCTCTCGTAGAACATTTCGTAACCAGAAGATGCCAATGGACCATGTTATGTTTGAAATTGTACAAAATTGTGAAAAGCTCATCTATGGAGAGAGTTGAGCAATTCCAAAGCATCAAAGTGAACCGGTGTACTCTCTAGTTTAGCATATGTAGAACGTTTCGTAACCAAAATATGCCAATCGACCAAATTAGGTTTGAGATTTCACAAAAACGTAATAAGGTCATCTATGGAGAGAGTTGAGCAATTTCAAAGCATCAAAGTGGACCGTTGTACTCCATTTAGTCTTCTTACATGTCTTACCCTCTGGTTTAGCCTATGTAGAATCTTTCGTAACCAAAAAGATGCCAATAGACCTAGTTATATTTGAGACTGCACAAAAACATGTTAAGGTCGTCTATGGAAACAGTTGAGCAATTCCAAAGCATCAAAGTGGACCGTTGTAGTCTATTTAGTCTTCTTACATGTCTTACTCTCTAGTTTAGCATATGTAGAATGTTTCGTAACCAAAAGATGCCAATAAACCAAGTTATGTTTGAGATTGCACAAAAACGTGATAAGGTCATCTATGGAGAGAGTTGAGCAATTTCGAAGAAGCAAAGTGGATCGTTGTACTCTATTTAGTGTTCTTACATGTCTAACTCGCTAGTTTAGCTTTCGTAGAACGTTTCGTAACCAAAAGATCCCAATAGACCAAGCTATGTTTGAGATTGCACAAAAACGTGAAATGCTCGTCATTGGAGAGAGTTGAGCAATTCAAAAGCATCATAGTGGACCGTTGTACTCTATTTAGTGTTCTTACATGTCTAACTTGCTAGTTTAGCTTTCGTAAAACATTTCCTAACCAAAAGATGCCAATGGACCATGTTATGGTTGAAATTGCACAAAAATGTGAAAAGCTCATCTATGGAGAGAGTTGAGCAATTCCAAAGCATCAAAGTGAACTGGTGTACTCTCTTTAGTGTTCTTACATGTCTAACTCTCTAGTTTAGCATATGTGGAACGTTTCGTAACCAAAATATGCCAATAGACCAAGTTAGGTTTGAGATTTCACAAAAACGTGATAAAGTCGTCTATGGAGAGAGTTGAGCAATTCCAAATCATCAAAGTGGACCGTTGTACTCTATTCAGTCTTCTTACAAGTCTTACTCTCTAGTTTAGCTTATGTAGAACGTTTCATAACGAAAAAGATGCCAATAGACCTAGTTATATTTGAGATTGCACAAAAACCTAAAAAGCTCGTCTATGGAGAGCGTTGAGCAATTCCAAAGCATCAAAGTAAACCGTTGTACTCTCTTTAGTGTTCTTACATGTCTAACTCTCTAGTTTAGCTTATGTGGAACGTTTTGTAATGAAAACATGCCAATAGACTAAGTTATGTTTGAGATTGCACAAAAACATGATAAGGTCGTCTATGGAGAGAGTTGAGCAATTTCAAATAACAAAAGTGGACCGTTGTACTCTATTTAGTGTTCTTACATATCTAGCTCGCTAATTTATCTTTCGTATAACGTTTCGTAACCCAAAAGATCCCAATAGACCAAGTTATGTTTGAGATTGCACAAAAACGTGAAATGCTCGTCGATGGAAAGAGTCGAGCAGTTCCAAAGCATCAAAGTGGACCGTTGTACTCCATTTAGTGTTCTTTCATGTCTAACTCACTAGTTTTGCTTTCGTAGAACGTTTCGTAACGAAAAGATGCCAATGGAACATGTTATGTTTGAAATTGCATAAAAATGTGAAAAGCTCATCTATAAAGAGAGTTGATCAATTCCAAAGCATCAAAGTGAACAGGTGTACTCTCTTTAGTGTTCTTACATGTCTAACTCTCTAGTTTAGCATATGTAGAACGTTTCGTAACCAAAATATGGCAATAGACCAAGTTAGGTTTGAGATTTCACAAAAACGTGATAAGGTCATCTATGGAGAGAGTTGAGCAAATCCAAAGCATCAAAGTGGACCGTTGTACTCTATTTAGTCTTCTTACAAGTCTTACTCTCTAGTTTAGCCTATGTAGAACGTTTCATAACCAAAAAGATGTCAATAGACCTAGTTATATTTGAGATTGCACAAAAACCTAAAAAGCTCGTCTATGGAGAGGGTTGAGCAATTCCAAAACATCAACGTGGACCGTTGTACTCTATTTAGTCTTCTTACAAGTCTGACTCTCTAGTTTAGCTTATGTAGAACGTTTCATAACCAAAAAGATGCCAATAGACCTAGTTATATTTGAGATTGTACAAAAACCTAAAAAGCTCATCTATGGAGAGAGTTGAGCAATTCCAAAGCATCAAAGTAAACCGTTGTGCTCTCTTTAGTGTTCTTACATGTCTCATTCTCTAGTTTAGCTTATGTGGAACGTTTCGTAACCAAAAGATGCCAGTAGACCAAGTTATGTTTGAGATTGCACAAACACATGATATGGTCGTCCATGGAGAGAGTTGAGCAATTTCAAAGAATAAAAGTGGACCATTGTACTCTATTTAATGTTCCTACATGTCTAGCTCGCTAATTTATCTTTCGTAGAACATTTCGTAACCCAAAAGATCCCAATAGACCAAGTTATGTTTGAGATTGTACAAAAACATCAAATGCTTGTCGATGGAGAGAGTCGAGCAATTCCAGAGCATCAAAGTGGACCGTTGTGCTCTATTTAGTGTTCTTACATGTCTAACTCGCTAGTTTAGCCTTCGTAGAACGTTTCGTAACCAAAAGATGCCAATGGACCATGTTATGTTCGAAATTGGACAAAAATGTCAAAAGCTCATCTATGGAGAGAGTTGAGCAATTCTAAAGCATCAAAGTGAACCAATGTACTCTCTTTAGTGTTCTTACATGTCTAATTCTCTAGTTTAGCATATGTAGAATGTTTCGTAACCAAAAGATCTCACTAGACCAAATTATGTTTGAGATTTCCCAAAAACGTGAAATGCTCGTCTATGGAGAGAGTTAGGCAATTCCAAAGCATCAAAGTGGACCGTTGTACTCTCTTTCGTGTTCTTACATGTCTAACTCTCTAGTTTAGCTTTCGTAGAACGTTTCGTAACCAAAAGATCTCCATAGACCAAGTTATGTTTGAGATTGCACAAAAACTTGAAATGCTCATCTATGGAGAGAGTTGAGCAATTCCAAAACGTCAAAGTGAACCGTTGTACTCTATTTAGTGTTCTTACATGTCTAACACTCTTGTTGAGCTTTCGTAGGACGTTTAGTAACCAAAAGATGCCAATAGACCAAGTTATCTTTGAGATTGCACAAAAACGTGAAAAGCTCATCTATGGAGAGAGTTGAGCAATTCCAAAGCATCAAAGTGGACCTTAGTACTCTATTTAGTCTTCTTACAAGTCTTACTCTCTAGTTTAACTTATGTAGAACGTTTCATAACGAAAAAGATGCCAAGAGACCTAGTTATATTTGAGATTGCACAAAAACCTAAAAAGCTCGTCTATGGAGAGCGTTGAGCAATTCCAAAGCGTCAAAGTAAACCGTTGTACTCTCTTTAGTGTTCTTACATGTCTAACTCTCTAGTTTAGCTTTTGTGGAACGTTTTGTAACGAAAACATGCCAATAGACTAAGTTATGTTTGAGATTGTACAAAAACATGATAAGGTCGTCTATGGAGAGAGTTGAGCAATTTCAAATAACAAAAGTGGACCGTTGTACTCTATTTAGTGTTCTTACATGTCTAGCTCGCTAATTTATCTTTCGTATAACGTTTCGTAACCCAAAAGATCCCAATAGACCAAGTTATGTTTGAGATTGCACAAAAACGTGAAATGCTCGTCGATGGAAAGAGTCGAGCAGTTCCAAAGCATCAAAGTGGACCGTTGTACTCCATTTAGTGTTCTTTCATGTCTAACTCGCTAGTTTTGCTTTCGTAGAACGTTTCGTAACGAAAAGATGCCAATGGAACATGTTATGTTTGAAATTGCACAAAATGTGAAAAGCTCATCTATAAAGAGAGTTGATCAATTCCAAAGCATCAAAGTGAACCGGTGTACTCTCTTTAGTGTTCTTACATGTCTAACTCTCTAGTTTAGCATATGTAGAACTTTTCGTAACCAAAATATGCCAATAGACCAAGTTAGGTTTGAGATTTCACAAAAACATGATAAGGTCATCTATGGAGAGAGTTGAGCAATTCCAAAGCATCAAAGTGGACCGTTGTACTCTATTTAGTCTTCTTACAAGTCTTACTCTCTAGTTTAGCCTATGTAGAACGTTTCTTAACCAAAAAGATGTCAATAGACCTAGTTATATTTGAGATTGCACAAAAACCTAAAAAGCTCGTCTATGGAGAGGGTTGAGCAATTCCAAAACATCAAAGTGGACCGTTGTACTCTATTTAGTCTTCTTACAAGTCTTACCCTCTAGTTTAGCTTATGTAGAACGTTTCATAACGAAAAAGATGCCTATAGACCTAGTTATATTTGAGATTGCACAAAAACCTAAAAAGCTCGTCTATGGAGAGCGTTGAGTAATTCCAAAGCATCAAAGTGGACCGTTTTACTCTTTTTAGTCTTCTTACATGTCTAGCTCGCTAATTTATCTTTCGTATAACGTTTCGTAACCCAAAAGATCCCAATAGACCAAGTTATGTTTGAGATTGCACAAAAACGTGAAATGCTCGTCGATGGAAAGAGTCGAGCAGTTCCAAAGCATCAAAGTGGACCGTCGTACTCCATTTAGTGTTCTTTCATGTCTAACTCGCTAGTTTTGCTTTCGTAGAACGTTTCATAACGAAAAGATGCCAATGGAACATGTTATGTTTGAAATTGCACAAAAATGTGAAAATCTCATCTATAAAGAGAGTTGATCAATTCCAAAGCATCAAAGTGAACCGGTGTACTCTCTTTAGTGTTCTTACATGTCTAACTCTCTAGTTTAGCATATGTAGAACGTTTCGTAACCAAAATATGGCAATAGACCAAGTTAGGTTTGAGATTTCACAAAAACGTGATAAGGTCATCTATGGAGAGAGTTGAGCAATTCCAAAGCATCAAAGTGGACCGTTGTACTCTATTTAGTCTTCTTACAAGTCTTACTCTCTAGTTTAGCTTATGTAGAACGTTTCATAACCAAAAAGATGCCAATAGACCTAGTTATATTTGAGATTGTACAAAAACCTGAAAAGCTCATCTATGGAGAGTGTTGAGCAATTCCAAAGCATCAAAGTAAACCGTTGTGCTCTCTTTAGTGTTCTTACATGTCTCACTCTCTAGTTTAGCTTATGTGGAACGTTTCGTAACCAAAAGATGCCAGTAGACCAAGTTTTGTTTGAGATTGCACAAAAACATGATATGGTCATCTATGGAGAGAGTTGAGCAATTCCAAAGAATAAAAGTGGACCACTGTACTCTATTTAATGTTCTTACATGTCTAGCTCGCTAATTTATCTTTCGTCGAACATTTCGTAACCCAAAAGATCCCAATAGACCAAGTTATGTTTGAGATTGTACAAAAACATCAAATGCTTGTCGATGGAGAGAGTCGAGCAATTCCAGAGCATCAAAGTGGACCGTTGTGCTCTATTTAGTGTTCTTACATGTCTAACTCGCTAGTTTAGCCTTCGTAGAACGTTTCGTAACCAAAAGATGCCAATGGACCACGTTATGTTCGAAATTGGACAAAAATGTGAAAAGGTCATCTATGGAGAGAGTTGAGCAATTCTAAAGCATCAAAGTGAACCAATGTACTCTCTTTAGTGTTCTTACATGTCAAACTCTCTAGTTTAGCATATGTAGAATGTTTCGTAACCAAAAGATCTCACTAGACCAAATTATGTTTGAGATTTCCCAAAAACGTGAAATGCTCGTCTATGGAGAGAGTTGGGCAATTCCAAAGCATCAAAGTGGACCGTTGTACTCTATTTGGTGTTCTTACATGTCTAACACTCTAGTTTAGCTTTCGTAGAACGTTTCGTAACCAAAAGATCTGAATAGACCAAGTTATGTTTGAGATTGCACAAAAACGTGAAATGCTCGTCTATGGAGAGAGTTGAGCAATTCCAATGCATCAAAGTGGACCGTTGTACTCTATTTAGTCTTCTTACAAGTCTTACTCTCTAGTTTAGCTTATGTAGAACGTTTCATAACGAAAAAGATGCCAATAGACCTAGTTATATTTGAGATTGCACAAAAACCTAAAAAGCTCGTCTATGGAGAGCGTTGAGCAATTCCAAAGCATCAAAGTAAACCGTTGTACTCTCTTTAGTGTTCTTACATGTATAACTCTCTAGTTTAGCGTATGTGGAACGTTTTGTAACGAAAACATGCCAATAGACTAAGTTATGTTTGAGATTGCACAAAAACATGATAAGGTCGTCTATGGAGAGAGTTGAGCAATTTCAAATAACAAAGTGGACCGTTGTACTCTATTTAGTCTTCTTACAAGTCTTACTCTCTAGTTTAGCTTCTGTAGAACGTTTCATAACGAAAAAGATGCCTATAGACCTAGTTATATTTGAGATTGCACAAAAACCTAAAAAGCTCGTCTATGGAGAGCGTTGAGTAATTCCAAAGCATCAAAGTGGACCGTTTTACTCTATTTAGTCTTCTTACATGTCTAGCTCGCTAATTTATCTTTCGTATAACGTTTCGTAACCCAAAAGATCCCAATAGACCAAGTTATGTTTGAAATTGCACAAAAACGTGAAATGCTCGTCGATGGAAAGAGTCGAGCAGTTCCAAAGCATCAAAGTGGACCGTCGTACTCCATTTAGTGTTCTTTCATGTCTAACTCGCTAGTTTTGCTTTCGTAGAACGTTTCATAACGAAAAGATGCCAATGGAACATGTTATGTTTGAAATTGCACAAAAATGTGAAAATCTCATCTATAAAGAGAGTTGATCAATTCCAAAGCATCAAAGTGAACCGGTGTACTCTCTTTAGTGTTCTTACATGTCTAACTCTCTAGTTTAGCATATGTAGAACGTTTCGTAACCAAAATATGGCAATAGACCAAGTTAGGTTTGAGATTTCACAAAAACGTGATAAGGTCATCTATGGAGAGAGTTGAGCAATTCCAAAGCATCAAAGTGGACCGTTGTACTCTATTTAGTCTTCTTACAAGTCTTACTCTCTAGTTTAGCCTATGTAGAAAGTTTCATAACCAAAAAGATGTCAATAGACCTAGTTATATTTGAGATTGCACAAAAACCTAAAAAGCTCGTCTATGGAGAGGGTTGAGCAATTCCAAAACATCAAAGTGGACCGTTGTACTCTATTTAGTCTTCTTACAAGTCTTACTCTCTAGTTTAGCTTATGTAGAACGTTTCATAACCAAAAAGATGCCAATAGACCTAGTTATATTTGAGATTGTACAAAAACCTGAAAAGCTCATCTATGGAGAGTGTTGAGCAATTCCAAAGCATCAAAGTAAACCGTTGTGCTCTCTTTAGTGTTCTTACATGTCTCACTCTCTAGTTTAGCTTATGTGGAACGTTTCGTAACCAAAAGATGCCAGTAGACCAAGTTTTGTTTGAGATTGCACAAAAACATGATATGGTCGTCTATGGAGAGAGTTGAGCAATTCCAAAGAATAAAAGTGGACCACTGTACTCTATTTAATGTTCTTACATGTCTAGCTCGCTAATTTATCTTTCGTCGAACATTTCGTAACCCAAAAGATCCCAATAGACCAAGTTATGTTTGAGATTGTACAAAAACATCAAATGCTTGTCGATGGAGAGAGTCGAGCAATTCCAGAGCATCAAAGTGGACCGTTGTGCTCTATTTAGTGTTCTTACATGTCTAACTCGCTAGTTTAGCCTTCGTAGAACGTTTCGTAACCAAAAGATGCCAATGGACCACGTTATGTTCGAAATTGGACAAAAATGTGAAAAGGTCATCTATTTAGAGAGTTGAGCAATTCTAAAGCATCAAAGTGAACCAATGTACTCTCTTTAGTGTTCTTACATGTCAAACTCTCTAGTTTAGCATATGTAGAATGTTTCGTAACCAAAAGATCTCACTAGACCAAATTATGTTTGAGATTTCCCAAAAACGTGAAATGCTCGTCTATGGAGAGAGTTGGGCAATTCCAAAGCATCAAAGTGGACCGTTGTACTCTATTTGGTGTTCTTACATGTCTAACACTCTAGTTTAGCTTTCGTAGAACGTTTCGTAACCAAAAGATCTGAATAGACCAAGTTATGTTTGAGATTGCACAAAAACGTGAAATGCTCGTCTATGGAGAGAGTTGAGCAATTCCAAAGCATCAAAGTGGACCGTTGTACTCTATTTAGTCTTCTTACAAGTCTTACTCTCTAGTTTAGCTTATGTAGAACGTTTCATAACGAAAAAGATGCCAATAGACCTAGTTATATTTGAGATTGCACAAAAACCTAAAAAGCTCGTCTATGGAGAGCGTTGAGCAATTCCAAAGCATCAAAGTAAACCGTTGTACTCTCTTTAGTGTTCTTACATGTATAACTCTCTAGTTTAGCTTATGTGGAACGTTTTGTAACGAAAACATGCCAATAGACTAAGTTATGTTTGAGATTGCACAAAAACATGATAAGGTCGTCTATGGAGAGAGTTGAGCAATTTCAAATAACAAAGTGGACCGTTGTACTCTATTTAGTCTTCTTACAAGTCTTACTCTCTAGTTTAGCTTATGTAGAACGTTTCATAACGAAAAAGATGCCTATAGACCTAGTTATATTTGAGATTGCACAAAAACCTAAAATGCTCGTCTATGGAGAGCGTTGAGTAATTCCAAAGCATCAAAGTGGACCGTTTTACTCTATTTAGTCTTCTTACATGTCTAGCTCGCTAATTTATCTTTCGTATAACGTTTCGTAACCCAAAAGATCCCAATAGACCAAGTTATGTTTGAGATTGCACAAAAACGTGAAATGCTCGTCGATGGAAAGAGTCGAGCAGTTCCAAAGCATCAAAGTGGACCGTCGTACTCCATTTAGTGTTCTTTCATGTCTAACTCGCTAGTTTTGCTTTCGTAGTACGTTTCATAACGAAAAGATGCCAATGGAACATGTTATGTTTGAAATTGCACAAAAATGTGAAAATCTCATCTATAAAGAGAGTTGATCAATTCCAAAGCATCAAAGTGAACCGGTGTACTCTCTTTAGTGTTCTTACATGTCTAACTCTCTAGTTTAGCATATGTAGAACGTTTCGTAACCAAAATATGGCAATAGACCAAGTTAGGTTTGAGATTTCACAAAAACGTGATAAGGTCATCTATGGAGAGAGTTGAGCAATTCCAAAGCATCAAAGTGGACCGTTGTACTCTATTTAGTCTTCTTACAAGTCTTACTCTCTAGTTTAGCCTATGTAGAAAGTTTCATAACCAAAAAGATGTCAATAGACCTAGTTATATTTGAGATTGCACAAAAACCTAAAAAGCTCGTCTATGGAGAGGGTTGAGCAATTCCAAAACATCAAAGTGGACCGTTGTACTCTATTTAGTCTTCTTACAAGTCTTACTCTCTAGTTTAGCTTATGTAGAACGTTTCATAACCAAAAAGATGCCAATAGACCTAGTTATATTTGAGATTGTACAAAAACCTGAAAAGCTCATCTATGGAGAGTGTTGAGCAATTCCAAAGCATCAAAGTAAACCGTTGTGCTCTCTTTAGTGTTCTTACATGTCTAACTCGCTAGTTTAGCCTTCGTAGAACGTTTCGTAACCAAAAGATGCCAATGGACCACGTTATGTTCGAAATTGGACAAAAATGTGAAAAGGTCATCTATGTAGAGTGTTGAGCAATTCTAAAGCATCAAAGTGAACCAATGTACTCTCTTTAGTGTTCTTACATGTCAAACTCTCTAGTTTAGCATATGTAGAATGTTTCGTAACCAAAAGATCTCACTAGACCAAATTATGTTTGAGATTTCCCAAAAACGTGAAATGCTCGTCTATGGAGAGAGTTGGGCAATTCCAAAGCATCAAAGTGGACCGTTGTACTCTATTTGGTGTTCTTACATGTCTAACACTCTAGTTTAGCTTTCGTAGAACGTTTCGTAACCAAAAGAGCTGAATAGACCAAGTTATGTTTGAGATTGCATAAAAACGTGAAATGCTCGTCTATGGAGAGAGTTGAGCAATTCCAAAGCATCAAAGTGGACCATTGTACTCTATTTAGTCTTCTTACAAGTCTTACTCTCTAGTTTAGCTTATGTAGAACGTTTCATAACGAAAAAGATGCCAATAGACCTAGTTATATTTGAGATTGCACAAAAACCTAAAAAGCTCGTCTATGGAGAGCGTTGAGCAATTCCAAAGCATCAAAGTAAACCGTTGTACTCTCTTTCGTGTTCTTACATGTATAACTCTCTAGTTTAGCTTATGTGGAACGTTTTGTAACGAAAACATGCCAATAGACTAAGTTATGTTTGAGATTGCACAAAAACATGATAAGGTAGTCTATGGAGAGAGTTGAGCAATTTCAAATAACAAAAGTGGACCGTTGTACTCTATTTAGTGTTCTTACATGTCTAGCTCGCTAATTTATCTTTCGTATAACGTTTCGTAACCCAAAAGATCCCAATAGACCAAGTTATGTTTGAGATTGCACAAAAACGTGAAATGCTCGTCGATGGAAAGAGTCGAGCAGTTCCAAAGCATCAAAGTGGATCGTTGTACTCCATTTAGTGTTCTTTCATGTCTAACTCGCTAGTTTTGCTTTCGTAGAACGTTTCGTAACGAAAAGATGCCAATGGAACATGTTATGTTTGAAATTGCACAAAATGTGAAAAGCTCATCTATAAAGAGAGTTGATCAATTCCAAAGCATCGAAGTGGACCGGTGTACTCTCTTTAGTGTTCTTACATGTCTAACTCTCTAGTTTAGCATATGTAGAACGTTTCGTAACCAAAATATGCCAATAGACCAAGTTAGGTTTGAGATTTCACAAAAACGTGATAAGGTCATCTATGGAGAGAGTTGAGCAATTCCAAAGCATCAAAGTGGACCGTTGTACTCTATTTAGTCTTCTTACAAGTCTTACTCTCTAGTTTAGCCTATGTAGAACGTTTCATAACCAAAAAGATGTCAATAGACCTAGTTATATTTGAGATTGCACAAAAACCTAAAAAGCTCGTCTATGGAGAGGGTTGAGCAATTCCAAAACATCAAAGTGGACCGTTTTACTCTATTTAGTCTTCTTACAAGTCTTACTCTCTAGTTTAGCTTATGTAGAACGTTTCATAACCAAAAAGATGCCAATAGACCTAGTTATATTTGAGATTGTACAAAAACCTGAAAAGCTCATCTATGGAGAGTGTTGAGCAATTCCAAAGCATCAAAGTAAACCGTTGTGCTCTCTTTAGTGTTCTTACATGTCTCACTCTCTAGTTTAGCTTATGTGGAACGTTTCGTAACCAAAAGATGCCAGTAGACCAAGTTTTGTTTGAGATTGCACAAAAACATGATATGGTCGTCTATGGAGAGAGTTGAGCAATTCCAAAGAATAAAAGTGGACCACTGTACTCTATTTAATGTTCTTACATGTCTAGCTCGCTAATTTATCTTTCGTCGAACATTTCGTAACCCAAAAGATCCCAATAGACCAAGTTATGTTTGAGATTGTACAAAAACATCAAATGCTTGTCGATGGAGAGAGTCGAGCAATTCCAGAGCATCAAAGTGGACCGTTGTGCTCTATTTAGTGTTCTTACATGTCTAACTCGCTAGTTTAGCCTTCGTAGAACGTTTCGTAACCAAAAGATGCCAATGGACCACGTTATGTTCGAAATTGGACAAAAATGTGAAAAGGTCATCTATGGAGAGAGTTGAGCAATTCTAAAGCATCAAAGTGAACCAATGTACTCTCTTTAGTGTTCTTACATGTCAAACTCTCTAGTTTAGCATATGTAGAATGTTTCGTAACCAAAAGATCTCACTAGACCAAATTATGTTTGAGATTTCCCAAAAACGTGAAATGCTCGTCTATGGAGAGAGTTGGGCAATTCCAAAGCATCAAAGTGGACCGTTGTACTCTATTTGGTGTTCTTACATGTCTAACACTCTAGTTTAGCTTTCGTAGAACGTTTCGTAACCAAAAGATCTGAATAGACCAAGTTATGTTTGAGATTGCACAAAAACGTGAAATGCTCGTCTATGGAGAGAGTTGAGCAATTCCAAAGCATCAAAGTGGACCATTGTACTCTATTTAGTCTTCTTACAAGTCTTACTCTCTAGTTTAGCTTATGTAGAACGTTTCATAACGAAAAAGATGCCAATAGACCTAGTTATATTTGAGATTGCACAAAAACCTAAAAAGCTCGTCTATGGAGAGCGTTGAGCAATTCCAAAGCATCAAAGTAAACCGTTGTACTCTCTTTAGTGTTCTTACATGTATAACTCTCTAGTTTAGCTTATGTGGAACGTTTTGTAACGAAAACATGCCAATAGACTAAGTTATGTTTGAGATTGCACAAAAACATGATAAGGTAGTCTATGGAGAGAGTTGAGCAATTTCAAATAACAAAAGTGGACCGTTGTACTCTATTTAGTGTTCTTACATGTCTAGCTCGCTAATTTATCTTTCGTATAACGTTTCGT
Organism: Tripterygium wilfordii; assembly: GCF_013401445.1. Taxonomy (NCBI): domain Eukaryota; kingdom Viridiplantae; phylum Streptophyta; class Magnoliopsida; order Celastrales; family Celastraceae; genus Tripterygium; species Tripterygium wilfordii. Next base: position 6,604,874 of record NC_052254.1, read on the forward strand.
AACCCAAAAGATCCCAATAGACCAAGTTATGTTTGAGATTGCACAAAAACGTGAAATGCTCGTCGATGGAAAGAGTCGAGCAGTTCCAAAGCATCAAAGTGGACCGTTGTACTCCATTTAGTGTTCTTTCATGTCTAACTCGCTAGTTTTGCTTTCGTAGAACGTTTCGTAACGAAAAGATGCCAATGGAACATGTTATGTTTGAAATTGCACAAAATGTGAAAAGCTCATCTATAAAGAGAGTTGATCAATTCCAAAGCATCAAAGTGAACCGGTGTACTCTCTTTAGTGTTCTTACATGTCTAACTCTCTAGTTTAGCATATGTAGAACGTTTCGTAACCAAAATATGCCAATAGACCAAGTTAGGTTTGAGATTTCACAAAAACGTGATAAGGTCATCTATGGAGAGAGTTGAGCAATTCCAAAGCATCAAAGTGGACCGTTGTACTCTATTTAGTCTTCTTACAAGTCTTACTCTCTAGTTTAGCCTATGTAGAACGTTTCATAACCAAAAAGATGTCAATAGACCTAGTTATATTTGAGATTGCACAAAAACCTAAACAGCTCGTCTATGGAGAGGGTTGAGCAATTCCGAAACATCAAAGTGGACCGTTTTACTCTATTTAGTCTTCTTACAAGTCTTACTCTCTAGTTTAGCTTATGTAGAACGTTTCATAACCAAAAAGATGCCAATAGACCTAGTTATATTTGAGATTGTACAAAAACCTGAAAAGCTCATCTATGGAGAGTGTTGAGCAATTCCAAAGCATCAAAGTAAACCGTTGTGCTCTCTTTAGTGTTCTTACATGTCTCACTCTCTAGTTTAGCTTATGTGGAACGTTTCGTAACCAAAAGATGCCAGTAGACCAAGTTTTGTTTGAGATTGCACAAAAACATGATATGGTCGTCTATGGAGAGAGTTGAGCAATTCCAAAGAATAAAAATGGACCACTATACTCTATTTAATGTTCTTACATGTCTAGCTCGCTAATTTATCTTTCGTCGAACATTTCGTAACCCAAAAGATCCCAATAGACCAAGTTATGTTTGAGATTGTACAAAAACATCAAATGCTTGTCGATGGAGAGAGTCGAGCAATTCCAGAGCATCAAAGTGGACCGTTGTGCTCTATTTAGTGTTCTTACATGTCTAACTCGCTAGTTTAGCCTTCGTAGAACGTTTCGTAACCAAAAGATGCCAATGGACCATGTTATGTTCGAAATTGGACAAAAATGTGAAAAGGTCATCTATGGAGAGAGTTGAGCAATTCTAAAGCATCAAAGTGAACCAATGTACTCTCTTTAGTGTTCTTACATGTCAAACTCTCTAGTTTAGCATATGTAGAATGTTTCGTAACCAAAAGATCTCACTAGGCCAAATTATGTTTGAGATTTCCCAAAAACGTGAAATGCTCGTCTATGGAGAGAGTTGGGCAATTCCAAAGCATCAAAGTGGACCGTTGTACTCTATTTGGTGTTCTTACATGTCTAACACTCTAGTTTAGCTTTCGTAGAACGTTTCGTAACCAAAAGATCTGAATAGACCAAGTTATGTTTGAGATTGCACAAAAACGTGAAATGCTCGTCTATGGAGAGAGTTGAGCAATTCCAAAGCATCAAAGTGGACCGTTGTACTCTATTTAGTCTTCTTACAAGTCTTACTCTCTAGTTTAGCTTATGTAGAACGTTTCATAACGAAAAAGATGCCAATAGACCTAGTTATATTTGAGATTGCACAAAAACCTAAAAAGCTCGTCTATGGAGAGGGTTGAGCAATTCCAAAACATCAAAGTGGACCGTTTTACTCTATTTAGTCTTCTTACAAGTCTTACTCTCTAGTTTAGCTTATGTAGAACGTTTCATAACGAAAAAGATGCCAATAGACCTAGTTATATTTGAGATTGCACAAAAACCTAAAAAGCTCGTCTATGGAGAGCGTTGAGCAATTCCAAAGCATCAAAGTAAACCGTTGTCCTCTCTTTAGTGTTCTTACATGTCTAACTCTCTAGTTTAGCTTCTGTGGAACGTTTTGTAACGAAAACATGCCAATAGACTAAGTTATGTTTGAGATTGCACAAAAACATGATAAGGTCGTCTATGGAGAGAGTTGAGCAATTTCAAATAACAAAAGTGGACCGTTGTACTATATTTAGTGTTCTTACATGTCTAGCTCGCTAATTTATCTTTCGTATAACGTTTCGTAACCCAAAAGATCCCAATAGACCAAGTTATGTTTGAGATTGCACAAAAACGTGAAATGCTCGTCGATGGAAAGAGTCGAGCAGTTCGAAAGCATCAAAGTGGACCGTTGTACTCCATTTAGTGTTCTTTCATGTCTAACTCGCTAGTTTTGCTTTCGTAGAACGTTTCGTAACGAAAAGCTGCCAATGGAACATGTTATGTTCGAAATTGGACAAAAATGTGAAAAGGTCATCTATGGAGAGGGTTGAGCAATTCCAAAACATCAAAGTGGACCGTTGTACTCTATTTAGTCTTCTTACAAGTCTTACTCTCTAGTTTAGCTTATGTAGAACGTTTCATAACCAAAAAGATGCCAATAGACCTAGTTATATTTGAGATTGTACAAAAACCTGAAAAGCTCATCTCTGGAGAGTGTTGAGCAATTCCAAAGCATCAAAGTAAACCGTTGTGCTCTCTTTAGTGTTCTTACATGTCTCACTCTCTAGTTTAGCTTATGTGGAACGTTTCGTAACCAAAAGATGCCAGTAGACCAAGTTTTGTTTGAGATTGCACAAAAACATGATATGGTCGTCTATGGAGAGAGTTGAGCAATTCCAAAGAATAAAAGTGGACCACTGTACTCTATTTAATGTTCTTACATGTCTAGCTCGCTAATTTATCTTTCGTCGAACATTTCGTAACCCAAAAGATCCCAATAGACCAAGTTATGTTTGAGATTGTACAAAAATATCAAATGCTTGTCGATGGAGAGAGTCGAGCAATTCCAGAGCATCAAAGTGGACCGTTGTGCTCTATTTAGTGTTCTTACATGTCTAACTCGCTAGTTTAGCCTTCGTAGAACGTTTCGTAACCAAAAGATGCCAATGGACCATGTTATGTTCGAAATTGGACAAAAATGTGAAAAGGTCATCTATGGAGAGAGTTGAGCAATTCTAAAGCATCAAAGTGAACCAATGTACTCTCTTTAGTGTTCTTACATGTCAAACTCTCTAGTTTAGCATATGTAGAATGTTTCGTAACCAAAAGATCTCACTAGACCAAATTATGTTTGAGATTTCCCAAAAACGTGAAATGCTCGTCTATGGAGAGAGTTGGGCAATTCCAAAGCATCAAAGTGGACCGTTGTACTCTATTTGGTGTTCTTACATGTCTAACACTCTAGTTTAGCTTCCGTAGAACGTTTCGTAACCAAAAGATCTGAATAGACCAAGTTATGTTTGAGATTGCACAAAAACGTGAAATGCTCGTCTATGGAGAGAGTTGAGCAATTCCAAAGCATCAAAGTGGACCGTTGTACTCTATTTAGTCTTCTTACAAGTCTTACTCTCTAGTTTAGCTTATGTAGAACGTTTCATAACGAAAAAGATGCCAATAGACCTAGTTATATTTGAGATTGCACAAAAACCTAAAAAGCTCGTCTATGGAGAGCGTTGAGCAATTCCAAAGCATCAAAGTAAACCGTTGTACTCTCTTTAGTTTTCTTACATGTCTAACTCTCTAGTTTAGCTTATGTGGAACGTTTTGTAACGAAAACATGCCAATAGACTAAGTTATGTTTGAGATTGCACAAAAACATGATAAGGTCGTCTATGGAGAGAGTTGAGCAATTTCAAATAACAAAAGTGGACCGTTGTACTCTATTTAGTGTTCTTACATGTCTAGCTCGCTAATTTATCTTTCGTATAACGTTTCGTAACCCAAAAGATCCCAATAGACCAAGTTATGTTTGAGATTGCACAAAAAGGTGAAATGCTCGTCGATGGAAAGAGTCGAGCAGTTCCAAAGCATCAAAGTGGATCGTTGTACTCTATTTAGTGTTCTTTCATGTCTAACTCGCTAGTTTTGCTTTCGTAGAACGTTTCGTAACGAAAAGATGCCAATGGAACATGTTATGTTTGAAATTGCACAAAATGTGAAAAGCTCATCTATAAAGAGAGTTGATCAATTCCAAAGCATCAAAGTGAACCGGTGTACTCTCTTTAGTGTTCTTACATGTCTAACTCTCTAGTTTAGCATATGTAGAACGTTTCGTAACCAAAATATGCCAATAGACCAAGTTAGGTTTGAGATTTCACAAAAACGTGATAAGGTCATCTATGGAGAGAGTTGAGCAATTCCAAAGCATCAAAGTGGACCGTTGTACTCTATTTAGTCTTCTTACAAGTCTTACTCTCTAGTTTAGCCTATGTAGAACGTTTCATAACCAAAAAGATGTCAATAGACCTAGTTATATTTGAGATTGCACAAAAACCTAAAAAGCTCGTCTATGGAGAGGGTTGAGCAATTCCAAAACATCAAAGTGGACCGTTTTACTCTATTTAGTCTTCTTACAATTCTTACTCTCTAGTTTAGCTTATGTAGAACGTTTCATAACGAAAAAGATGCCAATAGACCTAGTTATATTTGAGATTGCACAAAAACCTAAAAAGCTCGTCTATGGAGAGCGTTGAGCAATTCCAAAGCATCAAAGTAAACCGTTGTACTCTCTTTAGTGTTCTTACATGTCTAACTCTCTAGTTTAGCTTCTGTGGAACGTTTTGTAACGAAAACATGCCAATAGACTAAGTTATGTTTGAGATTGCACAAAAACATGATAAGGTCGTCTATGGAGAGAGTTGAGCAATTTCAAATAACAAAAGTGGACCGTTGTACTCTATTTAGTGTTCTTACATGTCTAGCTCGCTAATTTATCTTTCGTATAACGTTTCGTAACCCAAAAGATCCCAATAGACCAAGTTATGTTTGAGATTGCACAAAAACGTGAAATGCTCGTCGATGGAAAGAGTCGAGCAGTTCGAAAGCATCAAAGTGGACCGTTGTACTCCATTTAATGTTCTTTCATGTCTAACTCGCTAGTTTTGCTTTCGTAGAACGTTTCGTAACGAAAAGATGCCAATGGAACATGTTATGTTTGACATTGCACAAAAATGTGAAAATCTCATCTATAAAGAGAGTTGATCAATTCCAAAGCATCAAAGTGAACCGGTGTACTCTCTTTAGTGTTCTTACATGTCTAACTCTCTAGTTTAGCATATGTAGAACGTTTTGTAACCAAAATATGCCAATAGACCAAGCTAGGTTTGAGATTTCACAAAAACGTGATAAGGTCATCTATGGAGAGAGTTGAGCAATTCCAAAGCATCAAAGTGGACCGTTGTAGTCTATTTAGTCTTCTTACAAGTCTTACTCTCTAGTTTAGCCTATGTAGAACGTTTCATAACCAAAAAGATGTCAATAGACCTAGTTATATTTGAGATTACACGAAAACCTAAAAAGCTCGTCTATGGAGAGGGTTGAGCAATTCCAAAACATCAAAGTGGACCGTTGTACTCTATTTAGTCTTCTTACAAGTCTTACTCTCTAGTTTAGCTTATGTAGAACGTTTCATAACCAAAAAGATGCCAATAGACCTAGTTATATTTGAGATTGTACAAAAACCTGAAAAGCTCATCTATGGAGAGAGTTGAGCAATTCCAAAGCATCAAAGTAAACCGTTGTGCTCTCTTTAGTGTTCTTACATGTCTCACTCTCTAGTTTAGCTTATGTGGAACGTTTCGTAACCAAAAGATGCCAGTAGACCAAGTTATGTTTGAGATTGCACAAAAACATGATATGGTCGTCTATGGAGAGAGTTGAGCAATTTCAAAGAATAAAAGTGGACCATTGTACTCTATTTAATGTTCGTACATGTCTAGCTCGCTAATTTATTTTTCGTCGAACATTTCGTAACCCAAAAGATCCCAATAGACCAAGTTATGTTTGAGATTGTACAAAAACATCAAATGCTTGTCGATGGAGAGAGTCGAGCAATTCCAGAGCATCAAAGTGGACCGTTGTGCTCTATTTAGTGTTCTTACATGTCTAACTCGCTAGTTTAGCCTTCGTAGAACGTTTCGTAACCAAAAGATGCCAATGGACCATGTTATGTTCGAAATTGGACAAAAATGTGAAAAGGTCATCTATGGAGAGAGTTGAGCAATTCTAAAGCATCAAAGTGAACCAATGTACTCTCTTTAGTGTTCTTACATGTCAAACTCTCTAGTTTAGCATATGTAGAATGTTTCGTAACCAAAAGATCTCACTAGACCAAATTATGTTTGAGATTTCCCAAAAACGTGAAATGCTCGTCTATGGAGAGAGTTGGGCAATTCCAAAGCATCAAAGTGGACCGTTGTACTCTATTTGGTGTTCTTACATGTCTAACTCTCTAGTTTAGCTTTCGTAGAACGTTTCGTAACCAAAAGATCTCAATAGACCAAGTTATGTTTGAGATTGCACAAAAACGTGAAATGCTCGTCTATGGAGAGAGTTGAGGAATTCCAAAGAATCAAACTGGACCGTTGTACTCTATTTGGTGTTCTTACATGTCTAACTCTCTAGTTTAGCTCTAATAGAACGTTTCGTAACCAAAAGATCTCAATAGATCAAGTTATGTTTGAGATTGCACAAAAACGTGAAATGCTCGTCTATGGAGAGAGTTGAGCAATTGCAAAGCATCACAGTGCACCGTTATACTCTATTTAGTGTTCTTACATGTCTAACACTCTAGTTTAGCTTTCGTAGAACGTTTAGTAACCAAAAGATGCCAATAGACCAAGTTATGTTCGAGATTGCACAAAAACGTGAAAAGCACATATAAGGAGAGAGTTGAGCAATTCCAAAGCGTCAAAGTGGACCGTTGTACTATATTTGGTCTTCTAACATGTCTTACTCTCTAGTTTAGCATATGTAGAAGCTTTCGTAACCAAAAAGATGCCAATAGACCTAGTTATATTTGAGATTGCACAAAAACATGTTAAGGTCGTCTATGGAAACAGTTGAGCAATTCCAAAGCATCAAAGTGGACCGTTGTAGTCTATTTAGTCTTCTTACATGTCTTACTCTCTAGTTTAGCATATGTAGAACGTTTCGTAACCAAAAGATGCCAATAAACCAAGTTATGTTCGAGATTGCACAAAAACGTGAAAAGCACATATAAGGAGAGAGTTGAGCAATTCCAAAGCGTCAAAGTGGACCGTTGTACTATATTTGGTCTTCTAACATGTCTTACTCTCTAGTTTAGCATATGTAGAAGCTTTCGTAACCAAAAAGATGCCAATAGACCTAGTTATATTTGAGATTGCACAAAAACATGTTAAGGTCGTCTATGGAAACAGTTGAGCAATTCCAAAGCATCAAAGTGGACCGTTGTAGTCTATTTAGTCTTCTTACATGTCTTACTCTCTAGTTTAGCATATGTAGAACGTTTCGTAACCAAAAGATGCCAATAAACCAAGTTATGTTTGAGATTGTACAAAAAGTGATCAGGTCGTCTATGGAGAGAGTTGAGCAATTTCAAAGAATCAAAGTGGATCGTTGTACTCCATTTAGTGTTCTTACATGTCTAACTCGCTAGTTTAGCTTTCGTAGAACGTTTCGTAACCAAAAGATCCCAATAGACCAAGTTATGTTTGAGATTGCACAAAAACGTGAAATGCTCGTCTATAGAGAGAGTTGAGCAATTCGAAAGCATCATAGTGGACCGTCGTACTCTATTTAATGTTCTTACATGTCTTACTTGCTAGTTTAGCTCTCGTAGAACATTTCGTAACCAGAAGATGCCAATGGACCATGTTATGTTTGAAATTGTACAAAATTGTGAAAAGCTCATCTATGGAGAGAGTTGAGCAATTCCAAAGCATCAAAGTGAACCGGTGTACTCTCTAGTTTAGCATATGTAGAACGTTTCGTAACCAAAATATGCCAATCGACCAAATTAGGTTTGAGATTTCACAAAAACGTAATAAGGTCATCTATGAAGAGAGTTGAGCAATTTCAAAGCATCAAAGTGGACCGTTGTACTCTATTTAGTCTTCTTACATGTCTTACCCTCTGGTTTAGCCTATGTAGAACCTTTCGTAACCAAAAAGATGCCGATAGACCTAGTTATATTTGAGACTGCACAAAAACATGTTAAGGTCGTCTATGGAAACAGTTGAGCAATTCCAAAGCATCAAAGTAGACCGTTGTAGTCTATTTAGTCTTCTTACATGTCTTACTCTCTAGCTTTGCATATGTAGAATGCTTCGTAACCAAAAGATGCCAATAAACCAAGTTATGTTTGAGATTGCACAAAAACGTGATAAGGTCATCTATGGAGAGAGTTGAGCAATTTCAAAGAAGCAAAGTGGATCGTTGTACTCTATTTAGTGTTCTTACATGTCTAACTCGCTAGTTTAGCTTTCGTAGAACGTTTCGTAACCAAAAGATCCCAATAGACCAAGCAATGTTTGAGATTGCACAAAAACGTGAAATGCTCGTCATTGGAGAGAGTTGAGCAATTCAGAAGCATCATAGTGGACCGTTGTACTCTATTTAGTGTTCTTACATGTCTAACTTGCTAGTTTAGCTTTCGTAGAACATTTCGTAACCAAAAGATGCCAATGGACCATGTTATGGTTGAAATTGCACAAAAATGTGAAAAGCTCATCTATGGAGAGAGTTGAGCAATTCCAAAGCATCAAAGTGAACCGGTGTACTCTCTTTAGTGTTCTTACATGTCTAACTCTCTAGTTTAGCATATGTAGAACGTTTCGTAACCAAAATATGCCAATAGACCAAGTTAGGTTTGAGATTTCACAAAAACGTGATAAAGTCGTCTATGGAGAGAGTTGAGCAATTCCAAATCATCAAAGTGGACCGTTGTACTCTATTTAGTCTTCTTACAAGTCTTACTCTCTAGTTTAGCTTATGTAGAACGTTTCATAACGAAAAAGATGCCAATAGACCTAGTTATATTTGAGATTGCACAAAAACCTAAAAAGCTCGTCTATCGAGAGCGTTGAGCAATTCCAAAGCGTCAAAGTAAACCGTTGTACTCTCTTTAGTGTTCTTACATGTCTAACTCTCTAGTTTAGCTTATGTGGAACGTTTTGTAACGAAAACATGCCAATAGACTAAGTTACGTTTGAGATTGCACAAAAACATGATAAGGTCGTCTGTGGAGAGAGTTGAGCAATTTCAAATAACAAAAGTGGACCGTTGTACTCTATTTAGTGTTCTTACATGTCTAGCTCGCTAATTTATCTTTCGTATAACGTTTCGTAACCCAAAAGATCCCAATAGACCAAGTTATGTTTGAGATTGTACAAAAACATCAAATGCTTGTCGATGGAGAGAGTCGAGCAATTCCAGAGCATCAAAGTGGACCGTTGTGCTCTATTTAGTGTTCTTACATGTCTAACTCGCTAGTTTAGCCTTCGTAGAACGTTTCGTAACCAAAAGATGCCAATGGACCATGTTATGTTCGAAATTGGACAAAAATGTGAAAAGCTCATCTGTGGAGAGAGTTGAGCAATTCTAAAGCATCAAAGTGAATCAATGTACTCTCTTTAGTGTTCTTACATGTCTAACTCTCTCGTTTAGCATATGTAGAATGTTTCGTAACCAAAAGATCTCACTAGACCAAATTATGTTTGAGATTTCCCAAAAACGTGAAATGCTCGTCTATGGAGAGAGTTGGGCAATTCCAAAGCATCAAAGTGGACCGTTGTACTCTCTTTCGTGTTCTTACATGTCTAACTCTCTAGTTTAGCTTTCGTAGAACGTTTCGTAACCAAAAGATCTCCATAGACCAAGTTATGTTTGAGATTGCACAAAAACTTGAAATGCTCATCTATGGAGAGAGTTGAGCAATTCCAAAACGTCAAAGTGAACGTTGTACTCTATTTAGTGTTCTTACATGTCTAACACTCTTGTTGAGCTTTCGTAGGACGTTTAGTAACCAAAAGATGCCAATAGACCAAGTTATCTTTGAGATTGCACAAAAACGTGAAAAGCTCATCTATGGAGAGAGTTGAGCAATTCCAAAGCATCAAAGTGGACCGTTGTACTCTATTTAGTCTTCTTACAAGTCTTACTCTCTAGTTTAGCTTATGTAGAACGTTTCATAACGAAAAAGATGCCAATAGACCTAGTTATATTTGAGATTGCACAAAAACCTAAAAAGCTCGTCTATGGAGAGCGTTGAGCAATTCCAAAGCATCAAAGTAAACCGTTGTACTCTCTTTAGTGTTCTTACATGTCTAACTCTCTAGTTTAGCTTATGTGGAACGTTTTGTAACGAAAACATGCCAATAGACTAAGTTATGTTTGAGATTGCACAAAAACATGATAAGGTCGTCTATGGAGAGAGTTGAGCAATTTCAAATAACAAAAGTGGACCGTTGTACTCTATTTAGTGTTCTTACATGTCTAGCTCGCTAATTTATCTTTCGTATAACGTTTCGTAACCCAAAAGATCCCAATAGACCAAGTTATGTTTGAGATTGCACAAAAACGTGAAATGCTCGTCGATGGAAAGAGTCGAGCAGTTCCAAAGCATCAAAGTGGACCGTCGTACTCCATTTAGTGTTCTTTCATGTCTAACTCGCTAGTTTTGCTTTCGTAGAACGTTTCGTAATGAAAAGATGCCAATGGAACATGTTATGTTTGAAATTGCACAAAAATGTGAAAATCTCATCTATAAAGAGAGTTGATCAATTCCAGAGCATCAAAGTGGACCGTTGTGCTCTATTTAGTGTTCTTACATGTCTAACTCGCTAGTTTAGCCTTCGTAGAACGTTTCGTAACCAAAAGATGCCAATGGACCATGTTATGTTTGAAATTGGACAAAAATGTGAAAAGGTCATCTATGGAGAGAGTTGAGCAATTCTAAAGCATCATAGTGGACCGTCGTACTCTATTTAATGTTCTTACATGTCTTACTTGCTAGTTTAGCTCTCGTAGAACATTTCGTAACCAGAAGATGCCAATGGACCATGTTATGTTTGAAATTGTACAAAATTGTGAAAAGCTCATCTATGGAGAGAGTTGAGCAATTCCAAAGCATCAAAGTGGACCGTTGTACTCTATTTAGTCTTCTTACAAGTCTTACTCTCTAGTTTAGCTTATGTAGAACGTTTCATAACGAAAAAGATGCCAATAGACCTAGTTATATTTGAGATTGCACAAAAACCTAAAAAGCTCGTCTATGGAGAGCGTTGAGCAATTCCAAAGCATCAAAGTAAACCGTTGTACTCTCTTTAGTGTTCTTACATGTCTAACTCTCTAGTTTAGCTTATGTGGAACGTTTTGTAACGAAAACATGCCAATAGACTAAGTTATGTTTGAGATTGCACAAAAACATGATAAGGTCGTCTATGGAGAGAGTTGAGCAATTTCAAATAACAAAAGTGGACCGTTGTACTCTATTTAGTGTTCTTACATGTCTAGCTCGCTAATTTATCTTTCGTATAACGTTTCGTAACCCAAAAGATCCCAATAGACCAAGTTATGTTTGAGATTGCACAAAAACGTGAAATGCTCGTCGATGGAAAGAGTCGAGCAGTTCCAAAGCATCAAAGTGGACCGTCGTACTCCATTTAGTGTTCTTTCATGTCTAACTCGCTAGTTTTGCTTTCGTAGAACGTTTCGTAACGAAAAGATGCCAATGGAACATGTTATGTTTGAAATTGCACAAAAATGTGAAAATCTCATCTATAAAGAGAGTTGATCAATTCCAGAGCATCAAAGTGGACCGTTGTGCTCTATTTAGTGTTCTTACATGTCTAACTCGCTAGTTTAGCCTTCGTAGAACGTTTCGTAACCAAAAGATGCCAATGGACCATGTTATGTTTGAAATTGGACAAAAATGTGAAAAGGTCATCTATGGAGAGAGTTGAGCAATTCTAAAGCATCATAGTGGACCGTCGTACTCTATTTAATGTTCTTACATGTCTTACTTGCTAGTTTAGCTCTCGTAGAACATTTCGTAACCAGAAGATGCCAATGGACCATGTTATGTTTGAAATTGTACAAAATTGTGAAAAGCTCATCTATGGAGAGAGTTGAGCAATTCCAAAGCATCAAAGTGGACCGTTGTACTCTATTTAGTCTTCTTACAAGTCTTACTCTCTAGTTTAGCTTATGTAGAACGTTTCATAACGAAAAAGATGCCAATAGACCTAGTTATATTTGAGATTGCACAAAAACCTAAAAAGCTCGTCTATGGAGAGCGTTGAGCAATTCCAAAGCATCAAAGTAAACCGTTGTACTCTCTTTAGTGTTCTTACATGTCTAACTCTCTAGTTTAGCTTATGTGGAACGTTTTGTAACGAAAACATGCCAATAGACTAAGTTATGTTTGAGATTGCACAAAAACATGATAAGGTCGTCTGTGGAGAGAGTTGAGCAATTTCAAATAACAAAAGTGGACCGTTGTACTCTATTTAGTGTTCTTACATGCCTAGCTCGCTAATTTATCTTTCGTATAACGTTTCGTAACCCAAAAGATCCCAATAGACCAAGTTATGTTTGAGATTGCACAAAAACGTGAAATGCTCGTCGATGGAAAGAGTCGAGCAGTTCCAAAGCATCAAAGTGGACCGTTGTACTCCATTTAGTGTTCTTTCATGTCTAACTCGCTAGTTTTGCTTTCGTAGAACGTTTCATAACGAAAAGATGCCAATGGAACATGTTATGTTTGAAATTGCACAAAATGTGAAAAGCTCATCTATAAAGAGAGTTGATCAATTCCAAAGCATCAAAGTGAACCGGTGTACTCTCTTTAGTGTTCTTACATGTCTAACTCTCTAGTTTAGCATATGTAGAACGTTTCGTAACCAAAATATGCCAATAGACCAAGTTAGGTTTGAGATTTCACAAAAACGTGATAAGGTCATCTATGGAGAGAGTTGAGCAATTCCAAAGCATCAAAGTGGACCGTTGTACTCTATTTAGTCTTCTTACAAGTCTTACTCTCTAGTTTAGCCTATGTAGAACGTTTCATAACCAAAAAGATGTCAATAGACCTAGTTATATTTGAGATTGCACAAAAACCTAAAAAGCTCGTCTATGGAGAGGGTTGAGCAATTCTAAAACATCAAAGTGGACTGTTGTACTCTATTTAGTCTTCTTACAAGTCTGACTCTCTAGTTTAGCTTATGTAGAACGTTTCATAACCAAAAAGATGCCAATAGACCTAGTTATATTTGAGATTGTACAAAAACCTGAAAAGTTCATCTATGGAGAGAGTTGAGCAATTCCAAAGCATCAAAGTAAACCTTTGTGCTCTCTTTAGTGTTTTTACATGTCTCATTCTCTAGTTTAGCTTATGTGGAACGTTTCGTAACCAAAAGATGCCAGTAGACCAAGTTATGTTTGAGATTGCACAAACACATGATATGGTCCTCTATGGAGAGAGTTGAGCAATTTGAAAGAATAAAAGTGGACCATTGTACTCTATTTAATGTTCTTAGATGTCTAGCTCGCTAATTTATCTTTCGTCGAACATTTCGTAACCCAAAAGATCCCAATAGACCAAGTTATGTTTGAGATTGTACAAAAACATCAAATGCTTGTCGATGGAGAGAGTCGAGCAATTCCAGAGCATCAAAGTGGACCGTTGTGCTCTATTTAGTGTTCTTACATGTCTAACTCGCTAGTTTAGCCTTCGTAGAATGTTTCGTAACCAAAAGATGCCAATGGACCATGTTATGTTCGAAATTGGACAAAAATGTGAAAAGCTCATCTATGGAGAGAGTTGAGCAATTCTAAAGCATCAAAGTGAACCAATGTACTCTCTTTAGTGTTCTTACATGTCTAACTCTCTAGTTTAGCATATGTAGAATGTTTCGTAACCAAAAGATCTCACTAGACCAAATTATGTTTGAGATTTCCCAAAAACGTGAAATGCTCGTCTATGGAGAGAGTTGGGCAATTCCAAAGCATCAAAGTGGACCGTTGTACTCTCTTTCGTGTTCTTACATGTCTAACTCTCTAGTTTAGCTTTCGTAGAACGTTTCGTAACCAAAAGATCTCCATAGACCAAGTTATGTTTGAGATTGCACAAAAACTTGAAATGCTCATCTATGGAGAGAGTTGAGCAATTCCAAAACGTCAAAGTGAACCGTTGTACTCTATTTAGTGTTCTTACATGTCTAACACTCTTGTTGAGCTTTCATAGGACGTTTAGTAACCAAAAGATGCCAATAGACCAAGTTATCTTTGAGATTGCACAAAAACGTGAAAAGCTCATCTATGGAGAGAGTTGAGCAATTCCAAAGCATCAAAGTGGACCGTTATACTCTATTTAGTCATCTTACAAGTCTTACTCTCTAGTTTAGCTTATGTAGAACGTTTCATAACGAAAAAGATGCCAATAGACCTAGTTATATTTGAGATTGCACAAAAACCTAAAAAGCTCGTCTATGGAGAGCGTTGAGCAAGTCCAAAGCATCAAAGTAAATCGTTGTACTCTTTTTAGTGTTCTTACATGTCTAACTCTCTAGTTTAGCTTATGTGGAACGTTTTGTAATGAAAACATGCCAATAGACTAAGTTATGTTTGAGATTGCACAAAAACATGATAAGGTCGTCTATGGAGAGAGTTGAGCAATTTCAAATAACAAAAGTGGACCGTTGTACTCTATTTAGTGTTCTTACATGTCTAGCTCACTAATTTATCTTTCGTATAACGTTTCGTAACCCAAAAGATCCCAATAGACCAAGTTATGTTTGAGATTGCACAAAAACGTGAAATGCTCATCGATGGAAAGAGTCGAGCAGTTCCAAAGCATCAAAGTGGACCGTTGTACTCCATTTAGTGTTCTTTCATGTCTAACTCGCTAGTTTTGCTTTCGTAGAACGTTTCGTAGCGAAAAGATGCCAATGGAACATGTTATGTTTGAAATTGCACAAAATGTGAAAAGCTCATCTATAAAGAGAGTTGATCAATTCCAAAGCATCAAAGTGAACCGGTGTACTCTCTTTAGTGTTCTTACATGTCTAACTCCCTAGTTTAGCATATGTAGAACGTTTCATAACCAAAATATGCCAATAGACCAAGTTAGGTTTGAGATTTCATAAAAACGTGATAAGGTCATCTATGGAGAGAGTTGAGCAATTCCAAAGCATCAAAGTGGACCGTTGTACCTTATTTAGTCTTCTTACAAGTCTTACTCTCTAGTTTAGCCTATGTAGAACGTTTCATAACCAAAAAGATGTCAATAGACCTAGTTATATTTGAGATTGCACAAAAACCTAAAAAGCTCGTCTAAGGAGAGGGTTAAGCAATTCCAAAACATCAAAGTGGACCGTTGTACTCTATTTAGTCTTCTTACAAGTCTTACTCTCTAGTTTAGCTTATGTAGAACGTTTCATAACGAAAAAGATGCTAATAGACCTAGTTATATTTGAGATTGCACAAAAACATAAAAAGCTCGTCCATGGAGAGCGTTGAGCAATTCCAAAGCATCAAAGTAAACCGTTGTACTCTCTTTAGTGTTCTTACATGTCTAACTCTCTAGTTTAGCTTATGTGGAACGTTTTGTAACGAAAACATGCCAATAGACTAAGTTATGTTTGAGATTGCACAAAAACATGATAAGGTCATCTATGGAGAGAGTTGAGCAATTTCAAATAACAAAAGTGGACCGTTGTACTCTATTTAGTGTTCTTACATGTCTAGCTCGCTAATTTATCTTTCGTAACCCAAAAGATACCAATAGACGAAGTTATGTTTGAGATTGCACAAAAACGTGAAATGCTCGTCGATGGAAAGAGTCGAGCAGTTCCAAAGCATCAAAGTGGACCGTTGTACTCCATTTAGTGTTCTTTCATGTCTAACTCGCTAGTTTTGCTTTCGTAGAACGTTTCGTAACGAAAAGATGCCAATGGAACATGTTATGTTTGAAATTGCACAAAAATGTGAAAATCTCATCTATAAAGAGAGTTGATCAATTCCAAAGCATCAAAGTGAACCGATGTACTCTCTTTAGTGTTCTTACATGTCTAACTCTCTAGTTTAGCATATGTAGAACGTTTCGTAACCAAAATATGCCAATAGGCCAAGTTAGGTTTGAGATTTCACAAAAACGTGATAAGGTCATCTATGGGGAGAATTGAGCAATTCCAAAGCATCAAAGTGGACCGTTGTACTCTATTTAGTCTTCTTACAAGTCTTACTCTCTAGTTTAGCTTATGTAGAACGTTTCACAACCAAAAAGATGCCAATAGACCTAGT
Organism: Tripterygium wilfordii; assembly: GCF_013401445.1. Classification (NCBI taxonomy): domain Eukaryota; kingdom Viridiplantae; phylum Streptophyta; class Magnoliopsida; order Celastrales; family Celastraceae; genus Tripterygium; species Tripterygium wilfordii. The sequence goes on from NC_052254.1 coordinate 6,621,116, forward strand.
TATATTTGAGATTGTACAAAAACCTGAAAAGCTCATCTATGGAGAGAGTTGAGCAATTCCAAAGCATCAAAGTAAACCGTTGTGCTCTCTTTAGTGTTCTTACATGTTTCACTCTCTAGTTTAGCTTATGTGGAACGTTTCGTAACCAAAAGATGCCAGTAGAGCAAGTTATGTTTGAGATTGCACAAAAACATGATATGGTCGTCTATGGAGAGAGTTGAGCAATTTCAAAGAATAAAAGTTGACCATTGTACTCTATTTAATGTTCTTACATGTCTAGCTCGCTAATTTATCTTTCGTCGAACATTTCGTAACCCAAAAGATCCCAATAGACCAAGTTATGTTTGAGATTGTACAAAAACATCAAATGCTTGTCGATGGAGAGAGTCGAGCAATTCCAGAGCATCAAGGTGGACCGTTGTGCTCTATTTAGTGTTCTTACATGTCTAACTCGCTAGTTTAGCCTTCGTAGAACGTTTCGTAACCAAAAGTTGCCAATGGACCATGTTATGTTCGAAATTGGACAAAAATGTGAAAAGGTCATCTATGGAGAGAGTTGAGCTATTCTAAAGCATCAAAGTGAACCAATGTACTCTCTTTAGTGTTCTTACATGTCAAACTCTCTAGTTTGGCATATGTAGAATGTTTCGTAACCAAAAGATCTCACTAGACCAAATTATGTTTGAGATTTCCCAAAAACGTGAAATGCTCGTCTATGGAGAAAGTTGGGCAATTCCAAAGCATCAAAGTGGACCGTTGTACTCTCTTTCGTGTTCTTACATGTCTAACTCTCTAGTTTAGCTTTCGTAGAACGTTTCGTAACCAAAAGATCTCCATAGACCAAGTTATGTTTGAGATTGCACAAAAACTTGAAATGCTCATCTATGGAGAGAGTTGAGCAATTCCAAAGCATCAAAGTGGACCATTGTACTCTATTTAGTCTTCTTACAAGTCTTACTCTCTAGTTTAGCTTATGTAGAACGTTTCATAACGAAAAAGATACCAATAGACCTAGTTATATTTGAGATTGCACAAAAACCTAAAAAGCTAGTCTATGGAGAGCGTTGAGCAATTCCAAAGCATCAAAGTAAACCGTTGTACTCTCTTTAGTGTTCTTACATGTCTAACTCTCTAGTTTAGCTTATGTGGAACGTTTTGTAACGAAAACATGCCAATAGACTAAGTTATGTTTGAGATTGCACAAAAACATGATAAGGTCGTCTATGGAGAGAGTTGAGCAATTTCAAATAACAAAAGTGGACCGTTGTACTCTATTTAGTGTTCTTACATGTCTAGCTCGCTAATTTATCTTTCCTATAACGTTTCGTAACCCAAAAGATCCCAATAGACCAAGTTATGTTTGAGATTGCACAAAAACGTGAAATGCTCGTCGATGGAAAGAGTCGAGCAGTTCCAAAGCATCAAAGTGGACTGTTGTACTCCATTTAGTGTTCTTTCATGTCTAAGCTTTCGTAGAACGTTTCGTAACGAAAAGATGCCAATGGAACATGTTATGTTTGAAATTGCACAAAAATGTGAAAAGCTCATCTATAAAGAGAGTTGATCAATTCCAAAGCATCAAAGTGAACCGGTGTACTCTCTTTAGTGTTCTTACATGTCTAACTCTCTAGTTTAGCATATGTAGAACGTTTCGTATACAAAATATGTCAATAGACCAAGTTAGGTTTGAGATTTCACAAAAACGTGATAAGGTCATCTATGGAGAGAGTTGAGCAATTCTAAAGCATCAAAGTGGACCGTTGTACTCTATTTAGTCTTCTTACAAGTCTTACTCTCTAGTTTAGCTTATGTAGAACGTTTCATAACGAAAAAGATACCAATAGACCTAGTTATATTTGAGATTGCACAAAAACCTAAAAAGCTCGTCTATGGAGAGCATTGAGCAATTCCAAAGCATCAAAGTAAATCGTTGTACTCTCTTTAGTGTTCTTACATGTCTAACTCTCTAGTTTAGCTTATGTGGAACGTTTTGTAACGAAAACATGCCAATAGACTAAGTTATGTTTGAGATTGCACAAAAACATGATAAGGTCGTCTATGGAGAGAGTTGAGCAATTTCAAATAACAAAAGTGGACCGTTGTACTCTATTTAGTGTTCTTACATGTCTAGCTCGCTAATTTATCTTTCCTATAACGTTTCGTAACCCAAAAGATCCCAATAGACCAAGTTATGTTTGAGATTGCACAAAAACGTGAAATGCTCGTCGATGGAAAGAGTCGAGCAGTTCCAAAGCATCAAAGTGGACTGTTGTACTCCATTTAGTGTTCTTTCATGTCTAAGCTTTCGTAGAACGTTTCGTAACGAAAAGATGCCAATGGAACATGTTATGTTTGAAATTGCACAAAAATGTGAAAAGCTCATCTATAAAGAGAGTTGATCAATTCCAAAGCATCAAAGTGAACCGGTGTACTCTCTTTAGTGTTCTTACATGTCTAACTCTCTAGTTTAGCATATGTAGAACGTTTCGTATACAAAATATGTCAATAGACCAAGTTAGGTTTGAGATTTCACAAAAACGTGATAAGGTCATCTATGGAGAGAGTTGAGCAATTCCAAAGCATCAAAGTGGACCGTTGTACTCTATTTAGTCTTCTTACAAGTCTTACTCTCTAGTTTAGCTTATGTAGAACGTTTCATAACCAAAAAGATGCCAATAGACCTAGTTATATTTGAGATTGTACAAAAACCTGAAAAGCTCATCTATGGAGAGAGTTGAGCAATTCCAAAGCATCAAAGTAAACCGTTGTGCTCTCTTTAGTGTTCTTACATGTGTCACTCTCTAGTTTAGCTTATGTGGAACGTTTTGTAACGAAAACATGCCAATAGACTAAGTTATGTTTGAGATTGCACAAAAACATGATAAGGTCGTCTATGGAGAGAGTTAAGCAATTTCAAATAACAAAAGTGGACCGTTGTACTCTCTTTAGTGTTCTTACATGTCAAACTCTCTAGTTTAGCATATGTAGAATGTTTCGTAACCAAAAGATCTCACTAGACCAAATTATGTTTGAGATTTCCCAAAAACGTGAAATGCTCGTCTATGGAGAGAGTTGGGCAATTCCAAAGCATCAAAGTGGACCGTTGTACTCTCTTTCGTGTTCTTACATGTCTAACTCTCTAGTTTAGCTTTTGTAGAACGTTCCGTAACCAAAAGATCTCCATAGACCAAGTTATGTTTGAGATTGCACAAAAACTTGAAATGCTCATCTATGGAGAGAGTTGAGCAATTCCAAAACGTCAAAGTGAACCGTTGTACTCTATTTATTGTTCTTACATGTCTAACACTCTTGTTGAGCTTTCGTAGGACGTTTAGTAACCAAAAGATGCCAATAGACCAAGTTATCTTTGAGATTGCACAAAAAGTGAAAAGCTCATCTATGGAGAGAGTTGAGCAATTCCAAAGCATCAAAGTGGACCGTTGTACTCTATTTAGTCTTCTAACAAGTCTTACTCTCTAGTTTAGCCTATGTAGAACGTTTCATAACGAAAAAGATACCAATAGACCTAGTTATATTTGAGATTGCACAAAAACCTAAAAAGCTCGTCTATGGAGAGCATTGAGCAATTCCAAAGCATCAAAGTAAATCGTTGTACTCTCTTTAGTGTTCTTACATGTCTAACTCTCTAGTTTAGCTTATGTGGAACGTTTTGTAACGAAAACATGCCAATAGACTAAGTTATGTTTGAGATTGCACAAAAACATGATAAGGTCGTCTATGGAGAGAGTTGAGCAATTTCAAATAACAAAAGTGGACCGTTGTACTCTATTTAGTGTTCTTACATGTCTAGCTCGCTAATTTATCTTTCATATAACGTTTCGTAACCCAAAAGATCCCAATAGACCAAGTTATGTTTGAGATTGCACAAAAACGTGAAATGCTCGTCGATGGAAAGAGTCGAGCAGTTCCAAAGCATCAAAGTGGACTGTTGTACTCCATTTAGTGTTCTTTCATGTCTAACTCGCTAGTTTTGCTTTCGTAGAACGTTTCGTAACGAAAAGATGCCAATGGAACATGTTATGTTTGAAATTGCACAAAAATGTGAAAAGCTCATCTATAAAGAGAGTTGATCAATTCCAAAGCATCAAAGTGAACCGGTGTACTCTCTTTAGTGTTCTTACATGTCTAACTCTCTAGTTTAGCATATGTAGAACGTTTCGTATACAAGATATGCCAATATACCAAGTTAGGTTTGAGATTTAACAAAAACGTGATAAGGTCATCTATGGAGAGAGTTGAGCAATTCCAAAGCATCAAAGTGGACTGTTGTACTCCATTTAGTGTTCTTTCATGTCTAACTCGCTAGTTTTGCTTTCGTAGAACGTTTCGTAACGAAAAGATGCCAATGGAACATGTTATGTTTGAAATTGCACAAAAATGTGAAAAGCTCATCTATAAAGAGAGTTGATCAATTCCAAAGCATCAAAGTGAACCGGTGTACTCTCTTTAGTGTTCTTACATGTCTAACTCTCTAGTTTAGCATATGTAGAACGTTTCGTATACAAGATATGCCAATATACCAAGTTAGGTTTGAGATTTAACAAAAACGTGATAAGGTCATCTATGGAGAGAGTTGAGCAATTCCAAAGCATCAAAGTGGACCGTTGTACTCTATTTAGTCTTCTTACAAGTCTTACTCTCTAGTTTAGCCTATGTAGAACGTTTCATAACCAAAAAGATGTCAATAGACCTAGTTATATTTGAGATTGCACAGAAACCTAAAAAGCTCGTCTATGGTGAGGGTTGAGCAATTCCAAAACATCAAAGTGGACCGTTGTACTCTATTTAGTCTTCTTACAAGTCTTACTCTCTAGTTTAGCTTATGTAGAACGTTTCATAACCAAAAAGATGCCAATAGACCTAGTTATATTTGAGATTGTACAAAAACCTGAAAAGCTCATCTATGGAGAGAGTTGAGCAATTCCAAAGCATCAAAGTAAACCGTTGTGCTCTCTTTAGTGTTCTTACATGTCTCACTCTCTAGTTTAGCTTATGTGGAACGTTTTGTAACGAAAACATGCCAATAGACTAAGTTATGTTTGAGATTGCACAAAAACATGATAAGGTCGTCTATGGAGAGAGTTAAGCAATTTCAAATAACAAAAGTGGACCGTTGTACTCTCTTTAGTGTTCTTACATGTCAAACTCTCTAGTTTAGCATATGTAGAATGTTTCGTAACCAAAAGATCTCACTAGACCAAATTATGTTTGAGATTTCCCAAAAACGTGAAATGCTCGTCTATGGAGAGAGTTGGGCAATTCCAAAGCATCAAAGTGGACCGTTGTACTCTCTTTCGTGTTCTTACATGTTTAACTCTCTAGTTTAGCTTTTGTAGAACGTTCCGTAACCAAAAGATCTCCATAGACCAAGTTATGTTTGAGATTGCACAAAAACTTGAAATGCTCATCTATGGAGAGAGTTGAGCAATTCCAAAATGTCAAAGTGAACCGTTGTACTCTATTTATTGTTCTTACATGTCTAACACTCTTGTTGAGCTTTCGTAGGACGTTTAGTAACCAAAAGATGCCAATAGACCAAGTTATCTTTGAGATTGCACAAAAAGTGAAAAGCTCATCTATGGAGAGAGTTGAGCAATTCCAAAGCATCAAAGTGGACCGTTGTACTCTATTTAGTCTTCTTACAAGTATTACTCTCTAGTTTAGCCTATGTAGAACGTTTCATAACGAAAAAGATACCAATAGACCTAGTTATATTTGAGATTGCACAAAAACCTAAAAAGCTCGTCTATGGAGAGCATTGAGCAATTCCAAAGCATCAAAGTAAATCGTTGTACTCTCTTTAGTGTTCTTACATGTCTAACTCTCTAGTTTAGCTTATGTGGAACGTTTTGTAACGAAAACATGCCAATAGACTAAGTTATGTTTGAGATTGCACAAAAACATGATAAGGTCGTCTATGGAGAGAGTTGAGCAATTTCAAATAACAAAAGTGGACCGTTGTACTCTATTTAGTGTTCTTACATGTCTAGCTCGCTAATTTATCTTTCATATAACGTTTCGTAACCCAAAAGATCCCAATAGACCAAGTTATGTTTGAGATTGCACAAAAACGTGAAATGCTCGTCGATGGAAAGAGTCGAGCAGTTCCAAAGCATCAAAGTGGATTGTTGTACTCCATTTAGTGTTCTTTCATGTCTAACTCGCTAGTTTTGCTTTCGTAGAACGTTTCGTAACGAAAAGATGCCAATGGAACATGTTATGTTTGAAATTGCACAAAAATGTGAAAAGCTCATCTATAAAGAGAGTTGATCAATTCCAAAGCATCAAAGTGAACCGGTGTACTCTCTTTAGTGTTCTTACATGTCTAACTCTCTAGTTTAGCATATGTAGAACGTTTCGTATACAAGATATGCCAATATACCAAGTTAGGTTTGAGATTTAACAAAAACGTGATAAGGTCATCTATGGAGAGAGTTGAGCAATTCCAAAGCATCAAAGTGGACCGTTGTACTCTATTTAGTCTTCTTACAAGTCTTACTCTCTAGTTTAGCCTATGTAGAACGTTTCATAACCAAAAAGATGTCAATAGACCTAGTTATATTTGAGATTGCACAGAAACCTAAAAAGCTCGTCTATGGTGAGGGTTGAGCAATTCCAAAACATCAAAGTGGACCGTTGTACTCTATTTAGTCTTCTTACAAGTCTTACTCTCTAGTTTAGCTTATGTAGAACGTTTCATAACCAAAAAGATGCCAATAGACCTAGTTATATTTGAGATTGTACAAAAACCTGAAAAGCTCATCTATGGAGAGAGTTGAGCAATTCCAAAGCATCAAAGTAAACCGTTGTGCTCTCTTTAGTGTTCTTACATGTCTCACTCTCTAGTTTAGCTTATGTGGAACGTTTTGTAACGAAAACATGCCAATAGACTAAGTTATGTTTGAGATTGCACAAAAACATGATAAGGTCGTCTATGGAGAGAGTTACGCAATTTCAAATAACAAAAGTGGACCGTTGTACTCTCTTTAGTGTTCTTACATGTCTAACTCTCTAGTTTAGCATATGTAGAATGTTTCGTAACCAAAAGATCTCACTAGACCAAATTATGTTTGAGATTTCCCAAAAACGTGAAATGCTCGTCTATGGAGAGAGTTGAGCAATTCCAAAGCATCAAAGTGGACCGTTGTACTCTATTTAGTCTTCTTACAAGTCTTACTCTCTAGTTTAGCCTATGTAGAACGTTTCATAACCAAAAAGATGTCAATAGACCTAGTTATATTTGAGATTGCACAGAAACCTAAAAAGCTCGTCTATGGTGAGGGTTGAGCAATTCCAAAACATCAAAGTGGACCGTTGTACTCTATTTAGTCTTCTTACAAGTCTTACTCTCTAGTTTAGCTTATGTAGAACGTTTCATAACCAAAAAGATGCCAATAGACCTAGTTATATTTGAGATTGTACAAAAACCTGAAAAGCTCATCTATGGAGAGAGTTGAGCAATTCCAAAGCATCAAAGTAAACCGTTGTGCTCTCTTTAGTGTTCTTACATGTCTCACTCTCTAGTTTAGCTTATGTGGAACGTTTTGTAACGAAAACATGCCAATAGACTATGTTATGTTTGAGATTGCACAAAAACGTGAAAAGCTCATCTATGGAGAGAGTTGAGCAATTCCAAAGCATCAAAGTGGACCGTTGTACTCTATTTAGTCTTCTTACAAGTCTTACTCTCTAGTTTAGCTTATGTCTAACGTTTCGTATACAAAATATGTCAATAGACCAAGTTAGGTTTGAGATTTCACAAAAACGTGATAAGGTCATCTATGGAGAGAGTTGAGCAATTCCAAAGCATCAAAGTGGACCGTTGTACTCTATTTAGTCTTCTTACAAGTCTTACTCTCTAGTTTAGCCTATGTAGAACGTTTCATAACCAAAAAGATGTCAATAGACCTAGTTATATTTGAGATTGCACAGAAACCTAAAAAGCTCGTCTATGATGAGGGTTGAGCAATTCCAAAACATCAAAGTGGACCGTTGTACTCTATTTAGTCTTCTTACAAGTCTTACTCTCTAGTTTAGCTTATGTAGAACGTTTCATAACCAAAAAGATGGCAATAGACCTAGTTATATTTGAGATTGTACAAAAACCTAAAAAGCTCATCTATGGAGAGAGTTGAGCAATTCCAAAGCATCAAAGTAAACCGTTGTGCTCTCTTTAGTGTTCTTACATGTCTCACTCTTTAGTTTAGCTTATGTGGAACGTTTTCTAACGAAAACATGCCAAAAGACTAAGTTATGTTTGAGATTGCACAAAAACATGATAAGGTCGTCTATGGAGAGAGTTAAGCAATTTCAAATAACAAAAGTGGACCGTTGTACTCTCTTTAGTGTTCTTACATGTCAAACTCTCTAGTTTAGCATATGTAGAATGTTTCGTAACCAAAAGATCTCACTAGACCAAATTATGTTTGAGATTTCCCAAAAACGTGAAATGCTCGTCTATGGAGAGAGTTGGGCAATTCCAAAGCATCAAAGTGGACCGTTGTACTCTCTTTCGTGTTCTTACATGTCTAACTCTCTAGTTTAGCTTTTGTAGAACGTTTCGTAACCAAAAGATCTCCATAGACCAAGTTATGTTTGAGATTGCACAAAAACTTGAAATGCTCATCTATGGAGAGAGTTGAGCAATTCCAAAACGTCGAAGTGAACCGTTGTACTCTATTTAGTGTTCTTACATGTCTAACACTCTTGTTGAGCTTTCGTAGGACGTTTAGTAACCAAAAGATGCCAATAGACCAAGTTATCTTTGAGATTGCACAAAAACGTGAAAAGCTCATCTATGGAGAGAGTTGAGCAATTCCAAAGCATCAAAGTGGACCGTTGTACTCTATTTAGTCTTCTTACAAGTCTTACTCTCTAGTTTAGCTTATGTAGAACGTTTCATAACGAAAAAGATGCCAATAGACCTAGTTATATTTGAGATTGCACAAAAACCTAAAAAGCTCGTCTATGGAGAGCGTTGAGCAATTCCAAAGCATCAAAGTAAACCGTTGTACTCTCTTTAGTGTTCTTACATGTCTAACTCTCTAGTTTAGCTTATGTGGAACGTTTTGTAACGAAAACATGCCAATAGACTAAGTTATGTTTGAGATTGCACAAAAACATGATAAGGTCGTCTATGGAGAGAGTTGAGCAATTTCAAATAACAAAAGTGGACCGTTGTACTCTATTTAGTGTTCTTACATGTCTAGCTCGCTAATTTATCTTTCGTATAACGTTTCGTAACCCAAAAGATCCCAATAGACCAAGTTATGTTTGAGATTGCACAAAAACATGAAATGCTCGTCGATGGAAGGAGTCGAGCAGTTCCAAAGCATCAAAGTGGACCGTTGTACTCCATTTAGTGTTCTTTCATGTCTAACTCGCTAGTTTTGCTTTCGTAGAACGTTTCGTAACGAAAAGATGCCAATGGAACATGTTATGTTTGAAATTGCACAAAAATGTGAAAAGCTCATCTCTAAAGAGAGTTGATCAATTCCAAAGCATCAAAGTGAACCGGTGTACTCTCTTTAGTGTTCTTACATGTCTAACTCTCTAGTTTAGCATATGTAGAACGTTTCGTAATCAAAATATGCCAATAGACCAAGTTAGGTTTGTGATTTCACAAAAACGTGATAAGGTCATCCATGGAGAGAGTTGAGCAATTCCAAAGCATCAAAGTGGACCGTTGTACTCTATTTAGTCTTCTTACAAGTCTTACTCTCTAGTTTAGCCTATGTAGAACGTTTCATAACCAAAAAGATGTCAATAGACCTAGTTATATTTGAGATTGCACAAAAACCTAAAAAGCTCGTCTATGGAGAGGGTTGAGCAATTCCAAAACATCAAAGTGGACCGTTGTAATCTATTTAGTCTTCTTACAAGTCTTACTCTCTAGTTTAGCTTATGTAGAACGTTTCATAACCAAAAAGATGCCAATAGACCTAGTTATATTTGAGATTGTACAAAAACCTGAAAAGCTCATCTATGGAGAGAGTTGAGCAATTCCAAAGCATCAAAGTAAACCGTTGTGCTCTCTTTAGTGTTCTTACATGTCTCACTGTCTAGTTTAGCTTATGTGGAACGTTTCGTAACCAAAAGATGCCAGTAGAGCAAGTTATGTTTGAGATTGCACAAAAACATGATATGGTCGTCTATGGAGAGAGTTGAGCAATTTCAAAGAATAAAAGTGGACCATTGTACTCTATTTAATGTTCTTACATGTCTAGCTCGCTAATTTATCTTTCGTCAAACATTTCGTAACCCAAAAGATCCCAATAGACCAAGTTATGTTTGAGATTGTACAAAAACATCAAATGCTTGTCGATGGAGAGAGTCGAGCAATTCCAGAGCATCAAAGTGGACCGTTGTGCTCTATTTAGTGTTCTTACTTGTCTAACTCGCTAGTTTAGCCTTCGTAGAACGTTTCGTAACCAAAAGATGCCAATGGACCATGTTATGTTCGAAATTGGACAAAAATGTGAAAAGCTCATCTATGGAGAGAGTTGAGCAATTCTAAAGCATCAAAGTGAACCAATGTACTCTCTTTAGTGTTCTTACAGGTCTAACACTCTAGTTTAGCATATGTAGAATGTTTCGTAACCAAAAGATCTCACTAGACCAAATTGTGTTTGAGATTTCCCAAAAACGTGAAATGCTCGTCTATGGAGAGAGTTGGGCAATTCCAAAGCATCAAAGTGGACCGTTGTACTCTCTTTCGTGTTCTTACATGTCTAACTCTCTAGTTTAGCTTTCGTAGAACGTTTCGTAACCAAAAGATCTCCATAGACCAAGTTATGTTTGAGATTGCACAAAAACTTGAAATGCTCATCTATGGAGAGAGTTGAGCATTTCCAAAACGTCAAAGTGAACCGTTGTACTCTATTTAGTGTTCTTACATGTCAAACACTCTTGTTGAGCTTTCGTAGGACGTTTAGTAATCAAAAGATGCCAATAGACCAAGTTATCTTTGAGATTGCACAAAAACGTGAAAAGCTCATCTATGGAGAGAGTTGAGCAATTTCAAAGCATCAAAGTGGATTGTTGTACTCTATTTAGTCTTCTTACATGTCTTACTCTCTTGTTTAGCTTATGTAGAACCTTTCGAAACCAAAAAGATGCCAATAGACCTAGTTATATTTGAAATTGCACAAACATATGTTAAGGTCGTCTATGGAAATAGTTGAGCAAGTCCAAAGCATCAAAGTGGACCGTTGTACTCTATTTAGTCTTCTTACATGTCTTACTCTCTAGTTTAGCTTATGTAGAATGTTTCGTGATTAAAACATGCCAATGGACCATGTTGTGTTTGAAATTGTGGAAAAATGTGAATGGCTCATCTATGGAGTGAGTTGAGCAATTCCAAAGCATCAAAGTTAACCGGTGCACTCTCTTTAGTGTTCTTACATGTCTAACTCTCTAGTATAGCATATGTAGAACGTTTCGCAACCAAAAGATGCCAATAGACCAAGTTATGTCTGAGATTGCACAAAAACGTGATAAGGTCGTCCATGGAGAGAGTTGAGCAATTTCAAAGCATCAAAGCGGACTGATGTACTCTATTTAGTGTTGTTACATGGCTAACTCGTCGGTTTAGCTTTCGCAGAACGTTTCGTAACCAAAGGATCCCAATGGACCAAGTTATGTTTGAGATTGCACAAAAACGTGAAAAGCTCGTTTATGGAGAGAATTGAGCAATTGCAAAGCATCAAAGTGGACCGTTGCACTCTATTTAGTGTTATTACATGTCTAACTGTCTAGTTTTGCTTTCATAGATCGTTTCATAAGCAAAAGATGCCAATGGACCATGTTATGTTTGAAATTGCGTAAAAATGTGAAAGGCTCATCTATGGAGAGAGTTGAGCAATTCCAAAGCACCAAAGTGAACCGGCATACTCTCTTTAGTGTTCTTACATGTCTAACTCTCTTGTTTAGAATATGTGGGACGTTTCGTAGACAAAAGATGCCAATAGACCAAGTTACGTTTGAGATTGTACAAAAACGTGATAAGGTCGTGTATGAAGAGAGTTGAGCAATTCCAAAGCATCAAAGTGGACCGTTGTACTCTATTTAGTCTTCTTACAAGTCTTACTCTCTAGTTTAGCTTATGTGGAACCTTTCCTAACCAAAAAGATGCCAATAGACCTAGTTATTTTTGAAATTGCACAAAAACATGTTAAGATGGTCTATGGAAATAGTTGACCATTTCCGAAGCATCAAACTGAGCCGTTGTACTCTATTTAGTCTTCTTACATGTCTTACTCTCTAGTTTAGCTTATGTAGATTCTTTCGTAATTAAAAGATGCCAATAAACAAAGTTATGTTTTAGATTGAACAAAAACATGATAAGGTCGTCTATGGAGAGAGTTGAGCAATTTCGAAGTATCAAAATGGACCGTTGTACATTATATAGTGTTTTGCATGTCTAACTCGCTAGTTTAGCTTTTGTAGAACGTTTCATAACCAAAAGATCCCAATAGACCAAGTTATGTTTGAGATTGCACAAAAACGTGATATGGTCATCCTATGGAGAGAGTTGAGCAATTCCAAAGCATCAAAGTGGACCGTTGTACTCTATTTAGTCTTCTTACATGTCTAACTCGCTAGTTTAGCTTTCGTAGAACGTTTCGTAACCAAAAGATGCCAATGGACCATGTTATGTTTGAAATTGCACAATAATGTGAAAAGCTCATCTATGGAGAGAGTTGAGCAATCCAAAGCGTCAAAGTGAACCGGTGTACTCTCTTTAGTGTTCTTCCATGTCTAACTCGCTGGTTTAGCTTTCGTAGAACGTTTCGTAACCAAAAGATGCCAATAGACCATGTTACGTTTGAAATTGCACAAAAATGTGAAAGGCTCATCTATGGAGAGAGTTGAGCAATTCCAAAGCATCAAAGTTTACCGGAGTACTCTTTTTAGTGTTCTTACATGTCTAACTCTCTAGTTTAGCATATGTAGAACGTTTCATAACCAAAAGATGCCAATAGACCAAGTAATGTTTGAGATTGCACAGAAACGTGAAAAGCTCATCTATGGAGAGAGTTGAGCAACTCAAAAGCATGAAAGTGGACCGTTGTACTCTTTTTAGTGTTCTTACATGTCCAACTCGCTAGTTTTGCTTTCGTAGATCGTTTCGTAAACAAAAGATGCCAATGGACCATGTTATGTTTGAAATTGCACAAAAACATGATAAGGTCGTCCATGGAGAGAGTTGAGCATTTCAAATAATCAAAGTGAATCGGTGTACTCTCTTTAGTGTTCTTACAAGTCTAACTCTTGAGTTTAGCATATGTAGAACGTTTCGTAACCAAAGGATGCCGATAGACGAAGTTATGTTTGAGATTGCACAAAAATGTGAAATGCTCGTCTATGGAGAGAGTTGAGCAATTCGAAAGCATCAAAGGGGACCGTTGTACTCTGTTTAGTGTTCTTACATGTCTAACTCGCTAGTTTAGCTTTCGTAGAAAGTTTCGTAACCAAAAGATGCCAATGGACCATGTTATGTTTGAAATTGCATAAAAACGTGAGATGCTCATCTATGGAGAGAGTTGAGCAATTCCAAAGCATCAAAGTGGACCGTTGTACTCTCTTTAGTGTTCTTACATGTCTAACTCGCTAGTTTAGCTTTCGTAGAACGTTTCGTAACCAAAAGATGCCAATAGACCAAGTTATGTTTGAGATTGCGCAAAAACGTGATGAGGTCATGTATGGAGAGAGTTGAGCAATTCCAAAACATCAAAGTTAACCGTTGTACTCTATTTAGTGTTCTTACATGTCTAACTCTCTAGTTTTGCTTTTGTAGATCATTTCGTAACCAAAAGATGCCAATGGACCATGTTATGTCTGAAATTGCACAAATATGTGGAAGTCTCATCCATGGAGAGAGTTGAGCAATTCCAAAGCATCAAAGTGAACTGGTGTACCCTCTTTAGTGTTCTTACATGTCTAACTCTCTAGTTTAGCATATGTAGAACGTTTCATAACCAAAAGATGCCAATAGACCAAGTTATGTTTGAGATTGCGCAAAAACGTGATAAGGTCATGTATGGAGAGAGTTGAGCAATTTCAAAACATCAAAGTGAACCCTTGTACTCTATTTAGTGTTCTTACTTGTCTAACACTCTAGTTTAGCTTTCGTAGAACGTTTAGTAACCAGAAGATGCCAATAGACCAAGTTATCTTTGAGATTGCACAAAAACTTGAAAAGCTGATCTAAGGAGAGAGTTGCGCAATTCCAAAGCATCAAAGTGGACTGTTGTACCCTATTTAGTCTTCTTACATATCTTACTCACTAGTTTAGCTTATGTAGAACCTTTCGTAACCAAAAAGATGCCAATAGACCTAGTTATATTTGAAATTGCACAAAACATGTTAAGTTGGTCTATGGAAACAATTGAGTAATTCCAAAGCATCAAAGTGAACTGGTGTACGCTCTTTAGCGTTCTTACATGTGTAACTCTTTAGTTTAGCATATGTGGAACGTTTCGTAACCAAGGGATGCCGATAGACCAAGTTATGTTTGAGATTGCCCAAAAACGTGAAATGCTCGTCTATGGAGAGAGTTGAGCAATTCGAAAGCATCAAAGGGGACCGTTGTACTCTATTTAGTGTTCTTACATGTCTAAGTCGCTAGTTTAGCTTTCGTAGAACGTTTCGTAACCAAAAGATGCCAATGGACCATGTTATGTTTGAAATTACACAAAAACGTGAGATGCTCATCTATGGAGAGAGTTGAGCAATTCCAAAGCATCAAAGTGGACCGTTGTACTCTCTTTAGTGTTCTTGCATGTCTAACTCGTTAGTTTAGCTTTCGTAGAACGTTTCGTAACCAAAAGTTGCCAATGGACCATGTTATGTTTGAAATTTCACTAAAAGGTGAAAAGCTCATCTATGGCGAGAGTTGAGCAATTCCGAAGCATCAAAGTTAACCGGCGTACTCTCTTTAGTGTTCTTACATGTCTAATTCTCTAGTTTAGCATATGTAGAACGTTTCGTATCCAAAAGATGCCAATCGACTAAGTTATGTTTGAGATTGCACAAAATCGTGAAAAGCTCATCTATGGAGAGAGTTGAGCAATTACAAACTATCAAAGTAAACCGTTGCACTCTATATGGTGTTCTTACATGTCTAGCTCTCTAGTTTTGCTTTTGTAGATCGTTTCGTAACCAAAAGATGCCAATGGACCATGTTATGTCTGAAATTGCACAAAAATGTGAAAGGCTCATCTATGGAGAGAGTTGAGCAATTCCAAAGCATCAAAGTGAACTGGTGTACTCTCTTTAGTGTTCTTACATGTCTAACTCTCTAGTTTAGCATATGTAGAACGTTTCGTAACCAAAAGATGCCAATTGACCAAGTTATGTTTGAGATTGCACAAAAACGTGATAAGGTCATGTATGGAGAGAGTTGAGCAATTCCAAAACATCAAAGTGAACCGTTGTACTCTATTTAGTGTTCTTACTTGTCTAACACTCTAGTTTAGCTTTCGTCGAACGTTTAGTGACCAGAAGATGCCAATAGACCAAGTTATGTTTGAGATTGTACAAAAACGTGACAAGCTCATCTATGGAGAGAGTTGAGCAATTCAAGAGCATAAAAGTGGACCGTTGTACTCTTTTTAGTGTTCTTACATGTCCAACTCGCTAGTTTTGCTTTCGTAGATCGTTTCGTAAACAAAAGATGCCAATGGACCATGTTATGTTTGAAATTGCACGAAAACATGATAAGGTCGTCCATGGAGAGAGTTGAGCAATTTCAAAGAATCAAAGTGAATCGGTGTACTCTCTTTAGTGTTCTTACATGTCTAACTCTTGAGTTTAGCATATGTAGAACGTTTCGTAACCAAAGGATGCCGATAGACCAAGTTATGTTTGAGATTGCACAAAAACGTGAAATGCTCGTCAATGGAGAGAGTTGAGCAATTCGAAAGCATCAAAGGGGACCGTTGCACTCTATTTAGTGTTCTTACATGTCTAACTCACTAGTTTAGCTTTCGTAGAACGTTTCGTAACCAAAAGATGCCAATGGACCATGTTATGTTTAAAATTGCACAAAAACATGAGATGCTCATCTATGGAGAGAGTTGAGCAATTCCAAAGCATCAAAGTGGACCGTTGTACTCTCTTTAGTGTTCTTACATGTCTAACTCGCTAGTTTAGCTTTCGTAGAACGTTTCGTAACCAAAAGATGCCAATAGACCAAGTTATGTTTGAGATTGCGCAAAAACGTGATAAGGTCATGTATGGAGAGAGTTGAGCAATTCCAAAACATCAAAGTGAACCGTTACACTCTATTTAGTGTTCTTACATGTCTAACTCTCTACTTTCGCTTTTGTAGATCATTTCGTAACCAAAAGATGCCAATGGACCATGTTATGTCTGAAATTGCACAAATATGTGAAAGGCTCATCTATGGAGAGAGTTGAGCAATTCCAAAGCATCAAAGTGAACCGTGTACCCTCTTTAGTGTTCTTACATGTCTAACTCTCTAGTTTAGCTTTCGTAGAACGTTTAGTAACCAGAAGATGCCAATAGACCAAGTTATCTTTGAGATTGCACAAAAACGTGAAAAGCTCATCTAAGGAGAGAGTTGAGCAATTCCAAAGCATCAAAGTGGACCGTTGTACTCTATTTAGTCTTCTTAGATGTCTTACTCTCTAGTTTAGCTTATGTAGAACCTTTCGTAACCAAAAAGATGCCAATAGACCTAGTTATATTTGAAATTGCACAAAAACATGTTAAGGTGGTCTATGGAAACAGTTGAGCAATTCCAAAGCATCAAAGTGAACCGGCTGTAATCTCTTTAGTGTTCTTACATGTCTAACTCTTTAGTTTAGCATATGTGGAACATTTCGTAACCAAAGGATGCCGATAGACCAAGTTATGTTTGAGATTGCACAAAAACGTGAAATGCTCGTCTATGGAGAGAGTTGAGCAATTCGAAAGCATCAAAGGGGACCGTTGTACTCTATTTAGTGTTCTTACATGTCTAACTTGCTAGTTTAGCTTTCGTAGAATGTTTCGTAACCAAAAGATGCCAATGGACCATGTTATGTCTGAAATTGCACAAAAACGTGAGATGCTCATCTATGGAGAGAGTTGAGCAATTCCAAAGCATCAAAGTGGACCGTTGTACTCTCTTTAGTGTTCTTACATGTCTAACTCGCTAGTTTAGCTTTCGTAGAACATTTCGTAACCAAAAGATGCCAATGGACCTAGTTATATTTGAAATTACACAAAAACATGTTAAGGTGGTCTATGGAAACAGTTGAGCAATTCCAAAGCATCAAAGTGAACCGTTGTACTCTATTTAGTCTTCTTACATGTCTTACTCTCAAGTTTAGCTTATGTGGAATGTTTCGTAATTAAAAGATGCCAATAAACAAAGTTATGTTTGAGATTGCACAAAAAAATGATAAGGTCGTCTATGGAGAGAGTTGAGCAATTTCAAAGAATCAAAGTGGACCGTTGTACTCTATTTAGTGTTCTTGAATGTCTAACTCGCTAGTTTAGCTTTCGTAAAACGTTTCGTAACCAAAAGATGCCAATGGACCATGTTATGTTTGAAATTGCACAAAAATGTGAAAGCTCATCTATGGAGAGAGTTGAGCAATTCCAAAGCATCAAAGTTAACCGGTGTACTCTCTTTAGTGCTCTTACATGTCTAACTCTCTTGTTTAGCATATGTAGAACGTTTCGTAACCAAAAGATCCCAATAGACCAAGTTATGTTTGAGATTGCACAAAAACGTGATAAGGTCGTGTATGGAGAGAGTTGAGCAATTTCAAAGCATCAAAGTGGACCGTTGTACTCTATTTACTGTTCTTACATGGCTAACTCGCTAGTTTAGCTTTCGTAGAACATTCCGTAACCAAAAGATCCCAATAGGCCAAGTTATGTTTGAGATTGCTCAAAAACGTGAAATGCTCGTCTATGGAGAGAGTTGAGCAATTCCAAAGCATCAAAGTGAACCGTGTACCCTCTTTAGTGTTCTTACATGTCTAACTCTCTAGTTTAGCATATGTAGAACGTTTCGTAACCAAAAGATGCCAGTAGACCAAGTAATTTTTGAGATTGCGCAAAAAGGTGATAAGGTCATGTATGGAGAGAGTTGAGCAATTCCAAAACATCAAAGTGAACCCTTGTACTCTATTTAGTGTTCTTAGTTGTCTAACAGTCTAGTTTAGCTTTCGTAGAACGTTTAGTAACCAGAAGATGCCAATAGACCAAGTTATCTTTGAGATTGCACAAAAACGTGAAAAGCTCATCTAAGGAGAGAGTTGAGCAATTCCAAAGCATCAAAGTGGACCGTTGTACTCTATTTAGTCTTCTTAGATGTCTTACTCTCTAGTTTAGCTTATGTAGAACCTTTCGTAACCAAAAAGATGCCAATAGACCTAGTTATATTTGAAATTGCACAAAAACATGTTAAGGTGGTCTATGGAAACAGTTGAGCAATTCCAAAGCATCAAAGTGAACCGTTGTACTCTATTTAGTCTTCTTACATGTCTTACTCTCAAGTTTAGCTTATG
The DNA here is from genome assembly GCF_013401445.1 of Tripterygium wilfordii. Taxonomy (NCBI): domain Eukaryota; kingdom Viridiplantae; phylum Streptophyta; class Magnoliopsida; order Celastrales; family Celastraceae; genus Tripterygium; species Tripterygium wilfordii. Next base: position 6,639,664 of record NC_052254.1, read on the forward strand.
TGGAATGTTTCGTAATTAAAAGATGCCAATAAACAAAGTTATGTTTGAGATTGCACAAAAAAATGATAAGATCGTCTATGGAGAGAGTTGAGCAATTTCAAAGAATCAAAGTGGACCGTTGTACTCTATTTAGTGTTCTTGAATGTCTAACTCGCTAGTTTAGCTTTCGTAAAACGTTTCGTAACCAAAAGATGCCAATGGACCATGTTATGTTTGAAATTGCACAAAAATGTGAAAGCTCATCTATGGAGAGAGTTGAGCAATTCCAAAGCATCAAAGTTAACCGGTGTACTCTCTTTAGTGCTCTTACATGTCTAACTCTCTTGTTTAGCATATGTAGAACGTTTCGTAACCAAAAGATCCCAATAGACCAAGTTATGTTTGAGATTGCACAAAAACGTGATAAGGTCGTGTATGGAGAGAGTTGAGCAATTTCAAAGCATCAAAGTGGACCGTTGTACTCTATTTACTGTTCTTACATGGCTAACTCGCTAGTTTAGCTTTCGTAGAACATTCCGTAACCAAAAGATCCCAATAGGCCAAGTTATGTTTGAGATTGCTCAAAAACGTGAAATGCTCGTCTATGGAGAGAGTTGAGCAATTCCAAAGCCTCAAAGTGAACCGTGTACCCTCTTTAGTGTTCTTACATGTCTAACTCTCTAGTTTAGCATATGTAGAACGTTTCGTAACCAAAAGATGCCAGTAGACCAAGTAATTTTTGAGATTGCGCAAAAAGGTGATAAGGTCATGTATGGAGAGAGTTGAGCAATTCCAAAACATCAAAGTGAACCCTTGTACTCTATTTAGTGTTCTTAGTTGTCTAACAGTCTAGTTTAGCTTTCGTAGAACGTTTAGTAACCAGAAGATGCCAATAGACCAAGTTATCTTTGAGATTGCATAAAAACGTGAAAAGCTCATCTAAGGAGAGAGTTGAGCAATTCCAAAGCATCAAAGTGGACCGTTGTACTCTATTTAGTCTTCTTAGATGTCTTACTCTCTAGTTTAGCTTATGTAGAACCTTTCGTAACCAAAAAGATGCCAATAGACCTAGTTATATTTGAAATTGCACAAAAACATGTTAAGGTGGTCTATGGAAACAGTTGAGCAATTCCAAAGCATCAAAGTGAACCGTTGTACTCTATTTAGTCTTCTTACATGTCTTACTCTCAAGTTTAGCTTATGTGGAATGTTTCGTAATTAAAAGATGTCAATAAACAAAGTTATGTTTGAGATTGCACAAAAAAATGATAAGGTCGTCTATGGAGAGAGTTGAGCAATTTTAAAGAATCAAAGTGGACCGTTGTACTCTATTTAGTGTTCTTGAATGTCTAACTCGCTAGTTTAGCTTTCGTAAAACGTTTCGTAACCAAAAGATGCCAATGGACCATGTTATGTTTGAAATTGCACAAAAATGTGAAAGCTCATTTATGGAGAGAGTTGAGCAATTCCAAAGCATCAAAGTTAACCGGTGTACTCTCTTAGTGCTCTTACATGTCTAACTCTCTTGTTTAGCATATGTAGAACGTTTCGTAACCAAAAGATCCCAATAGACCAAGTTATGTTTGAGATTGCACAAAAACGTGAAATGCTCGTCTATGGAGAGAGTTGAGCAATTCGAAAGCATCAAAGGGGACCGTTGTACTCTATTTAGTGTTCTTACATGTCTAACTTGCTAGTTTAGCTTACGTAGAATGTTTCGTAACCAAAAGATCCCAATAGGCCAAGTTATGTTTGAGATTGCACAAAAACGTGAAATGCTCGTCTATGGAGAGAGTTGAGCAATTCGAAAGCATCAAAGGGGACCGTTGTACTGTATTTAGTGTTCTTACATGTCTAACTTGCTAGTTTAGCTTTCGTAGAATGTTTCGTAACCAAAAGATGCCAATGGACCATGTTTTGTTTGAAATTGCACAAAAACGTGAGATGCTCATCTATGGAGAGAGTTGAGCAATTCCAAAGCATCAAAGTGGACCGTTGTACTCTCTTTAGTGTTCTTACATGTCTAACTCGCTAGTTTAGCTTTCGTAAAACGTTTCGTAACCAAAAGATGCCAATGGACCATGTTATGTTTGAAATTGCACAAAAATGTGAAAGCTCATTTATGGAGAGAGTTGAGCAATTCCAAAGCATCAAAGTTAACCGGTGTACTCTCTTAGTGCTCTTACATGTCTAACTCTCTTGTTTAGCATATGTAGAACGTTTCGTAACCAAAAGATCCCAATAGACCAAGTTATGTTTGAGATTGCACAAAAACGTGAAATGCTCGTCTATGGAGAGAGTTGAGCAATTCGAAAGCATCAAAGGGGACCGTTGTACTCTATTTAGTGTTCTTACATGTCTAACTTGCTAGTTTAGCTTTCGTAGAATGTTTCGTAACCAAAAGATCCCAATAGGCCAAGTTATGTTTGAGATTGCACAAAAACGTGAAATGCTCGTCTATGGAGAGAGTTGAGCAATTCGAAAGCATCAAAGGGGACCGTTGTACTGTATTTAGTGTTCTTACATGTCTAACTTGCTAGTTTAGCTTTCGTAGAATGTTTCGTAACCAAAAGATGCCAATGGACCATGTTTTGTTTGAAATTGCACAAAAACGTGAGATGCTCATCTATGGAGAGAGTTGAGCAATTCCAAAGCATCAAAGTGGACCGTTGTACTCTCTTTAGTGTTCTTACATGTCTAACTCGCTAGTTTAGCTTTCGTAAAACGTTTCGTAACCAAAAGATGCCAATGGACCATGTTATGTTTGAAATTGCACAAAAATGTGAAAGCTCATTTATGGAGAGAGTTGAGCAATTCCAAAGCATCAAAGTTAACCGGTGTACTCTCTTAGTGCTCTTACATGTCTAACTCTCTTGTTTAGCATATGTAGAACGTTTCGTAACCAAAAGATCCCAATAGACCAAGTTATGTTTGATATTGCACAAAAACGTGAAATGCTCGTCTATGGAGAGAGTTGAGCAATTCGAAAGCATCAAAGGGGACCGTTGTACTCTATTTAGTGTTCTTACATGTCTAACTTGCTAGTTTAGCTTTCGTAGAATGTTTCGTAACCAAAAGATCCCAATAGGCCAAGTTATGTTTGAGATTGCACAAAAACGTGAAATGCTCGTCTATGGAGAGAGTTGAGCAATTCGAAAGCATCAAAGGGGACCGTTGTACTGTATTTAGTGTTCTTACATGTCTAACTTGCTAGTTTAGCTTTCGTAGAATGTTTCGTAACCAAAAGATGCCAATGGACCATGTTTTGTTTGAAATTGCACAAAAACGTGAGATGCTCATCTATGGAGAGAGTTGAGCAATTCCAAAGCATCAAAGTGGACCGTTGTACTCTCTTTAGTGTTCTTACATGTCTAACTCGCTAGTTTAGCTTTCGTAGAACATTTCGTAACCAAAAGATGCCAATGGACCATGTTATGTTTGAAATTGCACAAAAAGGTGAAAAGCTCATCTATGGAGAGAGTTGAGCAATTCCAAAGCATCAAAGTTAACCGGCATACTCTCTTTAGTGTTCTTACATGTCTAATTCTCTAGTTTAGCATATGTAGAACGTTTCGTATCCAAAAGATGCCAATCGACCAAGTTATGTTTGAGATTGCACAAAAACGTGAAAAGCTCGTCTACGGAGAGAGTTGAGCAATTCCAAAGCATCAAAGTAAACTGTTGCACTCTATATAGTGTTCTTACATGTGTAACTCTCTAGTTTTGCTTTTGTAGATCGTTTCGTAACCAAAAGATGCCAATGGACCATGTTATGTCTGAAATTGCACAAAATGTGAAAGGCTCATCTATGAAGAAAGTTGAGCAATTCTAAAGCATCAAAGTGAACCGGTGTACTCTCTTTAGTCTTCTTACATGTCTTACTCTCTAGTTTAGCTTATGTAGAACCTTTCGTAACCAAAAAGATGCCAATAGACCTAGTTATATTTGAAATTGCACAAAAACATGTTAAGGTGGTCTATGGAAACAGTTGAGCAATTCCAAAGCATCAAAGTGAACCGTTGTACTCTATTTAGTCTTCTTACATGTCTTACTCTCAAGTTTAGCTTATGTGGAATGTTTCGCAATTAAAAGATGCCAATAAACAAAGTTATGTTTGAGATTGCACAAAAAAATGATAAGGTCGTCTATGGAGAGAGTTGAGCAATTTCAAAGAATCAAAGTGGACCGTTGTACTCTATTTAGTGTTCTTGAATGTCTAACTCGCTAGTTTAGCTTTCGTAAAACGTTTCGTAACCAAAAGATGCCAATGGACCATGTTATGTTTGAAATTGCACAAAAATGTGAAAGCTCATCTATGGAGAGAGTTGAGCAATTCCAAAGCATCAAAGTTAACCGGTGTACTCTCTTTAGTGCTCTTACATGTCTAACTCTCTTGTTTAGCATATCTAGAACGTTTCGTAACCAAAAGATCCCAATAGACCAAGTTATGTTTGAGATTGCAAAAAAACGTGATAAGGTCGTGTATGGAGAGAGTTGAGCAATTTCAAAGCATCAAAGTGGACCGTTGTACTCTATTTACTGTTCTTACATGGCTAACTCGCTAGTTTAGCTTTCGTAGAACGTTCCGTAACCAAAAGATCCCAATAGGCCAAGTTATGTTTGAGATTGCTCAAAAACGTGAAATGCTCGTCTATGGAGAGAGTTGAGCAATTCCAAAGCATCAAAGTGAACCGTTGTACTCTATTTAGTCTTCCTACAAGTTTTCCTCTCCAGTTGAGCTTTCGTAGAAGGTTTGGTAACCAAAAGATGCCAATAGACCAAGTTATGTTTGAGATTACACAAAAACGTGAAAAGCTCATCTAAGGAGAGAGTTGAGCAATTCCAAAGCATCAAAGTGGACCTTTGTACTATATTTAGTCTTCTTACATGTCTTACTCTCTAGTTAGCTTATGTAGAACCTTTCGTAACCAAAAAGATGCCAATAGACCTAGTTAAGGTCGTCTATGGAAACAGTTGAGCAATTCCAAAGCATCAAAGTGGACCGTTGTACTGTATTGAGTCTTCTTACATGTCTTACTCCCTAGTTGAGCTTATGTAGAATGTTTCGTAACCAAAAGATGCCAATAAACCAAGTTATGTTTGAGATTGCCCAAAAACATGATAAGGTCGTCTATGGAGAGAGTTGAGCAATTTCAAAGCATCAAAGTGAACGGTTGCACTCTATTTAGTGTTCTTACATGTCTAACTCGCTAGTTTAGATTTCGTAAAACATTTCGTAACCGAAAGAAGCCAATGGACCATGTCATGTTTCAAATTGCACAAAAATGTGAGAAGCTTATCTATGGACAGATTTGAGCAATTTCAAAGCATCAAAGTTAACTGGCGTACTCTCTTTAGTGTTCTTACATGTCTAATTCTCTAGTTTAGCATATGTAGAACGTTTCGTAACCAAAAGATGCCAATCGACCAAGTTATGTTTGAGATTGCACAAAAACGTGAAAAGCTCGTCTATGGAGAGAGTTGAGCAATTCCAAAGCATCAAAGTAAACCGTTGCACTCTATATAGTGTTCTTACATGTGTAACTCTCTAGTTTTGCTTTTGTAGATCGTTTCGTAACCAAAAGATGCCAATGGACCATGTTATGTCTGAAATTGCACAAAAATGTGAAAGGCTCATCTATGAAGAGAGTTGAGCAATTCCAAAGCATCAAAGTGAACCGGTGTACTCTCTTTAGTGTTCTTACATGTCTAACTCTCTAGTTTAGCATATGTAGAACGTTTGGTAACCAAATGATGCCAATCGACCAAGTTATGTTTGAGATTCAACAAAAACGTGATAAGGTCATGTATGGAGAGAGTTGAGCAATTCCAAAGCATCAAAGTGAACCGGTGTACTCTCTTTAGTCTTCTTACATGTCTTACTCTCTAGTTTAGCTTATGTAGAACCTTTCGTAACCAAAAAGATGCCAATAGACCTAGTTATATTTGAAATTGCACAAAAACATGTTAAGGTGGTCTATGGAAACAGTTGAGCAATTCCAAAGCATCAAAGTGAACCGTTGTACTCTATTTAGTCTTCTTACATGTCTTACTCTCAAGTTTAGCTTATGTGGAATGTTTCGTAATTAAAAGATGCCAATAAACAAAGTTATGTTTGAGATTGCACAAAAAAATGATAAGGTCGTCTATGGAGAGAGTTGAGCAATTTCAAAGAATCAAAGTGGACCGTTGTACTCTATTTAGTGTTCTTGAATGTCTAACTCGCTAGTTTAGCTTTCGTAGAACGTTTCGTAACCAAAAGATGCCAATGGACCATGTTATGTTTGAAATTGCACAAAAATGTGAAAGGCTCATCTATGGAGAGAGTTGAGCAATTCCAAAGCATCAAAGTTAACCGGTGTACTCTCTTTAGTGCTCTTACATGTCTAACTCTCTTGTTTAGCATATGTAGAACGTTTCGTAACCAAAAGATCCCAATAGACCAAGTTATGTTTGAGATTGCACAAAAACGTGATAAGGTCGTGTATGGAGAGAGTTGAGCAATTTCAAAGCATCAAAGTGGACCGTTGTACTCTATTTACTGTTCTTACATGGCTAACTCGCTAGTTTAGCTTTCGTAGAACGTTCCGTAACCAAAAGATCCCAATAGGCCAAGTTATGTTTGAGATTGCTCAAAAACGTGAAATGCTCGTCTATGGAGAGAGTTGAGCAATTCCAAAGCATCAAAGTGAACCGTTGTACTCTATTTAGTCTTCCTACATGTTTTCCTCTCCAGTTGAGCTTTCGTAGAAGGTTTGGTAACCAAAAGATCCCAATAGGCCAAGTTATGTTTGAGATTGCTCAAAAACGTGAAATGCTCGTCTATGGAGAGAGTTGAGCAATTCCAAAGCATCAAAGTGAACCGTTGTACTCTATTTAGTCTTCCTACATGTTTTCCTCTCCAGTTGAGCTTTCGTAGAAGGTTTGGTAACCAAAAGATGCCAATAGACCAAGTTATGTTTGAGATTACACAAAAACGTGAAAAGCTCATCTAAGGAGAGAGTTGAGCAATTCCAAAGCATCAAAGTGGACCTTTGTACTATATTTAGTCTTCTTACATGTCTTACTCTCTAGTTAGCTTATGTAGAACCTTTCGTAACCAAAAAGATGCCAATAGACCAAGTTAAGGTCGTCTATGGAAACAGTTGAGCAATTCCAAAGCATCAAAGTGGACCGTTGTACTCTATTGAGTCTTCTTACATGTCTTACTCCCTAGTTGAGCTTATGTGGAATGTTTCGTAACCAAAAGATGCCAATAAACCAAGTTATGTTTGAGATTGCCCAAAAACATGATAAGGTCGTCTATGGAGAGAGTTGAGCAATTTCAAAGCATCAAAGTGAACGGTTGCACTCTATTTAGTGTTCTTACATGTCTAACTCGCTAGTTTAGATTTCGTAAAACATTTCGTAACCGAAAGAAGCCAATGGACCATGTCATGTTTCAAATTGCACAAAAATGTGAGAAGCTTATCTATGGACAGATTTGAGCAATTCCAAAGCATCAAAGTTAACCGGCGTACTCTCTTTAGTGTTCTTACATGTCTAATTCTCTAGTTTAGCATATGTAGAACGTTTCGTATCCAAAAGATGCCAATCGACCAAGTTATGTTTGAGATTGCACAAAAACGTGAAAAGCTCGTCTATGGAGAGAGTTGAGCAATTCCAAAGCATCAAAGTAAACCGTTGCACTCTATATAGTGTTCTTACATGTGTAACTCTCTAGTTTTGCTTTTGTAGATCGTTTCGTAACCAAAAGATGCCAATGGACCATGTTATGTCTGAAATTGCACAAAAATGTGAAAGGCTCATCTATGAAGAGAGTTGAGCAATTCCAAAGCATCAAAGTGAACCGGTGTACTCTCTTTAGTGTTCTTACATGTCTAACTCTCTAGTTTAGCATATGTAGAACGTTTGGTAACCAAATGATGCCAATCGACCAAGTTATGTTTGAGATTCAACAAAAAGTGATAAGGTCATGTATGGAGAGAGTTGAGCAATTCCAAAGCATCAAAGTGAACCGGTGTACTCTCTTTAGTCTTCTTACATGTCTTACTCTCTTGTTTAGCTTATGTAGAACCTTTCGTAACCAAAAAGATGCCAATAGACCCAGTTATATTTGAAATTGCACAAAAACATGTTAAGGTGGTCTATGGAAACAGTTGAGCAATTCCAAAGCATCAAAGTGAACCGTTGTACTCTATTTAGTCTTCTTACATGTCTTACTCTCAAGTTTAGCTTATGTGGAATGTTTCGTAATTAAAAGATGCCAATAAACAAAGTTATGTTTGAGATTGCACAAAAAAATGATAAGGTCGTCTATGGAGAGAGTTGAGCAATTTCAAAGAATCAAAGTGGACCGTTGTACTCTATTTAGTGTTCTTGAATGTCTAACTCGCTAGTTTAGCTTTCGTAGAACGTTTCGTAACCAAAAGATGCCAATGGACCATGTTATGTTTGAAATTGCACAAAAATGTGAAAGGCTCATCTATGGAGAGAGTTGAGCAATTCCAAAGCATCAAAGTTAACCGGTGTACTCTCTTTAGTGCTCTTACATGTCTAACTCTCTTGTTTAGCATATGTAGAACGTTTCGTAACCAAAAGATCCCAATAGACCAAGTTATGTTTGAGATTGCACAAAAACGTGATAAGGTCGTGTATGGAGAGAGTTGAGCAATTTCAAAGCATCAAAGTGGACCGTTGTACTCTATTTACTGTTCTTACATGGCTAACTCGCTAGTTTAGCTTTCGTAGAATGTTCCGTAACCAAAAGATCCCAATAGGCCAAGTTATGTTTGAGATTGCTCAAAAAGTGAAATGCTCGTCTATGGAGAGAGTTGAGCAATTCCAAAGCATCAAAGTGAACCGTTGTACTCTATTTAGTCTTCCTACATGTTTTCCTCTCCAGTTGAGCTTTCGTAGAAGGTTTGGTAACCAAAAGATCCCAATAGGCCAAGTTATGTTTGAGATTGCTCAAAAATGTGAAATGCTCGTCTATGGAGAGAGTTGAGCAATTCCAAAGCATCAAAGTGAACCGTTGTACTCTATTTAGTCTTCCTACATGTTTTCCTCTCCAGTTGAGCTTTCGTAGAAGGTTTGGTAACCAAAAGATGCCAATAGACCAAGTTATGTTTGAGATTACACAAAAACGTGAAAAGCTCATCTAAGGAGAGAGTTGAGCAATTCCAAAGCATCAAAGTGGACCTTTGTACTATATTTAGTCTTCTTACATGTCTTACTCTCTAGTTAGCTTATGTAGAACCTTTCGTAACCAAAAAGATGCCAATAGACCTAGTTAAGGTCGTCTATGGAAACAGTCGAGCAATTCCAAAGCATCAAAGTGGACCGTTGTACTCTATTGAGTCTTCTTACATGTCTTACTCCCTAGTTGAGCTTATGTAGAATGTTTCGTAACCAAAAGATGCCAATAAACCAAGTTATGTTTGAGATTGCCCAAAAACATGATAAGGTCGTCTATGGAGAGAGTTGAGCAATTTCAAAGCATCAAAGTGGACGGTTGTGTTGGACCAAGACTTAGTGTCTAGTCAACATTGTGTTTTTGATGATTGTGTATGATTGTATACTAAAATGTGTGTGAGCATGCTTGACTTGAACATATCCTAAAATGCTAGAAAACATGCTTAAATGGTTATTTGGTTAATTGTTTAATATCTTAATTGTGCATATACACTTAAATGAAGGCTTATGCATATCTCTATGTGAATTTGATATCTATATATTTTTGAGATAGTGCTGGAAATTCAGTTTTGAAAACAAACATACATGGACTAAGTTAGGGCATTAATCTTCTAATAATCATAATTTATCTTAACCAACTTAGGTCCAAATGACTTGAAACTTGAACCACATGCACATAAAGGTCTAATATATGTTCTAGGACTATAATCATGATAAATTAAGTGCATCACATATATATTTGGTCATATGCTTAAATTCCGCCAAAACTAGGTTTTACCTAATTTTGTGCATATGTGTTCTTTGTGAACGTGGTGAACCAAATGAACTCCGATTTAAATGAAATTTCGTGTGCATCTTAGTTTCATCACTATGAACATATTTGACTTAGTAAAGTTCAAGAGAAAAGGTCATTTACACTGAGTTTGCAAAATAACATTGAATTTACACTAAGAATTTATCGGTTTCACTATTAGTGACTTATTTGCTTGGTTGAGTGACCAAACGATTTCCGATTGTTATGAAATTTTATTTGGACATTCTAATATATATAAAATGATTTATCATGCAGTAATATGAATTTTCTGAGTTGTTTTTCTAATGTAATTAACCTATGCGCTCTATATGAAGCTCTTTGAGCTTACATGCAATTGGGGAGTTCTACCTCCTATTTCTTTGTAGGTTAATCATCATGAGGATGTTATATCACTCAGAATTCAGTTTGCTCAAGTGAATTGAAGTCTGGTTTTCAAGTATGAGCTTGGATCTCTAGAAAACCAAGAAAAACCTATGTTCATCAACCTTCCACTAAGGCATTTTGATTGATGATTGGAACTAGCCTTAGGGCTGTATAATATGGATATATTGGTGCTACCAAATTCAGAGTTTGAAGTCAAGATTGGAGGGACATGTTTGGTCACGTGAAGGATCTCTTGTCTTCATCAAACAAGATCTTGCACATGCTTCCTTTATTGAGGTCAATGATCAGATTTTTGTGAGAAGACAATTGATGAAGCTAAAGGACAAATGCAATGGTTGAAATTTGTAAGAGATGAGAAAGTATATTTTGCAACTAGACAAGACTTAGATTATGAAGATATTCTTGAAGACTACAAGCTCCAACGGTACACTAATCTATGGCCGAGATTGAATTATTTTGAATTATGAATGGATCAGATTACAACAAGACTTGAAGGGTTAAGATGACCATTTAAAAGGTGAATCCAATGGTTGTGCATAAGACCATATTCTTGCTTGCAATTTTTGACTTAAAAGAAGATCTTACTTGATTTTTGGAGTCAAAGATGGCTGCAAGTTGCTACACATTTTGTAGGAAATTGTTGGAGATACCAAGGCCAAGATTTGGTGTAAGTTTGATCAAATGGTCAAAGATGACAAAATTGTTGGAGATACCAAGGCCAAGATTTGGTGCAAGTTTGATCAAATGGTCAAAGATGGCTGCAAGTGCACATGACAACTCAAATCTTGCAAAGCTAGACTTGGAAAAAGATGCAAGTGCAACGGCTATGTATTGCAAGGTTGAGATTTAATGATCTATTCATTCAATGGCCGAGATTTGCACATGTAATTGAAGGTCGAGATTTGAAGATGGAAAAAGATCCAATGGTGGAAATCACAAGAGCTTGGTAAATTATAAAGAGGGGTTCTTCCTCATTCCAACTTGGAGAAATTCTTGCTCTCAAAGCTTTCAAGCTAGTTTGTGCCATTGAATCCAAGCTTCTACCCAAGCCACTCTAAAGGCTTCCTCACTATTTTGCTTTTGCAAAGAGGGAGTGCTTCTCATTTGGCTTCTTATTTTCAGATTCGAAAATCCTCATTATTCTTCATTTTCTATCCAACCCGTGAGGTGATATTGTGATTCTTGAGTGTTCCTCAACCCCATTTGCTTAGTGCAAACCTTGAGTGAACCATTTATACCGAACACTTGTAAAAGTCCCTTTATTGGGCAAAAACCTTGTTGAGGTTGAGTTTAAGGGAGTGCTTGAAACCCTTGGTTGTAAAGTTTGAAGATTGTCTTGAAATCTTCAGTTTTAAGGGTGACCTAAAAACCCTTGTGAGTTTTGTGGAGCTCTTGAGAAAACCACATCCTTAGTGGAGGTTGGAAAATCCTAGGTTGGTGAACCTAGGTAGTAGATGTAGGAGAAGAGTCTCCGAACTACTATAAATTGCTGTGTGGACTTTCTTGATTGCATTGCTTGCTTGTTGATTGATTAAGTGTTTTGATTGCAGAATTTTCTGAACCACTAGTCTGTCCGTGCACTGTTCACATAGCTAAACTTTGAATTTTAATCTGAATTTTTGATATAGTATTCATTAGGGTGTTGTGATACTGCATACCGAATTTCATTGAATTCTGACTTGATTTGCTAGGTGAAATTTGAGTTGTAAAATCTGTGCGCAGTGTGTTGTTTAAAAAATCTGTTTTTGCAATTCCTTGATTATTTGATAATTGATCATTCACCATATTGTATCACATCTTGCATTGAAATGAATATTGATTAGGATAATCATTGGAGTCCAAATTTGTGTGCTAATTGTTAATTGACATTGATTTCCTTTTAAATTATAAAAAGAGATTCCTATCGGAATTTGGGGACACAATTCACCCCCCTCTTGTGTTAAGTACGATCCATCAGGTTGCACTCTATTTAGTGTTCTTACATGTCTAACTCGCTAGTTTAGATTTCGTAAAACATTTCGTAACCGAAAGAAGCCAATGGACCATGTCATGTTTCAAATTGCACAAAAATGTGAGAAGCTCATCTATGGAGAGAGTTGAGCAATTCCAAAGCATCAAAGTGAATCGGTGTACTCTATTTTGTGTTAGTACATGTCTAACTCTATTGTTTAGCATATGTAGAATGTTTCGTAACCAAAAGATGCCAATAAACCAAGTTATGTTTGAGATTGCCCAAAAACATGATAAGGTCGTCTATGGAGAGAGTTGAGCAATTTCAAAGCATCAAAGTGGACGGTTGCACTATATTTAGTGTTCTTACATGTCTAACTCGCTAGTTTAGATTTCGTAAAACATTTCGTAACCGAAAGAAGCCAATGGACCATGTCATGTTTCAAATTGCACAAAAATGTGAGAAGCTCATCTATGGAGAGATTTGAGCAATTCCAAAGCATCAAAGTTAACCGGCGTACTCTCTTTAGTGTTCTTACATGTCTAATTCTCTAGTTTAGCATATGTAGAACGTTTCGTATCCAAAAGATGCCAATCGACCAAGTTATGTTTGAGATTGCACAAAAACGTGAAAAGCTCGTCTATGGAGAGAGTTGAGCAATTCCAAAGCATCAAAGTAAACCGTTGCACTCTATATAGTGTTCTTACATGTGTAACTCTCTAGTTTTGCTTTTGTAGATCGTTTCGTAACCAAAAGATGCCAATGGACCATGTTATGTCTGAAATTGCACAAAAATGTGAAAGGCTCATCTATGGAGAGAGTTGAGCAATTCCAAAGCATCAAAGTGAACCGGTGTACTCTCTTTAGTCTTCTTACATGTCTTACTCTCTAGTTTAGCTTATGTAGAACCTTTCGTAACCAAAAAGATGCCAATAGACCTAGTTATATTTGAAATTGCACAAAAACATGTTAAGGTGGTCTATGGAAACAGTTGAGCAATTCCAAAGCATCAAAGTGAACCGTTGTACTCTATTTAGTCTTCTTACATGTCTTACTCTCAAGTTTAGCTTATGTGGAATGTTTCGTAATTAAAAGATGCCAAAAAACAAAGTAATGTTTGAGATTGCACAAAAAAATGATACGGTCGTCTATGGAGAGAGATGAGCAATTTCAAAGAATCAAAGTGGACCGTTGTACTCTATTTAGTGTTCTTGAATGTCTAACTCGCTAGTTTAGCTTTCGTAGAACGTTTCGTAACCAAAAGATGCCAATGGACCATGTTATGTTTGAAATTGCACAAAAATGTGAAAGGCTCATCTATGGAGAGAGTTGAGCAATTCCAAAGCATCAAAGTTAACCGGTGTACTCTCTTTAGTGCTCTTACATGTCTAACTCTCTTGTTTAGCATATGTAGAACGTTTCGTAACCAAAAGATCCCAATAGACCAAGTTATGTTTGAGATTGCACAAAAACGTGATAAGGTCGTGTATGGAGAGAGTTGAGCAATTTCAAAGCATCAAAGTGGACCGTTGTACTCTATTTACTGTTCTTACATGGCTAACTCACTAGTTTAGCTTTCGTAGAACGTTCCGTAACCAAAAGATCCCAATAGGCCAAGTTATGTTTGAGATTGCTCAAAAACGTGAAATGCTCGTCTATGGAGAGAGTTGAGCAATTCCAAAGCATCAAAGTGAACCGTTGTACTCTATTTAGTCTTCCTACATGTTTTCCTCTCCAGTTGAGCTTTCGTAGAAGGTTTGGTAACCAAAAGATGCCAATAGACCAAGTTATGTTTGAGATTACACAAAAACGTGAAAAGCTCATCTAAGGAGAGAGTTGAGCAATTCCAAAGCATCAAAGTGGACCTTTGTACTATATTTAGTCTTCTTACATGTCTTACTCTCTAGTTAGCTTATGTAGAACCTTTCGTAACCAAAAAGATGCCAATAGACCTAGTTAAGGTCGTCTATGGAAACAGTTGAGCAATTCCAAAGCATCAAAGTGGACAGTTGTACTCTATTGAGTCTTCTTACATGTCTTACTCCCTAGTTGAGCTTATGTAGAATGTTTCGTAACCAAAAGATGCCAATAAACCAAGTTATGTTTGAGATTGCCCAAAAACATGAGAAGGTCGTCTATGGAGAGAGTTGAGCAATTTCAAAGCATCAAAGTGGACGGTTGCACTCTATTTAGTGTTCTTACATGTCTAACTCGCTAGTTTAGATTTCGTAAAACATTTCGTAACCGAAAGAAGCCAATGGACCATGTCATGTTTCAAATTGCACAAAAATGTGGGAAGCTCATCTATGGAGAGAGTTGAGCAATTCCAAAGCATCAAAGTGAATCGGTGTACTCTCTTTTGTGTTCTTACATGTCTAACTCTATTGTTTAGCATATGTAGAACGTTTCGTAACCAAAAGAGGCCAATAGACCAAGTTATGTTTGAGATTGCACAAAAACATGATAAGGTCGTGTACGGAGAGAGTTGAGCAATTTCAAAGCATCAAAGTGGACCGTTGTACTCTATTTACTGTTCTTACATGGCTAACTCGCTAGTTTAGCTTTCGTAGAACGTTCCGTAACCAAAAGATCCCAATAGGCCAAGTTATGTTTGAGATTGCTCAAAAACGTAAAATGCTCGTCTATGGAGAGAGTTGAGCAATTCCAAAGCATCAAAGTGAACCGTTGTACTCTATTTAGTCTTCGTACATGTTTTACTCTCCAGTTGAGCTTTCGTAGAGGGTTTGGTAACCAAAAGAGGACAATAGACCAAGTTATGTTTGAGATTACACAAAAACGTGAAAAGCTCATCTAAGGAGAGAGTTGAGCAATTCCAAAGCATCAAAGTGGACCTTTGTACTATATTTAGCCTTCTTACATGTCTTACTCTCTTGTTAGCTTATGTAGAACCTTTCGTAACCGAAAAGATGCCAATAGACCTAGTTAAGGTCGTCTATGGAAACAGTTAAGCAATTCCAAAGCATCAAAGTGGACCGTTGTACTCTATTGAGTCTTCTTACATGTCTTACTCCCTAGTTGAGCTTATGTAGAATGTTTCGTAACCAAAAGATGCCAATAAACCAAGTTATGTTTGAGATTCCCCAAAAACATGATAAGGTCGTCTATGGAGAGAGTTGAGCAATTTCAAAGAATCAAAGTGGGCCGATGTGCTCTATTTGGTGTTCTTATAAGTCTAACTCGCTAGTTTAGATTTCGTAAAACATTTCATAACCAAAAGATCCTAATAGACCAAGTTAGGTTTGAGATTGCACAAAAACGTGAAATGCTCGTCTATGGAGAGAGTTGAGCAATTCAGAAGCATCAAAGTGGGCCGTTGTACTCTATTTAGTGTTCTTACATGTCCAACTCGATAGTTTAGCTTTCGTAGAACGTTTCGTAACCAAAAGATCCCAATATACCAAGTTATGTTTGAGATTGCACAAAAACATTATAAGGTCGTCTATGGAGAGAGTTGAGCAATTTCAAACAATCAAAGTGGACCGGTGTACTCTATTTAGTGTTCTTAGATGTCTAGCTCGCTAGTTTAGTTTTCATAGAACTTTTCGTAACCAAAAGATCCCAATAGACCAAGTTATGTTTGAGATTGCACAAAAATGTGAAATGCCCGTCTATGGAGAGAGTTGAGCAATTCGAAAGCATCAAAGTGGACCGCTGTACTCTACTTAGTGTTCTTACATGTCTAACTCGCTAGTTTAGCTTTCGTAGAACGTTTCGTAACCAAAAGATGCCAATGGACCATGTCATGTTTCAAATTGCATAAAAATGTGACAAGCTCATCTATGGAGAGAGTTGAGCAATTCCAAAGCATCAAAGTGAACCGGTGTACTCTCTTTAGTGTTCTTACATGTCTAGCTCTCTAGTTTAGCATATGTAGAACGTTTCGTAACCAAAATATGACAATAGATCAAGTTATGTTTGAGATTGCACAGAAATGTGAAAAGCTTGTCTATGGAGAGAGTTGAGCAATTCCAAAGCATCAAAGTGGATCGTTGCACTCTATTTAGTGTTCTTACATGTCTAACTCTCTAGTTTTGCTTTTGTAGAACGTTTCGTAACCAAAAGATGCCAATGGACCAAGTTATGTTTGAGATTGCACAAAAACGTGAAATGCCCGTCTATGGAGAGAGTTGAGCAATTCGAAAGCATCAAAGTGGACCGCTGTACTTTATTTAGTGTTCTTACATGTCTAACTCGCTAGTTTAGCTTTCGTAGAACGTTTCGTAACCAAAAGATGCCAATGGACCATGTTATGTTTGAAATTGCACAAAAATGTGAAAAGCTCATCTATGGAGAGAGTTGAGCAATCCAAAGCGTCAAAGTGAACCGGTGTACTCTCTTTAGTGTTCTTACATGTCTAACTCTCTAGTTTAGCATATGTAGAACGTTTCGCAACCAAAATATGCCAATAGACCAAGTTATGTTTGAGATTGCACAAAAATGTGAAAAGCTCATCTATGGAGAGAGTTGAGCAATTCCAAAGCATCAAAGTGAACTGGTGTACTCTCTTTAGTGTTCTTACATGTCTAACTCTCTAGTTTAGCATATGTAGAACGTTTCGTAACCAAAAGATGCCAATAGATCAAGTTACGTTTGAGATTGTACAAAAACGTGATAAGGTCGTCCATGGGGAGAGTTGAGCAATTTCAAAGCATCAAAGTGGACCGTTGTACTCTATTTAGTGTTCTTACATGTCCAACTCGCTACTTTAGCTTACGTAGAATGTTTCATAACCAAAAGATCCCAATAGACCATGTTATCTTTGAGATTACACAAAAAGGTGGAAAGCTCATCTAAGGAGAGAGTTGAGCAATTCCAAAGCATCAAAGTGGACCTTTGTACTCTATTTAGTCTTCTTACATGTCTTACTCTCTAGTTAGCTTATGTAGATCCTTTCGTAACCAAAAAGATGCCAATAGACCTAGTTAAGGTCGTCTATGGAAACAGTTGAGCAATTCCAAAGCATCAAAGTGGACCGTTGTACTCTATTGAGTCTTCTTACATGTCTTACTCCCTAGTTGAGCTTATGTAGAATGTTTCGTAACCAAAAAATGCCAATAAGCCAAGTTATGTTTGAGATTGCCCAAAAACATGATAAGGTCGTCTATGGAGAGAGTTGAGCAATTTCAAAGAATCAAAGTGGGCCGATGTGCTCCATTTAGTGTTCTTACAAGTCTAACTCGCTAGTTTAGCTTTCGTAAAACATTTCGTAACCAAAAGATCCCAATAGACCAAGTTATTTCGAGATTGCACAAAAACGTGAAATGCTCGTCTATGGAGAGAGTTGAGCAATTCGAAAGCATCAAAGTGGGCCGTTGTACTCTATTTAGTGTTCTTACATGTCCAACTCGCTAGTTTAGGTTTCGTAGAACGTTTCGTAACCAAAAGATCCCAATAGACCAAGTTATGTATGAGATTGCACAAAAACATTATAAGATCGTCTATGGAGAGAGTTGAGCAATTTCAAACAATCAAAGTGGACCGGTGTACTCTATTTAGTGCTCTTAGATGTCTAACTCGCTAGTTTAGGTTTCGTAGAACTTTTCGTAACCAAAAGATCCCAATAGACCAAGTTATGTTTGAGATTTAACAAAAACGTGAAATGCCCGTCTAAGGAGAGAGTTGAGCAATTCGAATGCATCAAAGTCGACCGCTGTACTCTATTTAGTGTTCTTACATGTCTAACTCGCTAGTTTAGCTTTTGTAGAACGTTTCGTCAACAAAAGATGCCAATGGACCATGTTATGTTTCAAATTGCACAAAAATGTGAAAAGCTCATCTATGGAGAGACTTGAGCAATTCCAAAGCATCAAAGTGAACCGGTGTACTCTCTTTAGTGTTCTTACATGTCTAACTCTCTAGTTTAGCATATGTAGAACGTTTCGTAACCGAAGTATGCCAATAGACCAAGTTATGTTTGAGATTGCCCAAAAACATGATAAGGTCATCTATGGAGAGAGTTGAGCAGTTTTAAAGAATCAAAGTGGACCGATGTGCTATATTTAGTATTCTTACAAGTCTAACTCGCTAGTTTAGCTTCCGCATAACATTTCGTAACCAAAAGATCCCAATAGACCAAGTTGTGTTTGAGATTGAACGAAAACGTGAAATGCTCGTCTATGGAGAGAGTTGAGAATTCGAAAGCATCAAAGTGGGTCGTTGTACTCTATTTAGTGTTCTTACATGTCCAACTCGCTAGTTTAGCTTTCGTAGAACGTTTCGTAACGAAAAGATCCCAATAGAGCAAGTTATGTTTGAGATTGCAGAAAAACGTGAAATGCTCGCTTATGGAAAGAGTTGAGCAATTCGAAAGCATCAAAGTGGGCCGTTGTACTCTATTTAGTGTTCTTACACGTCCAACTCTCTAGTTTAGCTTTCGTAGAACGTTTCATAACCAAAAGATCCCAGTAGACCAGGTTATGTTTGAGATTGAACAAAAACATGATAAGGTCGTCTATGGAGAGAGTTGAGCAATTCCAAAGCATCAAAGTGGACCGGTGTACTCTATTTATTGTTCTTAGATGTCTAACTCGCTAGTTTAGTTTTCGTAGAATGTTTCGTAACCAAAAGATCCCAATAGACCAAGTTATGTTTGAGATTGCACAAAAACGTGAAATGCTCGTCTATGAAGAGAGTTGAGCAATTCGAAAGCATCAAAGTGGACCGTTGTACTATATTTAGTGCTCTTACATGTCTAATTCGCTAGTTTAGCTTTCGTAGAGTGTTTCGTAACCAAAAGATGCCAGTGGAACGTTACGTTTGAAATTGCAGAAAAATGTGAAATGCTCATCTATGGAGAAAGTTGAGCAATTCCAAAGCATCAAAGTTAACCGGTGCACTCTCTTTAATGTTATTACATGTCTAACTCTCTAGCTTAGCATATGTAGAACGTTTCATTACCAAAAGATGCCAATCAACCAAGCTATGCTTGAGATTGCACAAAAACGTGAAAAGCTCGTCTATGGAGAGAGTTGAGCAATTCGAAAGCATCAAGGTGGACCGTTGTACTCTATTTAGTGTTTTTACATGTCGAACTCGCTAGTTTTGCTTTCGTAGATCGTTTCGTAACCAAAAGATGCCAATGGACCTTGTTATGTTTGAAATTGCACAAAAACATGATGAGGTCGTCTATGGTGAGAGTTGAGGAATTTCAAAGAATCAAATTGAACCGGTGTACTCTCTTTAGTGTTCTTACATGTCTAACTCTCTAGTTTAGCATATGTAGAACGTTTCGTAACCGAAGTATGCCAATAGACCAAGTTATGTTTGAGATTGCCCAAAAACATGATAAGGTCGTCTATGGAGAGAGTTGAGCAGTTTTAAAGAATCAAAGTGGACCGATGTGCTATATTTAGTATTCTTACAAGTCTAACTCGCTAGTTTAGCTTCCGCATAACATTTCGTAACCAAAAGATCCCAATAGACCAAGTTGTGTTTGAGATTGAACGAAAACGTGAAATGCTCGTCTATGGAGAGAGTTGAGAATTCGAAAGCATCAAAGTGGGTCGTTGTACTCTATTTAGTGTTTTTACATGTCCAACTCGCTAGTTTAGCTTTCGTAGAACGTTTCGTAACGAAAAGATCCCAATAGAGCAAGTTATGTTTGAGATTGCAGAAAAACGTGAAATGCTCGCCTATGGAGAGAGTTGAGCAATTCGAAAGCATCAAAGTGGGCCGTTGTACTCTATTTAGTGTTCTTACACGTCCAACTCTCTAGTTTAGCTTTCGTAGAACGTTTCATAACCAAAAGATCCCAGTAGACCAGGTTATGTTTGAGATTGAACAAAAACATGATAAGGTCGTCTATGGAGAGAGTTGAGCAATTCCAAAGCATCAAAGTGGACCGGTGTACTCTATTTATTGTTCTTAGATGTCTAACTCGCTAGTTTAGTTTTCGTAGAATGTTTCGTAACCAAAAGATCCCAATAGACCAAGTTATGTTTGAGATTGCACAAAAACGTGAAATGCTCGTCTATGAAGAGAGTTGAGCAATTCGAAAGCATCAAAGTGGACCGTTGTACTATATTTAGTGCTCTTACATGTCTAACTCGCTAGTTTAGCTTTCGTAGAGTGTTTCGTAACCAAAAGATGCCAGTGGAACGTTACGTTTGAAATTGCAGAAAAATGTGAAATGCTCATCTATGGAGAAAGTTGAGCAATTCCAAAGCATCAAAGTTAACCGGTGCACTCTCTTTAATGTTATTACATGTCTAACTCTCTAGCTTAGCATATGTAGAACGTTTCATTACCAAAAGATGCCAATCAACCAAGCTATGCTTGAGATTGCACAAAAACGTGAAAAGCTCGTCTATGGAGAGAGTTGAGCAATTCGAAAGCATCAAGGTGGACCGTTGTACTCTATTTAGTGTTTTTACATGTCGAACTCGCTAGTTTTGCTTTCGTAGATCGTTTCGTAACCAAAAGATGCCAATGGACCTTGTTATGTTTGAAATTGCACAAAAACATGATGAGGTCGTCTATGGTGAGAGTTGAGGAATTTCAAAGAATCAAATTGAACCGGTGTACTCTCTTTAGTGTTCTTACATGTCTAACTCTCTAGTTTAGCATATGTAGAACGTTTCGTAACCGAAGTATGCCAATAGACCAAGTTATGTTTGAGATTGCCCAAAAACATGATAAGGTCGTCTATGGAGAGAGTTGAGCAGTTTTAAAGAATCAAAGTGGACCGATGTGCTATATTTAGTATTCTTACAAGTCTAACTCGCTAGTTTAGCTTCCGCATAACATTTCGTAACCAAAAGATCCCAATAGACCAAGTTGTGTTTGAGATTGAACGAAAACGTGAAATGCTCGTCTATGGAGAGAGTTGAGAATTCGAAAGCATCAAAGTGGGTCGTTGTACTCTATTTAGTGTTCTTACATGTCCAACTCGCTAGTTTAGCTTTCGTAGAACGTTTCGTAACGAAAAGATCCCAATAGAGCAAGTTATGTTTGAGATTGCAGAAAAACGTGAAATGCTCGCCTATGGAGAGAGTTGAGCAATTCGAAAGCATCAAAGTGGGCCGTTGTACTCTATTTAGTGTTCTTACACGTCCAACTCTCTAGTTTAGCTTTCGTAGAACGTTTCATAACCAAAAGATCCCAGTAGACCAGGTTATGTTTGAGATTGAACAAAAACATGATAAGGTCGTCTATGGAGAGAGTTGAGCAATTCCAAAGCATCAAAGTGGACCAGTGTACTCTATTTATTGTTCTTAGATGTCTAACTCGCTAGTTTAGTTTTCGTAGAATGTTTCGTAACCAAAAGATCCCAATAGACCAAGTTATGTTTGAGATTGCACAAAAACGTGAAATGCTCGTCTATGAAGAGAGTTGAGCAATTCGAAAGCATCAAAGTGGACCGTTGTACTATATTTAGTGCTCTTACATGTCTAACTCGCTAGTTTAGCTTTCGTAGAGTGTTTCGTAACCAAAAGATGCCAGTGGAACGTTACGTTTGAAATTGCAGAAAAATGTGAAATGCTCATCTATGGAGAAAGTTGAGCAATTCCAAAGCATCAAAGTTAACCGGTGCACTCTCTTTAATGTTATTACATGTCTAACTCTCTAGCTTAGCATATGTAGAACGTTTCATTACCAAAAGATGCCAATCAACCAAGCTATGCTTGAGATTGCACAAAAACGTGAAAAGCTCGTCTATGGAGAGAGTTGAGCAATTCGAAAGCATCAAGGTGGACCGTTGTACTCTATTTAGTGTTTTTACATGTCGAACTCGCTAGTTTTGCTTTCGTAGATCGTTTCGTAACCAAAAGATGCCAATGGACCTTGTTATGTTTGAAATTGCACAAAAACATGATGAGGTCGTCTATGGTGAGAGTTGAGGAATTTCAAAGAATCAAATTGAACCGGTGTACTCTCTTTAGTGTTCTTACATGTCTAGCTCTCTAGTTTAGCATATGTAGAACGTTTCGTAACCAAAAGATGCCAATGAACCAAGTTATGTTTGAGATTGCACAAAAACGTGAAAAGCTTATGTATGGAGAGAGTTGAGCAATTCCAAAGCATCAAAGTGAACCGGTGTACTCTCTTTAGTGTTCTTACATGTCTAACTCTCTAGTTTAGCATACGTAGAACGTTTCGTAACCAAAATATGCCAATAGACCAAGTTATGTTTGAGATTGCACAAAAATGTGAAAAGCTCATCTATGGAGAGAGTTGAGCAATTCCAAAGCATCAAAGTGAACCGGTGTACTCTCTTTAGTGTTCTTACATGTCTAACTCTCTAGTTTACCATACGTAGAACATTTCGTAACCAAAATATGCCAACAGACCAAGTTATGTTTGAGATTGCACAAAAATGTGAAAAGCTCATCTATGGAGAGAGTTGAGCAATTCCACAGCATCAAAGTGGACCGTTGCACTCTATTTAGTGTTCTTACATGTCTAACTCTCTAGTTTTGCTTTCGTAGATCGTTTTGTAACCAAAAGATGCCAATGGACCATGTTATGTTTGAAATTACACACAATGTCAAAAGCTCATCTATGGAGAGAGTTGAGCAATTCTAAAGCATCAAAGTGAACCGGTGTACTCTCTTTAGTGTTCTTACAAGTCTAACTCTCTAGTTTAGCATATGTAGAACGTTTCGTAACCAAAAGATGCCAATAGACCAAGTTACGTTTGAGATTGCACAAAAACGTGATAAGGTCATCCATGGGGATAGTTGAGCAATTTCAAAGCTTCAAAGTGGACCGTTGTACTCTATTTAGTGTTCTTACATGTCCAACTCGCTACTTTAGCTTACGTAGAATGTTTCATAAGCAAAAGATCCCAATAGACCAAGTTATGTTTGAGATTACACAAAAAGGTGGAAAGCTCATCTAAGGAGAGAGTTGAGCAATTCCAAAGTATCAAAGTGGACCTTTGTACTCTATTTAGTCTTCTTACATGTCTTACTCTCTAGTTAGCTTATGTAGAACCTTTCGTAACCAAAAAGATGCCAATAGACCTAGTTAAGGTCGTCTATGGACACAGTTGAGCAAGTCCAAAGCATTAAAGTGGACCGTTGTACTCTATTGAGTCTTCTTACATGTCTTACTCCCTAGTTGAGCTTATGTAGAATGTTTCGTAACCAAAAGATGCCGATAAACCAAGTTATGTTTGAGATTGCCCAAAAACATGATAAGGTCGTCTATGGAGAGAGTTGAGCAATTTCAAAGAATCAAAGTGGGCCGAAGTGCTCTATTTAGTGTTCTTACAAGTCTAACTCGCTAGTTTAGCTTTCGTAAAATGTTTCACAACCAAAAGATGCCAATCAACCAAGTTATGCTTGAGATTGCACAAAAACGTGAAAAGCTTGTCTATGGAGAGAGTTGAGCAATTCGAAAGCATCAAGGTGGACCGTTGTACTCTATTTAGTGTTCTTACATGTCGAACTCGCTAGTTTTGCTTTCGTAGATCGTTTCGTAACCAAAAGATGCCAATGGACCTTGTTATGTTTGAAATTGCACAAAAACATGATGAGGTCGTCTATGGTGAGAGTTCAGGAATTTCAAAGAATCAAATTGAACCAGTGTACTCTCTTTAGTGTTCTTACATGTCTAGCTCTCTAGTTTAGCATATGTAGAACGTTTCATATCCAAAAGATGCTAATGGACCAAATTATGTTTGAGATAGCACAAAAATGTGAAATGCCCATCTATGGAGAGAGTTGAGCAATTCGAAAGCATCAAAGTGGACCGCTGTACTCAATTTAGTGTTCTTACATGTCTAACTCGCTAGTTTAGCTTTCGTAGAACGTTTCGTAACCAAAAGATGGCAATGGACCATGTTATGTTTCAAATTGCACAAAAATGAGAAAAGCTCATCAATGGAGAGAGTTGAGCAATTCCAAAGCATCAAAGTGAACCGGTGTCCTCTCTTTAGTGTTCTTACATGTCTAACTCTCTAGTTTAGCATATGTAGAACGTTTCGTAACCAAAATATGCCAATAGACCAAGTTATGTTGAGATTGCACAAAAATGTGAAAAGCTCATCTATGGAGAGAGTTGAGCAATTCGAAAGCATCAAAGTGGGCCGTTGTACTCTATTTAGTGTTCTTACACGTCCAACTCGCTAGTTTAGCTTTCGTAGAACGTTTCATAACCAAAAGATCCCAATAGACCAGGTTATGTTTGAGATTGAACAAAAACATGATAAGGTCGTCTACGGAGAGAGTTGAGCAATTTCAAACAATCAAAGTGGGCCGGTGTACTCTATTTAGTGTTCTTAGATGTCTAACTCGCTAGTTTAGTTTTCGTAGAATGTTTCGTAACCAAAAGATCCCAATAGACCAAGTTATGTTTGAGATTGCACAAAAACATGAAATGCCCGTCTATGGAGAGAGTTAAGCAATTCGAAAGCATCAAAGTGGACCGTTGTACTATATTTAGTGTTCTTACATGTCTAACTCGCTAGTTTAGCTTTCGTAGAGCATTTCGTAACCAAAAGATGCCAGTGGACTATGTTATGTTTGAAATTGTAGACAAATGTGAAATGCTCATCTATGGAGAAAGTTGAGCAATTCCATAGCATCAAAGTTAACCGGTGCACTCTCTTTAGTGTTATTACATGTCTAACTCTCTAGCTTAGCATATGTAGAACGTTTCATAACCAAAAGATGTCAATCAACCAAGTTATGCTTGAGATTGTACAAAAACGTGAAAAGCTCGTCTATGGAGAGAGTTGAGCAATTCGAAAGCATCAAGGTGGACCGTTGTATTCTATTTAGTGTTCTTACATGTCGAACTCGCTAGTTTTGCTTTCGTAGATCGTTTCGTAACCAAAAGATGCCAATGGACCTTGTTATGTTTGAAATTGCACAAAAACATGATGAGGTCGTCTATCGTGAGAGTTGAGGAATTTCAAAGAATCAAATTGAACCAGTGTACTCTCTTAAGTGTTCTTACATGTCTAGCTCTCTAGTTTAGCATATGTAGAACGTTTCATAACCAAAAGATGCCAATGGACCAAGTTATGTTTGAGAATGGACAAAAATGTGAAAAGCTCATCTATGGAGAGAGTTTAGCAATTCCAAAGCATCAAAGTGAACCGGTGTACTCTCTTTAGCGTTCTTACATGCCTAACTCTTTAGTTTAGCATATGTAGAACGTTTCGTAACCAAAATATGCCAAAAGACCAAGTTATGTTTGAGATTGCACAAAAATGTGAAAAGCTCGTCTATGGAGAGAGTTGAGCAATTCCAAAGCATCAAAGTGGACCGTTGCACTCTATTTAGTGTTCTTACATGTCTAACTCTCTAGTTTTGCTTTCGTAGATCGTTTCGTAACCAAAAGATGCCAATGGACCATGTTATGTTTGAAATTACACAAAAATGTGAAAAGCTCATCTATGGAGAGAGTTGAGCAATTCCAAAGCATCAAAGTGATCCGGTGTACTCTCTTTAGTGTTCTTACATGTCTAACTCTCTGGTTTAGCATATGTAGAACTTTTCGTAATCAAAAGATGTCAATAGACCAAGTTACGTTTGAGATTGCACAAAAACGTGATAAGGTCGTCCATGGGGAGAGTTTAGCAATTTCAAAGCATCAAAGTGGACCGTTGTACTCTATTTAGTGTTCTTACATGTCCAACTCGCTACGTTAGCTTACGTAGAATGTTTCATAACCAAAAGATCCTAATAGACCAAGTTATGTTTGAGATTACACAAAAAGGTGGAAAGCTCATCTAAGGAGAGAGTTGAGCAATTCCAAAGCATCAAAGTGGACCTTTGTACTCTAATTAGTCTTCTTACATGTCTTACTCTGTAGTTAGCTTATGTAGAACCTTTCGTAACCAAAAAGATGCAAATAGACCTAGTTAAGGTCGTCTATGGAAACAGTTGCGCAATTCCAAAGCATCAAAGTGGACCGTTGTACTCTATTTAGTCTTCTTACATGTCTTACTCCCTAGTTGAGCTTATCTAGAATGTTTCGCAACCAAAAGATGCCAACAAACCAAGTTATGTTTGAGATTGCCCAAAAACATGATAAGGTCATCTATGGAGAGAGTTGAGCAATTTTAAAGAATCAAAGTGGACAGATGTGCCCTATTTAGTGTTCTTACAAGTCTAACTCGCTAGTTTAGCTTTCGTAGAACATTTCGTAACCAAAAGATCCCAATAGACCAAGTTATGTTTGAGATTGCACAAAAACGTGAAATGCTCGTCTATGGAGAGAGTTGAGCAATTCGAAAGCATCAAAGTGGGCCGTTGTACTCTATTTAGTGTTCTTACATGTCCAACCCGCTAGTTTAGTTTTCGTAAAACGTTTCGTAACTAAAAGATCCCAATAGACCAAGTCATGTTTGAGATTGCAAAAAAAGGTGAAATGCTCGTCTATGGAGAGAGTTGAGCAATTCCAAAGCATCAAAGTGATCCGGTGTACTCTCTTTAGTGTTCTTACATGTCTAACTCTCTGGTTTAGCATATGTAGAACTTTTCGTAATCAAAAGATGTCAATAGACCAAGTTACGTTTGAGATTGCACAAAAACGTGATAAGGTCGTCCATGGGGAGAGTTTAGCAATTTCAAAGCATCAAAGTGGACCGTTGTACTCTATTTAGTGTTCTTACATGTCCAACTCGCTACGTTAGCTTACGTAGAATGTTTCATAACCAAAAGATCCTAATAGACCAAGTTATGTTTGAGATTACACAAAAAGGTGGAAAGCTCATCTAAGGAGAGAGTTGAGCAATTCCAAAGCATCAAAGTGGACCTTTGTACTCTAATTAGTCTTCTTACATGTCTTACTCTGTAGTTAGCTTATGTAGAACCTTTCGTAACCAAAAAGATGCAAATAGACCTAGTTAAGGTCGTCTATGGAAACAGTTGCGCAATTCCAAAGCATCAAAGTGGACCGTTGTACTCTATTTAGTCTTCTTACATGTCTTACTCCCTAGTTGAGCTTATCTAGAATGTTTCGCAACCAAAAGATGCCAACAAACCAAGTTATGTTTGAGATTGCCCAAAAACATGATAAGGTCATCTATGGAGAGAGTTGAGCAATTTCCAAGCATCAAAGTGGACAGATGTGCCCTATTTAGTGTTCTTACATGTCTAACTCGCTAGTTTAGCTTTCGTAGAACATTTCGTAACCAAAAGATCCCAATAGACCAAGTTATGTTTGAGATTGCACAAAAACGTGAAATGCTCGTCTATGGAGAGAGTTGAGCAATTCGAAAGCATCAAAGTGGGCCGTTGTACTCTATTTAGTGTTCTTACATGTCCAACCCGCTAGTTTAGTTTTCGTAAAACGTTTCGTAACTAAAAGATCCCAATAGACCAAGTCATGTTTGAGATTGCAAAAAAAGGTGAAATGCTCGTCTATGGAGACAGTTGAGAAATTCGAAAGCATCAAAGTGGGCCGTTGTACTCTATTTAGTGTTTTTACATCTCCAACTCGCTAGTTTAGCTTTCGTAGAACGTTTCTTAACCAAAAGATCCCAATAGACCAAGTTATGTTTGAGATTGCACAAAAACATGATAAGGTCGTCTATGGAGAGAGTTGAGCAATTTCAAACAATCAAAGTGGACCGCTGTACTCTATTTAGTGTTCTTACATGTCCAACTCGCTACGTTAGCTTACGTAGAATGTTTCATAACCAAAAGATCCTAATAGACCAAGTTATGTTTGAGATTACACAAAAAGGTGGAAAGCTCATCTAAGGAGAGAGTTGAGCAATTCCAAAGCATCAAAGTGGACCTTTGTACTCTAATTAGTCTTCTTACATGTCTTACTCTGTAGTTAGCTTATGTAGAACCTTTCGTAACCAAAAAGATGCAAATAGACCTAGTTAAGGTCGTCTATGGAAACAGTTGCGCAATTCCAAAGCATCAAAGTGGACCGTTGTACTCTATTTAGTCTTCTTACATGTCTTACTCCCTAGTTGAGCTTATCTAGAATGTTTCGCAACCAAAAGATGCCAACAAACCAAGTTATGTTTGAGATTGCCCAAAAACATGATAAGGTCATCTATGGAGAGAGTTGAGCAATTTTAAAGAATCAAAGTGGACAGATGTGCCCTATTTAGTGTTCTTACAAGTCTAACTCGCTAGTTTAGCTTTCGTAGAACATTTCGTAACCAAAAGATCCCAATAGACCAAGTTATGTTTGAGATTGCACAAAAACGTGAAATGCTCGTCTATGGAGAGAGTTGAGCAATTCGAAAGCATCAAAGTGGGCCGTTGTACTCTATTTAGTGTTCTTACATGTCCAACCCGCTAGTTTAGTTTTCGTAAAACGTTTCGTAACTAAAAGATCCCAATAGACCAAGTCATGTTTGAGATTGCAAAAAAAGGTGAAATGCTCGTCTATGGAGACAGTTGAGAAATTCGAAAGCATCAAAGTGGGCCGTTGTACTCTATTTAGTGTTTTTACATGTCCAACTCGCTAGTTTAGCTTTCGTAGAACGTTTCTTAACCAAAAGATCCCAATAGACCAAGTTATGTTTGAGATTGCACAAAAACATGATAAGGTCGTCTATGGAGAGAGTTGAGCAATTTCAAACAATCAAAGTGGACCGCTGTACTCTATTTAGTGTTTTTAGATGTCTAACTCGCTAGTTTAGTTTTCGTAGAATGTTTCGTAACCAAAAGATCCCAATAGACCAAGTTATGTTTGAGATTGGACAAAAACGTAAAATGCTCGTCTATGGAGAGAGTTGAGTAATTCGAAAGCATCAAAGTGGACCGTTGTACTATATTTAGTGTTCCTGGATGTCTAACTCGCTAGTTTAGCTTTCGTAGAGTGTTTCGTAACGAAAAGATGCCAATGGACCATGTTATGTTTGAAATTACAGAAAAATGTGAAATGCTCATCTATGGAGAAAGTTGAGCAATTCCAAAGCATCAAAGTTAACCGGTGCACTCTCTTTAGTGTTTTACATGTCTAACTCTCTAGCTTAGCATATGTAGAACGTTTCGTAACCAAAAGATGCCAATCAACCAAGTTATGGTTGAGATTGCACAAAAACGTGAAAAGCTCATCTATGGAGAGAGTAGAGCAATTCGAAAGCATCAAAGTGGACCGTTGTACTCTATTTAGTGTTCTTACATGTCGAACTCGCTAGTTTTGCTTTCGTAGATCGTTTCGTAACCAAAAGATGCCAATGGACCATGTTAAATTTGAAATTGCACAAAGACATGATGAGGTTGTCCATGGTGAGAGTTGAGCAATTCGAAAGCATCAAAGTGGACCGTTGTACTCTACTTAGTGTTCTTACATGTCTAACTCGCTAGTTTAGCTTTCGTAGAACGTTTCGTAACGAAAAGATGCCAATGGACCATGTTACGTTTGAAATTGCACAAAAATGTGAAAAGCTCATCTATGGAGAGAGTTGAGCAATTCCAAAACATCAAAGTGAACCGGTGTACTCTCTTTAGTGTTCTAACATGTCTAACTCTCTAGTTTAGCATATGTAGAACGTTTCGTAACCAAAATATGCCAACAGACCAAGTTACGTTTGAGATTGCACAAAAATGTGAAAAACTCGTCTATGGAGAGAGTTGAGCAATTCCAAAGCATCAAAGTGGACCGTTGCACTCTATTTAGTGTTCTTACATGTCTAACTCTCTAGTTTTGCTTTCGTAGATCGTTTCGTAACCAAAAGATGCCAATGGACCACGTTATGTTTGAAATTACACAAAAACGTGAAAAGCTCATATATGGAGAGAGTTGAGCAATTCCAAAGCATCAAAGTGAACCGGTGTACTCTCTTTAGTGTTCTTACATGTCTAACTCTCTAGTATAGCATATGTAGAACGTTTCATAACCAAAAGATGCCAATAGACCAAGTTATGTTTGAGATTGCACAAAAACGTGATAAGGTCATCCATGGGGAGAGTTGAGCAATTTTAAAGCATCAAAGTGGACCGTTGTACTCTATTTAGTGTTCTTACATGTCCAACTCGCTACTTTAGCTTACGTAGAATGTTTCATAACCAAAAGATCCCAATAGCCCAAGTTATGTTTGAGATTACACAAAAAGGTGGAAAGCTCATCTCAGGAGAGAGTTGAGCAATTCCAAAACATCAAAGTGGACCTTTGTACTCTATTTAGTCTTCTTACATGTCTTACTCCCTAGTTGAGCTTATGTAGAATGTTTCGTAACCAAAAGATGCCAATAAACCAAGTTATGTTTGAGATTGCCCAAAAACATGATAAGGTCATCCATGGAGAGAGTTGAGCAATTTCAAAGAATCAAAGTGGACCGATGTGCTCTATTTAGTGTTTTTACAAGTCTAAGTCGCTAGTTTAGCTTTCGTAGAACATTTCGTAACCAAAAGATCCAAATAGACCAAGTTATGTTTGAGATTGCACAAAAACGTGAAATGCTCATCTATGGAGAGAGTTGAGCAATTCGAAAGCATCAAAGTGGATTGCCGTATTCTATTTAGTGTTCTTACATGTCTAACTCGCTAGTTTAGCTTTCGTAGAACGTTTCATAACCAAAAGATGCCAATGGACCATGTTATGTTTGAAATTGCACAAAAATGTGAAAAGCTCATCTATGGAGAGAGTTGAGCAATTCCAAAGCATCAAAGTGAACCGGTGTACTCTCTTTAGTGTTCTTACATGTCTAACTCTCTAGTTTAGCATATGTAGAACGTTTTGTAACCAAAATATGCCAATAGAGCAAGTTATGTTTGAGATTGCACAAAAATGTGAAAAGCTCGTCTATGGAGAGAATTGAGCAATTCCAAACCATCAAAGTGGACCGTTACACTCTATTTAGTGTTCTTACATGTCTAACTCTCTAGTTTTTAGTTTTGCTTTCGTAAAACGTTTCGTAACCCAAAGATGCCAATGGACCAAGTTATGTTTGAGATTGCACAAAAACGTGAAATGCACGTCTATGGGGACAGTTGAGCAATTCGAAAGCATCAAAGTGGACTGCTGTACTCTATTTAGTGTTCTTACATGACTAACTCGCTAGTTTAGCTTTCGTAGAATGTTTCGTAACCAAAAGATGCCAATGGACCATGTTATGTTTGAAAATGCACAAAAATGTGAAAAGCTCATCCATGGAGAGAGTTGAGCAATTCCAAAGCATCAAAGTGAACCGGTGTACTCTCTTTAGTGTTCTTACATGTCTAACTCTCTAGTTTAGCATATGTAGAATGTTTCGTAACCAAAATATGCCAATAGACCAAGTAATGTTTGAGATTGCACAAAAATGCGAAAAGCTCGTCTATGGAGAGAGTTGAGCAATTCCAAAGCATCAAAGTGGACCGTTGCACTCTATTTAGTGTTCTTACTTGTCTAACTCTCTAGTTTTGCTTTCGTAGATCGTTTCGTAACCACAAGATGCCAATGCACCATGTTACGTTTGAAATTCCACAAAAATGTGAAAAGCTCATCTATGGAGAGAGTTGAGCAATTCGAAAGCATCAAAGTGAACCGTTGTACTATATTTAGTGTTCTTGCATGCCAATGGACCATGTTATGTTTGAAATTGCAGAAAAATATGAAATGCTCATCTATGGAGAAAGTTGAGCAATTCCAAAGCATCAAAATTAACCGGTGCACTCTCTTTAGTGTTCTTACATGTCTAACTCTCTAGCTTAGCAAATATAGAACGTTTCGTAACCAAAAGATGCCAATCAACCAAGTTATGCTTGAGATTGCACAAAAACGTGAAAAGCTCGTCTATGGAGAGAGTTGAGCAATTCGAAAGAATCAAAGTGGACCGTTGTGTTGTACTCTATTTAGTGTTCTTACATGTCGAACTCACTAGTTTTGCTTTCGTAGATCGTTTCATAACCAAAAGATGCCAATGGACCATGTTATGTTTGAAATTGCACAAAAACATGATGAGGTCGTCTATGGTGAGAGTTGAGCAATTTCAAAGAATCAAAGTGGACCGTTGCACTCTATTTAGTGTTCTTACTTGTCTAACTCTCTAGTTTTGCTTTCGTAGATCGTTTCGTAACCAAAAGATACCAATGGACCATGTTATGTTTGAAATTACACAAAAATGTGAAAAGCTCATCTACGGAGAGAGTTGAGCAATTCCAAATCATCAAAGTGAACCGGTGTACTCTCTTTAGTGTTCTTACATGTCTAACTCTCTAGTTTAGCATATGTAGAATGTTTCGTAACCAAAATATGCCAATAGACCAAGTAATGTTTGAGATTGCACAAAAATGCGAAAAGCTCGTCTTTGGAGAGAGTTGAGCAATTCCAAAGCATCAAAGTGGACCGTTGCACTCTATTTAGTGTTCTTACTTGTCTAACTCTCTAGTTTTGCTTTCGTAGATCGTTTCGTAACCACAAGATGCCAATGCACCATGTTACGTTTGAAATTCCACAAAAATGTGAAAAGCTCATCTATGGAGAGAGTTGAGCAATTCGAAAGCATCAAAGTGAACCGTTGTACAATATTTAGTGTTCTTGCATGCCAATGGACCATGTTATGTTTGAAATTGCAGAAAAATATGAAATGCTCATCTATGGAGAAAGTTGAGCAATTCCAAAGCATCAAAGTTAACCGGTGCACTCTCTTTAGTGTTCTTACATGTCTAACTCTCTAGCTTAGCAAATGTAGAACGTTTCGTAACCAAAAGATGCCAATCAACCAAGTTATGCTTGAGATTGCACAAAAACGTGAAAAGCTCGTCTATGGAGAGAGTTGAGCAATTCGAAAGAATCAAAATGGACCGTTGTGTTGTACTCTATTTAGTGTTCTTACATGTCGAACTCACTAGTTTTGCTTTCGTAGATCGTTTCATAACCAAAAGATGC
Source organism: Tripterygium wilfordii (assembly GCF_013401445.1). Lineage (NCBI taxonomy): Eukaryota > Viridiplantae > Streptophyta > Magnoliopsida > Celastrales > Celastraceae > Tripterygium > Tripterygium wilfordii. The sequence continues at coordinate 6,672,744 of NC_052254.1, forward strand.
CAATGGACCATGTTATGTTTGAAATTGCACAAAAACATGATGAGGTCGTCTATGGTGAGAGTTGAGCAATTTCAAAGAATCAAAGTGGACCGTTGCACTCTATTTAGTGTTCTTACTTGTCTAACTCTCTAGTTTTGCTTTCGTAGATCGTTTCGTAACCAAAAGATACCAATGGACCATGTTATGTTTGAAATTACACAAAAATGTGAAAAGCTCATCTACGGAGAGAGGTGAGCAATTCCAAATCATCAAAGTGAACCGGTGTACTCTCTTTAGTGTTCTTACATGTCTAACTCTCTAGTTTAGCATATGTAGAACGTTTCGTAACCAAAATATGCCAATAGAGCAAGTTATGTTTGAGATTGCACAAAAATGTGAAAAGCTCGTCTATGGAGAGAGTTGAGCAATTCCAAACCATCAAAGTGGACCGTTACACTCTATTTAGTGTTCTTACATGTCTAACTCTCTAGTTTTTAGTTTTGCTTTCGTAAAACGTTTCGTAACCCAAAGATGCCAATGGACCAAGTTATGTTTGAGATTGCACAAAAACGTGAAATGCCCGTCTATGGGGACAGTTGAGCAATTCGAAAGCATCAAAGTGGACTGCTGTACTCTATTTAGTGTTCTTACATGTCTAACTCGCAAGTTTAGCTTTCGTAGAATGTTTCGTAACCAAAAGATGCCAATGGACCATGTTATGTTTGAAAATGCACAAAAATGTGAAAAGCTCATCTATGGAGAGAGTTGAGCAATTCCAAAGCATCAAAGTGAACCGGTGTACTCTCTTTAGTGTTCTTACATGTCTAACTCTCTAGTTTAGCATATGTAGAATGTTTCGTAACCAAAATATGCCAATAGACCAAGTAATGTTTGAGATTGCACAAAAATGCGAAAAGCTCGTCTATGGAGAGAGTTGAGCAATTCCAAAGCATCAAAGTGGACCGTTGCACTCTATTTAGTGTTCTTACTTGTCTAACTCTCTAGTTTTGCTTTCGTAGATCGTTTCGTAACCACAAGATGCCAATGCACCATGTTACGTTTGAAATTCCACAAAAATGTGAAAAGCTCATCTATGGAGAGAGTTGAGCAATTCGAAAGCATCAAAGTGAGTCGTTGTACTATATTTAGTGTTCTTGCATGCCAATGGACCATGTTATGTTTGAAATTGCAGAAAAATATGAAATGCTCATCTATGGAGAAAGTTGAGCAATTCCAAAGCATCAAAGTTAACCGGTGCACTCTCTTTAGTGTTCTTACATGTCTAACTCTCTAGCTTAGCAAATATAGAACGTTTCGTAACCAAAAGATGCCAATCAACCAAGTTATGCTTGAGATTGCACAAAAACGTGAAAAGCTCGTCTATGGAGAGAGTTGAGCAATTCGAAAGAATCAAAGTGGACCGTTGTGTTGTACTCTATTTAGTGTTCTTACATGTCGAACTCACTAGTTTTGCTTTCGTAGATCGTTTCATAACCAAAAGATGCCAATGGACCATGTTATGTTTGAAATTGCACAAAAACATGATGAGGTCGTCTATGGTGAGAGTTGAGCAATTTCAAAGAATCAAAGTGGACCGTTGCACTCTATTTAGTGTTCTTACTTGTCTAACTCTCTAGTTTTGCTTTCGTAGATCGTTTCGTAACCAAAAGATACCAATGGACCATGTTATGTTTGAAATTGCACAAAAATGTGAAAAGCTCATCTATGGAGAGATTTGAGCAATTCCAAAGCATCAAAGTGAACCGGTGTACTCTCTTTAGTGTTCTTACATGTCTAACTCTCTAGTTTAGCATATGTAGAATGTTTCGTAACCAAAATATGCCAATAGACCAAGTTATGTTTGAGATTGCACAAAAATGTGAAAAGCTCGTCTATGGAGAGAGTTGAGCAATTCCAAAGCATCAAAGTGGACCGTTGCACTCTATTTAGTGTTCTTACTTGTCTAACTCTCTAGTTTTGCTTTCGTAGATCGTTTCGTAACCAAAAGATGCCAATGGACCATGTTATGTTTGAAATTGCACAAAAATGTGAAAAGCTCATCTATGGAGAGAGTTGAGCAATTCGAAAGCATCAAAGTGAACCGTTGTACTATATTTAGTGTTCTTGCATGCCAATGGACCATGTTATGTTTGAAATTGCAGAAAAATATGAAATGCTCATCTATGGAGAAAGTTGAGCAATTCCAAAGCATCAAAGTTAACCGGTGCACTCTCTTTAGTGTTCTTACATGTCTAACTCTCTAGCTTAGCAAATGTAGAACGTTTCGTAACCAAAAGATGCCAATCAACCAAGTTATGCTTGAGATTGCACAAAAACGTGAAAAGCTCGTCTATGGAGAGAGTTGAGCAATTCGAAAGAATCAAAGTGGACCGTTGTGTTGTACTCTATTTAGTGTTCTTACATGTCGAACTCACTAGTTTTGCTTTCGTAGATCGTTTCATAACCAAAAGATGCCAATGGACCATGTTATGTTTGAAATTGCACAAAAACATGATGAGGTCGTCTATGGTGAGAGTTGAGCAATTTCAAAGAATCAAAGTGGACCGTTGCACTCTATTTAGTGTTCTTACTTGTCTAACTCTCTAGTTTTGCTTTCGTAGATCGTTTCGTAACCAAAAGATACCAATGGACCATGTTATGTTTGAAATTACACAAAAATGTGAAAAGCTCATCTACGGAGAGAGTTGAGCAATTCCAAATCATCAAAGTGAACCGGTGTACTCTCTTTAGTGTTCTTACATGTCTAACTCTCTAGTTTAGCATATGTAGAACGTTTTATAACCAAAAGATGCCAATGGACCAAGTTATGTTTGAGATTGAACAAAAACGTGAAATGCCCGTCTATGGAGAGAGTTGAGCAATTCGAAAGCATCAAAGTGGACCGCTGTACTCTACTTAGTGTTCTTACATGTCTAACTCGCTAGTGTAGCTTTCGTAGAACGTTTCGTAACCAAAAGATGCCAATGGAGCATGTTACGTTTGAAATTGCACAAAAATGTGAAAAGCTCATCTATGGAGAGAGTTGAGCAATTCCAAAGCTTCAAAGTGAACCGGTGTACTCTCTTTAGTGTTCTTACATGTCTAACTCTCTAGTTTAGCATATGTAGAATGTTTCGCAACCAAAATATGTCAATAGACCAAGTTACGTTTGAGATTGCACAAAAACGTGATAATGTCGTCCATGGGGAGAGTTGAGCAATTTCAAAGCATCAAAGTCGACCGTTGTACTCTATTTAGTGTTCTTACATGTCCAACTCGCTACTTTAGCTTACGTAGAATGTTTCATAACCAAAAGATCCCAATAGACCAAGTTATGTTTGAGATTACACAAAAAGGTGGAAAGCTCATCTAAGGAGAGAGTTGAGCATTTCCAAAGCATCATAGTGGACTTTTGTACTCTATTTAGTGTTCTTAGATGTCTTACTCTCTAGTTAGCTTATGTAGAACCTTTCGTAACCAAAAAGATGCCAATAGACCTAGTTGAGGTTGTCTATGGAAACAGTTGAGCAATTCCAAAACATCAAAGTGGACCGTTGTACTCTATTTAGTCTTCCTACATGTCTTACTCCCTAGTTGAGCTTATGTAGAATGTTTCATAACCAAAAGATGCCAATAAACCAAGTTATGTTTGAGATTGCCCAAAAACATGATAAGGTCGTCCATAGAGAGAGTTGAGCAATTTCAATGAATCAAAGTGGCTCGATGTGCTCTATTTAGTGTTCTTACAAGCCTAACTCACTAGTTTAGCTTTCGTAGAACATTTCGTAAGCAAAAGATCCCAATAGACCAAGTTTTGTTTGAGATTGCACAAAAACGTGAAATGCTCTTCTATGGAGAGAGTTGAGCAATTCGAAAGCATCAAAGTGGACCGCTGTACTCTATTTAGTGTTCTTACATGTCTAACTCGCTAGTTTAGCTTTCGTAGAACGTTTCGTAACCAAAAGATGCCAATGGACCATGTGATGTTTGAAATTGCACAAAAATGTCAAAAGCTCATCTATGGAGAGAGTTGAGCAATTCCAAAGCATCAAAGTGAACCGGTGTACTCTTTTTAGTGTTCTTACATGTCTAACTCTCTAGTTTAGCATATGTAGAACGTTTCTTAACCAAAATATGCCAATAGACCAAGTTATGTTTGAGATTGCACAAAAATGTGAAAAGCTCGTCTATGGAGAGAGTTGAACAATTCCAAAGCATCAAAGTGGACCGTTGCACTCTATTTAGTGTTGTTACATGTCTAACTCTCTAGTTTTGCTTTCGTAAAACGTTTCGTAACCAAAAGATGCCAATTGACCAAGTTATGTTTGAGATTGCACAAAAACGTGAAATGCCCGTCTATGGAGAGAGTTGAGCAATTCGAAAGCATCATAGTGGACCGCTGTACTCTATTTAGTGTTCTTACATGTCTAACTCGCTAGTTTTGCTTTCGTAGAACGTTTCGTAACCAAAAGACGCCAATGGACCATGTTATGTTTAAAATTGCACAAAAATGTGAAAAGCTCATCTATGGAGAGAGTTGAGCAATTTCAAAGCATCAAAGTGAACCGGTGTACTCTCTTTAGTGTTCTTACATGTCTAACTCTCTAGTTTAGCATATGTAGAACGTTTCGTAACCAAAATATGCCAATAGACCAAGTTATGTTTAAGATTGCACAAAAATGTGAAAAGCTCGTCTATGGAGAGAGTTGAGCAATTCCAAAGCATGAAAGTGGACCGTTACACTCTATATAGCGTTCTTACATGTCTAACTCTCTAGTTTTGCTTTCGTAGATCATTTCGTAACCAAAAGATGCCAATGGACCATGTTATGATTGAAATTACGCAAAAAAGCTCATGGACTATGTTATGTTTGAAATTCCAAAGCGTCAATGTGAAAAGCTCATATATCGAGAGAGTTGAGCAATTCCAAAGCATCAAAGTGAACCGGTGTACTCTCGTTAGTGTTTTTACATGTCTAACTCTCTAGTTTAGCATATGTAGAACGTTTCGTAACCAAAAGATGCCAATAGACCAAGTTACGATTGAGATTGCACAAAAACGTGATAAGGTCGTCCATGGGGAGAGTTGAGCAATTTCAAAGCATCAAAGTGGACCGTTGTACTCTATTTAGTGTTCTTACGTGTCCAACTCGCTACTTTAGCTTACGTAGAATGTTTCATAACCAAAAGATCCCAATAGACCAAGTTATGTTTGAGATTACACAAAAAGGTGGAAAGCTCATCTAAGGAGAGAGTTGAGGAATTCCAAAGCATCAAAGTGGACCTTTGTACTCTATTTAGTCTTCTTACATGTCTTACTCTCTAGTTAGCTTATGTAGAACCTTTCGTAGCCAGAAAGATGCCAATAGACCAAGTTAAGGTCGTCTATGGAAATAGTTGAGCAATTCCAAAGCATCAAAGTGGACCGTTGTACTCTATTTAGTCTTCTTACATGTCTTACTCCCTAGTTGAGCTTATGTAGAATGTTTCGTACCCAAAAGATGCCAATACACGAAGTTATGTTTGAGATTGCCCAAAAACATGATAAGGTCATCTATGGAGAGAGTTGAGCAATTTCAAAGAATCAAAGTGGACCGATGTGCTCTATTTAGTGTTCTTACAAGTCTAACTCGCTAGTTTAGTTTTCGTAGAAAATTTCGTAACCGAAAGATCCCAATAGACCAAGTTATGTTTGAGATTGCGCAAAAAAGTGAAATGCTCGTCTATGGAGACAGTTGAGCAATTCGAAAGCATCAAAGTGGGCCGTTGTACTCTATTTAGTGTTCTTACATGTCCAACTCGCTAGTTTAGCTTTCGTAGAACGTTTCGTAACCAAAAGATCCCAATAGACAAAGTTATGTTTGAGATTGTAAAAAAATGTGAAATGCTCGTCTGTGGAGAGAGTTGAGCAATTCGAAAGCATCAAAGTGAGCCGTTGTACTCTATTTAGTGTTTTTACATGTCCAACTTGCTAGTTTAGCTTTCGTATAACGTTTCGTAACGAAAAGATCCCAATAGACCAAGTTATGTTTGAGATTGCACAAAAACATGATAAGGTCATCTATGGAGAGAGTTGACCAATTTCAAACAATCAAAGTGGACCGGTGTACTCTATTTAGTGTTCTTACAAGTTGAACTCGCTAGTTTAGTTTTCGTAGAACGTTTCGTAACCAAAAGATCCCAATAGATCAAGTTATGTTTGAGATTGCACAAAAACGTGAAATGCTCGTCTATGGAGAGAGTTGAGCAATTCGAAAGCATCAAAGTGGACCGCTGTACTCTATTTAGTGTTCTTACATGTCTAACTCGCTAGTTTAGCTTTCGTAGAATGTTTCGTAACCAAAAGATGCCAATAGACCATGTGATGTTTGAAATTGCACAAAAATGTCAAAAGCTCATCTATGGAGAGAGTTGAGCAATTCCAAAGCATCAAAGTGAACCGGTGTACTCTTTTTAGTGTTCTTACATGTCTAACTCTCTAGTTTAGCATATGTAGAACGTTTCTTAACCAAAATATGCCAATAGACCAAGTTATGTTTGAGATTGCACAAAAATGTGAAAAGCTCGGCTATGGAGAGAGTTGAACAATTCCAAAGCATCAAAGTGGACCGTGGCACTCTATTTAGTGTTCTTACATGTCTAACTCTCTAGTTTTGCTTTCGTAGAACGTTTCGTAACCAAAAGATGCCAATTGACCAAGTTATGTATGAGATTGCACAAAAACGTGAAATGCCCGTCTATGGAGAGAGTTGAGCAATTCGAAAGCATCATAGTGGACTGCTGTACTCTATTTAGTGTTCTTACATGTCTAACTTGCTAGTTTTGCTTTCGTAGAACGTTTCGTAACCAAAAGACGCCAATGGACCATGTTATGTTTGAAATTGCACAAAAATGTGAAAAGCTCATCTATGGAGAGAGTTGAGCAATTTCAAAGCATCAAAGTGAACCGGTGTACTCTCTTTAGTGTTCTTACATGTCTAACTCTCTAGTTTAGCATATGTAGAACGTTTCGTAACCAAAATATGCCAATAGACCAAGTTATGTTTGAGATTGCACAAAAATGTGAAAAGCTCGTCTATGGAGAGAGTTGAGCAATTCCAAAGCATGAAAGTGGACTGTTACACTCTATATAGCGTTCTTAGATGTCTAACTCTCTAGTTTTGCTTTCGTAGATCATTTCGTAACCAAAAGATGCCAATGGACCATGTTATGATTGAAATTACGCAAAAAAGCTCATGGACTATGTTATGTTTGAAATTCCAAAGCGTCAATGTGAAAAGCTCATCTATGGAGAGAGTTGAGCAATTCCAAAGCATCAAAGTGAACCGGTGTACTCTCGTTAGTGTTCTTACATGTCTAACTCTCTAGTTTAGCATATGTAGAACGTTTCGTAACCAAAAGATGCCAATAGACCAAGTTACGTTTGAGATTGCACAAAAACGTGAGAAGGTCGTCCATGGGGAGAGTTGAGCAATTTCAAAGCATCAAAGTGGACCGTTGTACTCTATTTAGTGTTCTTACGTGTCCAACTCGCTACTTTAGCTTACGTAGAATGTTTCATAACCAAAAGATCCCAATAGACCAAGTTATGTTTGAGATTACACAAAAAGGTGGAAAGCTCATCTAAGGAGAGAGTTAAGCAATTCCAAAGCATCAAAGTGGACCTTTGTACTCTATTTAGTCTTCTTACATGTCTTACTCTCTAGTTAGCTTATGTAGAACCTTTCGTAGCCAGAAAGATGCCAATAGACCAAGTTAAGGTCGTCTATGGAAATAGTTGAGCAATTCCAAAGCATCAAAGTGGACCGTTGTACTCTATTTAGTCTTCTTACATGTCTTACTCCCTAGTTGAGCTTATGTAGAATGTTTCGTAACCAAAAGATGCCAATAAACCAAGTTATGTTTGACATTGCCCAAAAACATGATAAGGTCATCTATGGAGAGAGTTGAGCAATTTCAAAGAATCAAAGTGGACCGATGTGCTCTATTTAGTGTTCTTACAAGTCTAACTCGCTAGTTTAGTTTTCGTAGAAAATTTCGTAACCGAAAGATCCCAATAGACCAAGTTATGTTTGAGATTGCGTAAAAACGTGAAATGCTCGTCTATGGAGACAGTTGAGCAATTCGAAAGCATCAAAGTGGGCCGTTGTACTCTATTTAGTGTTCTTACATGCCCAACTCGCTAGTTTAGCTTTCGTAGAACGTTTCGTAACCAAAAGATCCCAATAGACAAAGTTATGTTTGAGATTGTAAAAAAACGTGAAATGATCGTCTATGGAGAGAGTTGAGCAATTCGAAAGCATCAAAGTGAGCCGTTGTACTCTATTTAGTGTTTTTACATGTCCAACTTGCTAGTTTAGCTTTCGTATAACGTTTCGTAACGAAAAGATCCCAATAGACCAAGTTATGTTTGAGATTGCACAAAAACATGATAAGGTCATCTATGGAGAGAGTTGACCAATTTCAAACAATCAAAGTGGACCGGTGTACTCTATTTAGTGTTCTTACAAGTTGAACTCGCTAGTTTAGTTTTCGTAAAACGTTTCGTAACCAAAAGATCCCAATAGATCAAGTTATGTTTGAGATTGCACAAAAACGTGAAATGCTCGTCTATGGAGAGAGTTGAGCAATTCGAAAACATCAAAGTGGACCGTTGTACTATATTTAGTGTTCTTGCATGTCTAACTTGCTGGTTTAGCTTTCGTAGAGCGTTTCGTAACCAAAAGATGACAATGGACCATGTTATGTTTGAAATTCCAGAAAAATGTGAAATGCTCATCTATGGAGAAAGTTGAGCAATTTCAAAGCATCAAAGTTAACCGGTGCACTCTCGTTAGTGTTCTTACATGTCTAACTCTCTTGCTTAGCATATGTAGAACGTTTCGTAACCAAAAGATGCCAATCAACCAAGTTATGCTTGAGATTGCACAAAAACGTGAAAAGCTCGTCTATGGAGAGAGTTGAGGAATTCGAAAGCATCAAAGTGGACCGTTGTACTCTATTTAGTGTTCTTACATGTCGAACTCGCTAGTTTTGCTTTCGTAGATCGTTTCGTAACCAAAAGATGCCAATGGACCTGTTATGTTTGAAATTGTACAAAAACATGATGAGGTCATCTATGGTGAGAGTTGAGCAATTTGAAAGCATCAAAGTGGGCCGTTGTACTCTATTTAGTGTTTTTACATGTCCAACTCGCTAGCTTAGCTTTCGTAGAACGTTTCGTAACGAAAAGATCCCAATAGACCAAGTTATGTTTGAGATTGCACAAAAACATAATAAGGTCGTGTATGGAGAGAGTTGACCAATTTCAAACAATCAAAGTGGACCGGTGTACTCTATTTAGTGTTCTTAGATGTCTAACTCGCTAGTTTAGTTTTCGTAGAACGTTTCGTAACCAAAAGATCCCAATAGATCAAGTTATGTTTGAGATTGCACAAAAAGTGAAATGCTCGTCTATGGAGAGAGTTGAGCAATTCGAAAACATCAAAGTGGACCGTTGTACTATATTTAGTGTTCTTGCATGTCTAACTCGTTGGTTTAGCTTTCGTAGAGCGTTTCGTAACCAAAAGATGCCAATGGACCATGTTATGTTTGAAATTGCAGAAAAATGTGAAATGCTCATCTATGGAGAAAGTTGAGCAATTCCAAAGTATCAAAGTTAACCGGTGCACTCTCTTTAGTGTTCTTAGATGTCTAACTCTCTTGCTTAGCATATGTAGAACGTTTCGTAACCAAAAGATGCCAATCAACCAAGTTATGCTTGAGATTGCACAAAAACGTGAAAAGCTCGCCAATGGAGAGAGTTGAGCAATTTCAAAGCATCAAAGTTACTCTATTTAGTCTTCATACATGTCTTACTCCCTAGTTGAGCTTATGTAGAATGTTTTGTAACCAAAAGATGCCAATAAACCAAGTTATGTTTGAGATTGCCCAAAAACATGATAAGGTCGTCTATGGAGAGAGTTGAGCAATTTCAAAGAATCAAAGTGGACTGATGTGCTCTATTTAGTGATCTAACCAGTCTAACTCGCTAGTTTAGCTTTCGTAGAAAATTTCGTAACCAAAAGATCCTAATAGACCAAGTTAAGTTTGAGATTGCACAAAAACGTGAAATGCTCGTCTATGGAGACAGTTGAGCAATTCGAAAGCATCAAAGTCGGCCATTGTACTCTATTTAGTGTTCTTACATGTCCAACTCGCTAGTTTAGCTTTCGTAGAACGTTTCGTAACCAAAAGATCCCAATAGACCAAGTTATGTTTGAGATTGCACAAAAACATGATAAGGTCGTCTATGGAGAGAGTTGACCAATTTCAAACAATCAAAGTGGACCGGTGTACTCTATTTAGTGTTCTTAGATGTCTAACTCGCTAGTTTAGTTTTCGTAGAACGTTTCGTAACCAAAAGATTCCAATAGATCAAGTTATGTTTGAGATTGCACAAAAACGTGAAATGCTCGTCCATGGAGAGAGTTGAGTAATTCGAAAGCATCAAAGTGGACCGTTGTACTATATTTAGTGTTCTTGCATGTCTAACTCGCTAGTTTAGCTTTCGTAGAGCGTTTCATAAACAAAAGATGCCAATGGACCATGTTATGTTTGAAATTGCAGAAAAATGTGAAATGCTTATCTATGGAGAAAGTTGAGCAATTTCAAAGCATCAAAGTTAACCGATGCACTCTCTTTAGTGTTCTTACATGTCTAACTCTCTAGCTTAGCATATGTAGAACGTTTCGTAACCAAAAAATGCCAATCAACCAAGTTACGCATGAGATTGCACAAAAACGTGAAAAGCTCGTCTATGGAGAGAGTTGAGCAATTCGAAAGCATCAAAGTGGACCGTTGTACTCTATATAGTGTTCTTACATGTCGAACTCGCTAGTTTTGCTTTCGTAGATCGTTTCGTAACCAAAAGATGGCAATGGACCATGTTCTCTTTGAAATTGCACAAAAACATGATGAGGTCGTCTATGGTGAGAGTTGAGCAATTTCAAAGAATCAAAGTGAACCGGTGTACTCTCTTTAGTGTTCTTACATGTCTAACTCTCTAGTTTAGCATACGTAGAACGTTTCGTAACCAAAAGATGCCAATGGACCAAGTTATGTTTGAGATTGAACAAAAACGTGAAATGCCCGTCTATGGAGAGAGTTGAGCAATTCGAAAGCATCAAAGTGGACCGTTGTACTCTACTTAGTGTCTTACATGTCTAACTCGCTAGTTTAGCTTTCGTAGAACGTTTCGTAGCCAAAAGATGCCAATTGACCATGTTATGTTTGAAATTGCACAAAAATGTGAAAAGCTCATCTATGGAGAGAGTTGAGCAATTCCAAAGCATCAAAGTGAACCGTTGTACTCTCTTTAGTGTTCTTACATGTCTAACTCTCTAGTTTAGCATATGTAGAACGTTTCGTAACCAAAAGATGCCAATAGACCAAGTTACGTTTGAGATTGCACAAAAACGTGATAAGGTCATCCATGGGGAGAGTTGAGCAATTTTAAAGCATCAAAGTGGACCGTTGTACTCTATTTAGTGTTATTACATGTCCAACTCGCTACTTTAGCTTACGTAGAATGTTTCATAAGCAAAAGATCCCAATAGACCAAGTTATGTTTGAGATTACACAAAAAGGTGGAAAGCTCATCTGGGGAGAGAGTTGAGCAATTCCAAAGCATCAAAGTGGACCTTTGTACTCTATTTAGTCTTCTTACATGTCTTACTCTCTAGTTAGCTTATGTAGAACCTTTCGTAACCAAAAAGATGCCAATAGACCTAGTTAAGGTCGTCTATGGAAACAGTTGAGCAATTCCAAAGCATCAAAGTGGACCGTTGTACTCTATTTAGTCTTCTTACATGTCTTACTCCCTATTTGAGCTTATGTAAAATGTTTTGTAACCAAAAGAAGCCAATAAACCAAGTTATGTTTGAGATTGCCCAAAAACATGATAAGGTCGTCCGTGGAGAGAGTTGAGCAATTTCAAAGAATCAAAGTGGACCGATGTGCTCTATTTAGTGTTCTTACAAGTCTAACTCGCTAGTTTAGCTTTCGTAGAACATTTCGTAACCAAAAGATCCCAATAGACCAAGTTATGTTTGAGATTGCACAAAAACGTGAAATGCTCGTCTATGGAGACAGTTGAGCAATTCAAAAGCATGAAAGTGGGCCATTGTACTCTATTTAGTGTTCTTACTTGTCCAACTGCTAGTTTAGCTTTCGTAGAACGTTTCGTAATCAAAAGATCCCAATTGACCAAGTTATGTTTGAGATTGCAAAAAACGTGAAATGCTCGTCCATGGAGAGAGTTGAGTAATTCAAAAGCATCAAAGTGGGCCGTTGTACTCTATTTAGTGTTTTTACATGTCCAACTCGCTAGTTTAGCTTTCGTAGAACGTTTCGTAACCAAAAGATCCCAATAGACCAAGTTATGTTTGAGATTGCACAAAAACATGATAAGGTCGTCTATGGAGAGAGTTGAGCAATTTCAAACAATCAAAGTGGACTGGTGTACCCTATTTAGTATTCTTAGATGTCTAACTCGCTAGTTTAGTTTTTGCAGAACGTTTCGTAACCAAAAGATCCCAATAGACCAAGTTATGTTTGAGATTGCACAAAAATGTGAAATGCTCGTCTATGGAGAGAGTTGAGCAATTCGAAAGCATCAAAGTGGACCGTTGTACTATATTTAGCGTTCTTGCATGTCTAACTCGCTAGTTTAGCTTTCGTAGAGCGTTTCGTAACCAAAAGATGCCAATGGACCATGTTATGTTTAAAATTGCAGAAAAATGTGAAATGCTCATCCATAAAGAAAGTTGAGCAATTCCAAAGCATCAAAGTTAACCGGTGAACTCTCTTTAGCGTTCTTACATGTCTAACTTTCTAGCTTAGCATATGTAGAATATTTCGTAACCAAAAGATGCCAATCAACCAAGTTATGCTTGAGATTGCACAAAAACGTGAAAAGCTCATCTATGGAGAGAGTTGAGCAATTCGAAAGCATCAAAGTGGACCGTTGTACTCTATTTAGTGTTCTTACATGTCGAACTCGCTAGTTTAGCATATGTAGAACGTTTCGTAACCAAAAGATGCCAATGGACCAAGTTATGTTTGAGGTTGAACAAAAACGTGAAATGCCCGCCTATGGAGAGAGTTGAGCAATTCGAAAGCATCAAAGTGGACCGCTGTACTCTACTTAGTGTTCTTACATGTCTAACTCGCTAGTTTAGCTTTCGTAGAACGTTTCGTAACAAAAAGATGCCAATGGACCATGTTATGTTTGAAATTGCACAAAAATGTGAAAAGCTCATCTATGGAGAGAGTTGAGCAATTCCAAAGCATCAAAGTGAACCGTTGTACTCTCTTTAGTGTTCTTACATGTCTAACTCTCTAATTTAGCATATGTAGAACGTTTCGTAACCAAAAGATGCTAATGGACCAAGTTATGTTTAAGGTTGAACAAAAACGTGAAATGCCCGCCTATGGAGAGAATTGAGCAATTCGAAGGCATCAAAGTGGACCGCTGTACTCTACTTAGTGTTCTTACATGTCTAACTCGCTAGTTTAGCTTTCGTAGAACGTTCGTAACAAAAAGATGCCAATGGACCATGTTATGTTTGAAATTGCACAAAAATGTGAAAAGCTCATCTATGGAGAGAGTTGAGCAATTCCAAAGCATCAAAGTGAACCGTTGTACTCTCTTTAGTGTTCTTACATGTCTACCTCTCTAGTTTAGCATATGTAGAACGTTTCGTAACCAAAAGATGCCAATAGACCAAGTTACGTTTGAGGCTGCACAAAAACGTGATAAGGTCATCCATGGGGAGAGTTGAGCAATTTCAAAGCATCAAAGTGGACCGTTGTACTCTATTTAGTGTTCTTACATGTCCAACTCACTACTTTAGCTTACGTAGAATGTTTCATAACCGAAATATCCCAATAGACCAAGTTATGTTTGAGATTACACAAAAAGGTGGAAAGCTCATCTAAGGAGAGAGTTGAGCAATTCCAAAGCATCAAAGTGGACCTTTGTACTCTATTTAGTCTTCTTACATGTCTTACTCTCTAGTTAGCTTATGTAGAACCTTTCGTAACCAAAAAGATGCCAATAGACCTGGTTAAGGTCGTCTATCGAAACAGTTGAGCAATTTCAAAGCATCAAAGTGGACCGTTGTACTCTATTTGGTCTTCTTACATGTCTTACTCCCTAGTTGAGCTTATGTAGATTGTTTCGTAACCAAAAGTTGCCAATAAAGTAAGTTATGTTTGAGATTGCCCAAAAACATGATAAGGTCGTCTATGGAGAGAGTTGAGCAATTTCAAAGAATCAAAGTGCACCGATGTGCTCTATTTAGTGTTCTTACAAGTCTAACTCGCTAGTTTAGCTTTCATAGAACATTTCGTTAACAAAAGATCCCAATAGACCAAGTTATGTTTGAGATTGCACAAAAACATGAAATGCTCGTCTATGGAGACAGTTGAGCAATTCGAAAGCATTAAAGTGGGCCGTTGTACTCTATTTAGTGTTCTTACATGTCCAACTCGCTAGTTTAGCTTTCGTAGAACGTTTCGTAACCGAAAGATCCCAATAGACCAAGTTATGTTTGAGATTGCAAAAAAACGTGAAATGCTCGTCCATGGAGAGAGTTGAGCAATTCGAAAGCATCAAAGTGGGCCGTTGTACTCTATTTAGTGTTTTTACATGTCCAACTCGCTAGTTTAGCTTTCGTAGAACGTTTCGTAACCAAAATATCCCAATAGACCAAGTTATGCTTGAGATTGCACAAAACATGATAAGGTTGTCTATGGAGAGAGTTGAGCAATTTCAAACAATCAAAGTGGACCGGTGTACCCTATTTAGTGTTCTTAGATGTCTAACTCGCTAGTTTAGTTTTTGTAGAACGTTTCGTAACCAAAAGATCCCAATAGACCAAGTTATGTTTGAGATTGCACAAAAACGTGAAATGCTCGTCTATGGAGAGAGTTGAGCAATTCGAAAGCATCAAAGTGGACCGTTGTACTATATTTAGCGTTCTTGCATGTCTAACTCGCTAGTTTAGCTTTCGTAGAGCGTTCCGTTACCAAAAGATGCTAATGGACCATGTTATGTTTCAAATTGTAGAAAAATGTGAAATGCTGATCTATGGAGAAAGTTGAGCAATTCCAAAGCATCAAAGTTAACTGGTGCACTCTATTTAGTGTTCTTACATGTCGAACTCACTAGTTTTGCTTTCGTAGATAGTTTCGTAACCAAAAGATGCCAGTGGACCTTGTTATGTTTGGAATTGCACAAAATCATGATGAGGTCGTCTATGGTGAGAGTTGAGCCATTTCAGAGAATCAAAGTGAACCGGTGTACTCTCTTTAGTGTTCTTACATGTCTAACTCTCTAGTTTAGCATATGTAGAACGTTTCGTAACCAAAAGATGGTGATGGACCAAGTTATGTTTGAGGTTGAACAAAAACGTGAAATACCCGTCTATGGAGAGAGTTGAGGAATTCGAAAGCATCAAAGTGGACCGCAGTACTCTACTTAGTGTTCTTACATGTCTAACTCGCTAGTTTAGCTTTCGTAACCAAAAGATGCCAATGGACCATGTTATGTTTTAAATTGCACAAAAATGTGAAAAGCTCATCTATGGAGAGAGTTAAGCAATTCCAAAGCATCAAAGTGAACCGGTGTACTCTATTTAGTGTTCTTACATGTCTAGCTCTCTAGTTTAGCATATGTAGAACGTTTCATAACCAAAATATGCCAATAGACCAGGTTATGTTTGAGATTGCACAAAAATCTGAAAACCTCGTCTATGGAGAGAGTTCAGCAATTCCAATGCATCAAAGTGGACCGCTGCACTCTATTCAGTGTTCTTACATGTCTAACTCTCTAGTTTTGCTTTCGTAGATCGTTTCGTAACCAACAGATGCCAATGGACCATGTTATGTTTGAAATTACACATAAATGTGAAAAGCTCATATATGGAGAGAGTTGAGCAATTCCAAAGCATCAAAGTGAACCGGTGTACTCTCTTTAGTGTTCTTACATGTCTAACTCTCTAGTTTAGCATATGTAGAACGTTTCGTAACCAAAAGATGCCAATAGACCAAGTTACGTTTGAGATTGCACAAAAACGTGATAAGGTCATCCATGGGGAGAGTTGAGCAATTTCAAAGCATCAAAGTGGACCGTTGTACTCTATTTAGTGTTCCTACATGTCCAACTCGCTACTTTAGCTTACGTAGAATGCTTCATAACCGAAAGATCCCGATAGACCAAGTTATGTTTAAGATTACACAAAAAGGTGGAAAGCTCACCTAAGGGGAGAGTTGAGCAATTCCAAAGCATCAAAGTGGACCTTTGTACTCTATTTAGTCTTCTTACATGTCTTACTCTCTACTTAGCTTATGTAGAACCTTTCGTAACCAAAAAGATGCCAATAGACCTAGTTAAGGTCGTCTATGGAAACAATTGAGCAATTCCAAAGCATCAAAGTGGACCGTTGTACTCTATTTAGTCTTCTTACATGTCTTACTCCCTAATTGAGCTTATGTAGAATGTTTCGTAACCAAAAGATGCCAATAAACCAAGTTATGTTTGAGATTGCCCAAAAACATGATAAGGTCGTCTATGGAGAGAGTTGAGCAAATTCAAAGAATCAAAGTGGACCGATGTGCTCTATTTAGTGTTCTTACAAGTCTAACTCGCTAGTTTAGCTTTCGTAGAACATTTCTTAACCAAAAGATCCCAATAGACCAAGCTATGTTTGAGATTGCACAAAAACGTGAAATGCTCGTCTATGGAGACAGTTGAGCAATTCGAAAGCATCAAAGTGGGCCATTGTACTCTATTTAGTGTTCTTACATGTCCAACTCGCTAGTTTAGCTTTCGTAGAACGTTTCGTAACCAAAAGATCCCAATAGACCAAGTTATGTTTGAGATTGCATAAAAACATGATAAGATCATCTATGGAGAGAGTTGAGCAATTTCAAACGATGAAAGTGGACCGGTGTACCCTATTTAGTGTTCTTAGATGTCTAACTCGCTAGTTTAGTTTTTGTAGAACGTTTCGTAACCAAAAGATCCCAATAGACCAAGTTATGTTTGAGATTGCACAAAAACGTGAAATGCTTGTCTATGGAGAGAGTTGAGCAATTCGAAAGCATCAAAGTGGACCGTTGTACTATATTTAGCGTTCTTGCATGTCTAACTCGCTAGTTTAGATTTCGTAGAGCGTTCCGTAACCAAAAGATGCTAATGGGCCATGTTATGTTTGAAATTGTAGAAAAATGTGAAATGCTCATCTATGGAGAGAGTTGAGCAATTCGAAAGCATCAAAGTGGACCGTTGTACTGTATTTAGCGTTCTTGCATGTCTAACTCGCTAGTTTAGCTTTCGTAGAGCGTTCCGTAACCAAAAGATGCTAATGGACCATGTTATGTTTCAAATTGTAGAAAAATGTGAAATGCTCATCTATGGAGAAAGTTGCGCAATTCCAAAGCATCAAAATTAACCGGTGCACTCTATTTAGTGTTCTTACATGTCGAACTCGCTAGTTTTGCTTTCATAGATAGTTTCGTAACCAAAAGATGCCAATGGACCTTGTTATGTTTGGAATTGCACAAAATCATGATGAGGTCGTCTATGGTGAGAGTTGAGCCATTTCAAAGAATCAAAGTGAACCGTTGTACTCTATTTAGTGTTCTTACATGTCGAACTCGCTAGTTTTGCTTTCGTAGATAGTTTCGTAACCAAAACATGCCAATGGACCTTGTTATGTTTGGAATTGCACAAAATCATGATGAGGTCGTCCATGGTGAGAGTTGAGCCATTTCAAAGAATCAAAGTGAACCGGTGTACTCTCTTTAGTGTTCTTACATGTCTAACTCTCTAGTTTAGCATATGTAGAACGTTTCGTAACCAAAAGATGGCGATGGACCAAGTTATGTTTGAGGTTGAACAAAAACATGAAATGCCCGTCTATGGAAAGAGTTGAGCAATTCGAAAGCATCAAAGTGGACCGTTGTACTCTACTTAGTGTTCTTACATGTCTAACTCGCTAGTTTAGCTTTCGTAGAACGTTTCGGAACCAAAAGATGCCAATGGACCATGTGATGTTTGAAATTGCACAAAAACGTGAAATGCTCGTCTATGGAGACAGTTGAGCAATTTGAAAGCATCAAAGTGGGCCGTTGTACTCTATTTAGTGTTCTTACATGTCCAACTCGCAAGTTTAGCTTTCGTAGAACGTTTCGTAACCAAAAGATCCCAATAGACCAAGTTATGTTTGAGATTGCACAAAAACATGATAAGATCGTCTATGGAGAGAGTTGAGCAATTTCAAACAATCAAAGTGGACTGGTGTACCCTATTTAGTGTTCTTAGATGTCTAACTCGCTAGTTTAGTTTTTGTAGAACGTTTCGTAACCAAAAGATCCCAATAGACCAAGTTATGTTTGAGATTGCAAAAAAACGTGAAATGCTCATCTATGGAGAGAGTTGAGCAATTCGAAAGCATCAAAGTGGACCGTTCTACTATATTTAGTGTTTTTGCATGTCTAACTCGCTAGTTTGGCTTTCGTAGAGCGTTTCGTAACCAAAAGATGCCAATGGACCATGTTATGTTTGAAATTGCAGAAAAATGTGAAACGCTCATCTATGGAGAAAGTTGAGCAATTCCAAAGCATAAAAGTTAACCGGTGCACTCTCTTTAGTGTTCTTACATGTCTAACTCTCTAGCCTAGCATATGTAGAACGTTTCGTAACCAAAAGATGCCAATCAACCAAGTTATGCTTGAGATTGCAGAAAAATGTGAAAAGCTCGTCTATGGAGAGAGTTGAGCAATTCCAATGCATCAAAGTGGACCGCTGCACTCTATTTAGTGTTCTTGCTTGTCGAACTCGCTAGTTTTGCTTTCGTAGAACGTTTCGTAACCAAAATATGCCAATAGACCATGTTATGTTTGAAATTGCACAAAAACATGATGAGGTCGTCTATGGTGAGACTTGAGCAATTTCAAAGAATCAAAGTGAACCAGTGTACTCTCTTTAGTGTTCTTACATGTCTAAATCTCTAGTTTAGCATATGTAGAACGTTTCGTAACCAAAATATGCCAATAGACCATGTTATGTTTGAGATTGAACAAAAACGTGAAATGCCCGTCTATGGAGATAGTTGAGCAATTCGAAAGCATCAAAGTGGACCGCTGTACTCTACTTAGTGTTCTTACATGTCTAACTCGCTAGTTTAGCTTTCGTAGAACGTTTCGTAACCAAAAGATGCCAGTGGACCATGTTATGTTTGAAATTGCACAAAAATGAGAAAAGCTCATCTATGGAGAGAGTTGAGCAATTCCAAAGCATCAAAGTGAACCGGTGTACTCTCTTTAGTGTTCTTACATGTCTAACTCTTTAGTTTAGCATATGTAGAACGTTTCGTAACCAAAATATGCCAATAGACCAAGTTATATTTGAGATTGCACAAAAATGTGAAAAGGTCGTCTATGGAGAGAGTTGAGCAATTCCAATACATCAAAGTGGAATAGACCAAGTTAAGTTCAAAATTGCATCAAACGTGAAAAACTTGTCTAGGCATAGAATTGAGCATTCCTAAGGCATCAAATTGGACCGTTATACTCTATTTAGTGTTCTTAGATGTCGTAACATGCTAGTTTAGCTTTTGGACAACGTTTCGTTAGGTAAAGAAGCCAATAGACGAAGTTAAGTTCAAAATTACACGAAACGTGAAAAACTTGTCCATGCATAGAATTGAGCATTCCTAAGGCATCAAATTGGACCGTTATACTCTATTTAGTGTTCTTGGAAGTCTTAACTTGCTAGTTTAGCTTTGGACATTGTTTCGTTAGGTAAAGAAGCCAATAGACCAAGTTAAGTTCAAAATTACATAAAACGTGAAAAACTTGTCTATGCATAGAATTGAGAATTCCTAAAGCATCAAATTGGACTGTTATACTCTATTTAGTGTTCTTCGAAGTCGTAACTTGCTAGTTTAGCTTTTGGACAACGTTTCGTTAGGTAAAGAAGCCAATAGACCAAGTTAAGTTCAAAATTACACGAAACGTGAAAAACTTGTCTATGCATAGAATTGAGCATTCCTAAGGCATCAAATTGGACCGTTATACTCTATTTAGTGTTCTTGGAAGTCTTAACCTGTTAGTTTATCTTTGGACATTGTTTCCTTAGGTAAAGAAGCCAATAGACCAAGTTAAGTTCAAAATTGCATGAAACGTGATAAACTTGTCTATGCATAGAATTGAGCATTCCTAAGGCATCAAATTGGACCGTTATACTCTATTTAGTGTTCTTAGAAGTCTTAACCTGTTAGTTTAGCTTGTGGACAAACGTTTCGTTAGGTAAAGAAGCCAATAGACCAAGTTAAGTTCAAAATTGCACGAAACGTGAAAAACTTATCCATGCATAGAATTGAGCATTCCTAAGGCATCGAATAGGACTGTTATACTCTATTTAGTGTTCTTGGAAGTCTTAACTTGCTAGTTTATCTTTAGACATTGTTTCGTTAGGTAAAGAAGCCAATAGACCAAGTTAAGTTCAAAATTGCACGAAACGTGAAAAACTTGTCTATGCATAGAATTGAGCATTCCTAAGGCATCAAATTGGACCGTTATACTCTATTTAGTGTTCTTAGAAGTCTTAACCTGTTAGTTTAGCTTGTGCACAACGTTTCGTTAGGTAAAGAAGCCAATAGACCAAGTTAAGTTCAAAATTGCACGAAACGTCAAAAACTTGTCCATGCATAGAATTGAGCATTCCTAAAGCATGAAATTGGACCGTTATACTCTATTTAGTTTTCTTAGAAGTCTTAACTGGCTAGTTTAGCTTTTGGACAACGTTTCCCTAGGTAAAGAAGCCAATAGACGAAGTTGAGTTCAAAATTGCATGAGACGTGAAAAACTTGTCTATGCATAGAATTGAGCATTCCTAAAGCATCAAATTGGACTGTTATACTCTATTTAGTGTTCGTCGAGGTCTTAAATTGCTAGTTTAGCTTTTGGACAACGTTTCGTTAGGTAAAGAAGCCAATAGACCAGGTTAAGTTCAAAATTGCACGAAAAGTGAAAAACTTGTCTACGCATAGAATTGAGCATTCCTAAAGCATCAAATTGGACCGTTACACTCTATTTAGTGTTCTTGGAAGTCTTAACTTGCTAGTTTAGCATTGGACATTGTTTTGTTAGGTAAAGAAGGCAATAGATTGGACCGTTATACTCTATTTAGTGTTCTTAGAAGTCTTAACCTGTTAGTTTAGCTTGTGGACAAACGTTTCGTTAGGTAAAGAAGCCAATAGACCAAGTTAAGTTCAAAATTGCACGAAACGTGAAAAACTTGTCCATGCATAGAATTGAGCATTCCTAAGGCATCAAATAGGACTGTTATACTCTATTTAGTGTTCTTGGAAGTCTTAACTTGCTAGTTTATGTTTAGACATTGTTTCGTTAGGTAAAGAAGCCAATAGACCAAGTTAAGTTCAAAATTGCACGAAACGTGAAAAACTTGTCTATGCATAGAATTGAGCATTCCTAAGGCATCAAATTGGACCGTTATACTCTATTTAGTGTTCTTAGAAGTCTTAACCTGTTAGTTTAGCTTGTGCACAACGTTTCGTTAGGTAAAGAAGCCAATAGACCAAGTTAAGTTCAAAATTGCACGAAACGTCAAAAACTTGTCCATGCATAGAATTGAGCATTCCTAAAGCATCAAATTGGACTGTTATACTCTATTTAGTGTTCGACGAGGTCTTAAATTGCTAGTTTAGCTTTTGGACAACGTTTCGTTAGGTAAAGAAGCCAATAGACCAAGTTAAGTTCAAAATTGCACGAAACGTGAAAAACTTGTCTATGCATAGAATTGAGCATTCCTAAAGCATCAAATTGGACCGTTACACTCTATTTAGTGTTCTTGGAAGTCTTAACTTGCTAGTTTAGCATTGGACATTGTTTTGTTAGGTAAAGAAGGCAATAGACCAAGTTAAGTTCAAAATTGCATGAAACGTGAAAAACTTGTCTATGCATAGAATTGAGCATTCCTAAAGCATCAAATTGGACCGTTACACTCTATTTAGTGTTCTTGGAAGTCTTAACTTGCTAGTTTAGCTTTTGGACAACGTTTCGTTAGGTAAAGAAGACAATAGACCAAGTTAAGTTCAAAATTGCATGAGACGTGAAAAACTTGTCTATGCGTAGAATTGAGCATTCCTAAAGCATCAAATTGGACTGTTATACTCTATTTAGTGTTCGTCGAGGTCTTAAATTGCTAGTTTAGCTTTTGGACAACGTTCCGTTAGGTAAAGAAGCCAATAGACCAGGTTAAGTTCAAAATTGCACGAAACGTGAAAAACTTGTCTATGCATAGAATTGAGCATTCCTAAAGCATCAAATTGGACCGTTACACTCTATTTAGTGTTCTTGGAAGTCTTAACTTGCTAGTTTAGCATTGGACATTGTTTTGTTAGGTAAAGAAGGCAATAGACCAAGTTAAGTTCAAAATTGCACGAAACGTGAAAAACTTGTCTATGCATAGAATTGAGCATTCCTAAAGCATCAAATTGGACCGTTACACTCTATTTAGTGTTCTTGGAAGTCTTAACTTGCTAGTTTAGCTTTCGGACAACATTTCGTTAGGTAAAGAAGCCAATAGACGAAGTTGAGTTCAAAATTGCATGGAACGTGAAAAACTTGTCTATGCATAGAATTGAGAATTCCTAAAGCATCAAATTGGACTGTTATACTCTATTTAGTGTTCGACGAGGTCTTAAATTGCTAGTTTAGCTTTTGGACAACGTTTCGTTAGGTAAAGAAGCCAATAGACCAAGTTAAGTTCAAAATTGCACGAAACGTGAAAAACTTGTCTATGCATAGAATTGAGCATTCCTACAGCATCAAATAGGCCCGTTATACTCTATTTAGTTTTCTTGGAAGTCTTAACTTGCTAGTTTAGCTTTTGCACAACGTTTCGTTAGGTAAAGAAGCCAATAGACCAAGTTAAGTTCAAAATTGCACGAAACCTGAAAAACTTGTCCATCCATAGAATTGAGCATTTCTAAAGCATCAAATAGGATCGTTATACTCTATTTAGTGTTCTTCGAAGTCTTAACTTGCTAGTTTATCTCTGGACATTGTTTCGTTAGGTAAAGAAGCCAATAGACCAAGTTATGTTCAAAATTACATCAAACGTGAAAAACTTGTCTAGGCATAGAATTGAGCATTCCTATGGCATCAAATTGGACCGTTATACTCTATTTAGTGTTCTTAGATGTCGTAACTTGCTAGTTTAGCTTTTGGACAACGTTTCGTTAGGTAAAGAAGCCAATAGACCAAGTTAAGTTCAAAATTACACGAAACGTGAAAAACTTGTCCATGCATAGAATTGAGCATTCCTAAGGCATCAAATTGGACCGTTATACTCTATTTAGTGTTCTTGGAAGTCTTAACTTGCTAGTTTATCTTTGGACATTGTTTCGTTAGGTAAAGAAGCCAATAGACCAAGTTAAGTTCAAAATTGCATGAAACGTGAAAAACTTGTCTATGCATAGAATTGAGCATTCCTAAGGCATCAAATTGGACCGTTATACTCTATTTAGTGTTCTTAGAAGTCTTAACCTGTTAGTTTAGCTTGTGGACAAACGTTTCGTTAGGTAAAGAAGCCAATACACCAAGTTAAGTTCAAAATTGCACGAAACGTGAAAAACTTGTCCATGCATAGAATTGAGCATTCCTAAGGCATCGAATAGGACTGTTATACTCTATTTAGTGTTCTTGGAAGTCTTCACTTGCTAGTTTATCTTTAGACATTGTTTCGTTAGGTAAAGAAGCCAATAGACCAAGTTAAGTTCAAAATTGCACGAAACGTGAAAAACATGTCTATGCATAGAATTGAGCATTCCTAAGGCATCAAATTGGACCGTTATATTCTATTTAGTGTTCTTAGAAGTCTTAACCTGTTAGTTTAGCTTGTGCACAACGTTTCGTTAGGTAAAGAAGCCAATAGACCAAGTTAAGTTCAAAATTGCACGAAACGTCAAAAACTTGTCCATGCATAGAATTGAGCATTCCTAAAGCATCAAATTGGACTGTTATACTCTATTTAGTGTTCGACGAGGTCTTAAATTGCTAGTTTAGCTTTTGGACAACGTTTCGTTAGGTAAAGAAGCCAATAGACTAAGTTAAGTTCAAAATTGCACGAAACGTGAAAAACTTGTCTATGCATAGAATTGAGCATTCCTAAAGCATCAAATTGGACCGTTACACTCTATTTAGTGTTCTTGGAAGTCTTAACTTGCTAGTTTAGCATTGGACATTGTTTTGTTAGGTAAAGAAGGCAATAGACCAAGTTAAGTTCAAAATTGCACGAAACGTGAAAAACTTGTCTATGCATAGAATTGAGCATTCCTAAAGCATCAAATTGGACCGTTACACTCTATTTAGTGTTCTTGGAAGTCTTAACTTGCTAGTTTAGCTTTTGGACAACGTTTCGTTAGGTAAAGAAGCCAATAGACCAAGTTAAGTTCAAAATTACACGAAACGTGAAAAACTTGTCCATGCATAGAATTGAGCATTCCTAAAGCATCAAATTGGACTGTTATACTCTATTTAGTGTTCGACGAGGTCTTAAATTGCTAGTTTAGCTTTTGGACAACGTTTCGTTAGGTAAAGAAGCCAATAGACCAAGTTAAGTTCAAAATTGCACGAAACGTGAAAAACTTGTCTATGCATAGAATTGAGCATTCCTAAAGCATCAAATTGGACCGTTATACTCTATTTAGTGTTCTTAGATGTCGTAACTTGCTAGTTTAGCTTTTGGACAACGTTTCGTTAGGTAAAGAAGCCAATAGACCAAGTTAAGTTCAAAATTACACGAAACGTGAAAAACTTGTCCATGCATAGAATTGAGCATTCCTAAGGCATCAAATTGGACCGTTATACTCTATTTAGTGTTCTTGGAAGTCTTAACTTGCTAGTTTATCTTTGGACATTGTTTCCTTAGGTAAAGAAGCCAATAGACCAAGTTAAGTTCAAAATTGCATGAAACGTGATAAACTTGCCTATGCATAGAATTGAGCATTCCTAAGGCATCAAATTGGACCGTTATACTCTATTTAGTGTTCTTAGAAGTCTTAACCTGTTAGTTTAGCTTGTGGACAAACGTTTCGTTAGGTAAAGAAGCCAATAGACCAAGTTAAGTTCAAAATTGCACGAAACGTGAAAAACTTGTCCATGCATAGAATTGAGCATTCCTAAGGCATCGAATAGGACTGTTATACTCTATTTAGTGTTCTTGGAAGTCTTAACTTGCTAGTTTATCTTTAGACATTGTTTCGTTAGGTAAAGAAGCCAATAGACCAAGTTAAGTTCAAAATTGCACGAAACGTGAAAAACATGTCTATGCATAGAATTGAGCATTCCTAAGGCATCAAATTGGACCGTTATACTCTATTTAGTGTTCTTAGAAGTCTTAACCTGTTAGTTTAGCTTGTGCACAACGTTTCGTTAGGTAAAGAAGCCAATAGACCAAGTTAAGTTCAAAATTGCACGAAACGTGAAAAACTTGTCCATGCATAGAATTGACCATTCCTAAAGCATGAAATTGGACCGTTATACTCTATTTAGTGTACTTAGAAGTCTTAACTTTCTAGTTTAGCTTTTGGACAACGTTTCGTTAGGTAAAGAAGCCAATAGACGAAGTTGAGTTCAAAATTGCATGAGACGTGAAAAACTTGTCTATGCGTAGAATTGAGCATTCCTAAAGCATCAAATTGGACTGTTATACTCTATTTAGTGTTCGTCGAGGTCTTAAATTGCTAGTTTAGCTTTTGGACAACGTTCCGTTAGGTAAAGAAGCCAATAGACCAGGTTAAGTTCAAAATTGCACGAAACGTGAAAAACTTGTCTATGCATAGAATTGAGCATTCCTAAAGCATCAAATTGGACCGTTACACTCTATTTAGTGTTCTTGGAAGTCTTAACTTGCTAGTTTAGCATTGGACATTGTTTTGTTAGGTAAAGAAGGCAATAGACCAAGTTAAGTTCAAAATTGCACGAAACGTGAAAAACTTGTCTATGCATAGAATTCAGCATTCCTAAAGCATCAAATTGGACCGTGAAACTCTATTTAGTGTTCTTGGAAGTCTTAACTTGCTAGTTTAGCTTTTGGACAACATTTCGTTAGGTAAAGAAGCCAATAGACGAAGTTGAGTTCAAAATTGCATGAAACGTGAAAAACTTGTCTATGCATAGAATTGAGCATTCCTAAAGCGTCAAATTGGACCGTTACACTCTATTTAGTGTTCTTGGAAGTCTTAACTTGCTAGTTTAGCTTTTGTCAACATTTCGTTAGGTAAAGAAGCCAATAGATGAAGTTGAGTTCAAAATTGCATGGAACGTAAAAAACTTGTCTATGCATAGAATTGAGCATTCCTAAAGCATCAAATTGGACTGTTATACTCTGTTTAGTGTTCGTCGAGGTCTTAAATTGCTAGTTTAGCTTTTGGACAACGTTTCGTTAGGTAAAGAAGCCAATAGACCAAGTTAAGTTAAAAATTGCACGAAACGTGAAAAACTTGTCTATGCATAGAATTGAGCATTCCTACAGCATCAAATAGGACCGTTATACTCTATTTAGTTTTCTTGGAAGTCTTAACTTGCTAGTTTAGCTTTTGGACAACGTTTCGTTAGGTAAAGAAGCCAATAGACCAAGTTAAGTTCAAAATTGCACGAAACCTGAAAAACTTGTCCATCCATAGAATTGAGCATTTCTAAAGAATCAAATAGGACCGTTATACTCCATTTAGTGTTCTTCGAAGTCTTAACTTGCTAGTTTATCTCTGGACAATGTTTCGTTAGGTAAAGAACCCAATAGACCAGGTTAAGTTCAAAATTGCACGAAACGTGAAAAACTTGTCTATGCATAGAATTCAGCATTCCTAAAGCATCAAATTGGACCGTGAAACTCTATTTAGTGTTCTTGGAAGTCTTAACTTGCTAGTTTAGCATTTGGACAACATTTTTCGTTAGGTAAAGAAGGCAATAGACCGAAGTTGAGTTCAAAATTGCACTGAAACGTGAAAAACTTGTCTATGCATAGAATTGAGCATTCCTAAAGCATCAAATTGGACCGTTACACTCTATTTAGTGTTCTTGGAAGTCTTAACTTGCTAGTTTAGCTTTTGGACAACATTTCGTTAGGTAAAGAAGCCAATACATGAAGTTGAGTTCAAAATTGCATGAAACGTGAAAAACTTGTCTATGCATAGAATTGAGCATTCCTAAAGCATCAAATTGGACCGTTACACTCTATTTAGTGTTCTTGGAAGTCTTAACTTGCTAGTTTAGCTTTTGGACAACATTTCGTTAGGTAAAGAAGCCAATAGACCAAGATAAGTTCAAAATTGCATCAAACGTGAAAAACTTGTCTAGGCATAGAATTGAGCATTCCTAAGGCATCAAATTGGACCGTTATACTCTATTTAGTGTTCTTAGATGTCGTAACTTGCTAGTTTAGCTTTTGGACAACGTTTCGTTAGGTAAAGAAGCCAATAGACCAAGTTAAGTTCAAAATTGCATGAAACGTGAAAAACTTGTCTATGCATAGAATTGAGCATTCCTAAGGCATCAAATTGGACCGTTATACTCTATTTAGTGTTCTTAGAAGTCTTAACCTGTTAGTTTAGCTTGTGGACAAACTTTTCGTTAGGTAAAGAAGCCAATAGACCAAGTTAAGTTCAAAATTGCACGAAACGTGAAAAACTTGTCCATGCATAAAATTGAGCATTCCTAAGGCATCGAATAGGACTGTTATACTCTATTTAGTGTTCTTGGAAGTCTTAACTTGCTAGTTTATCTTTAGACATTGTTTCGTTAGGTAATGAAGCCAATAGACCAAGTTAAGTTCAAAATTGCACGAAACGTGAAAAACTTGTCTATGCATAGAATTGAGCATTCCTACAGCATCAAATTGGACCGTTATACTCTATTTAGTTTTCTTGGAAGTCTTAACTTGCTAGTTTAGCTTTTGGACAACGTTTCGTTAGGTAAAGAAGCCAATAGACCAAGTTAAGTTCAAAATTGCACGAAACCTGAAAAACTTGTCCATCCATAGAATTGAGCATTTCTAAAGAATCAAATAGGACCGTTATACTCCATTTAGTGTTCTTCGAAGTCTTAACTTGCTAGTTTATCTCTGGACAATGTTTCGTTAGGTAAAGAACCCAATAGACCAGGTTAAGTTCAAAATTGCACGAAACGTGAAAAACTTGTCTATGCATAGAATTGAGCATTCCAAAAGCATCAAATTGGACCGTTACACTCTATTTAGTGTTCTTGGAAGTCTTAACTTGCTAGTTTAGCATTGGACATTGTTTTGTTAGGTAAAGAAGGCAATAGACCAAGTTAAGTTCAAAATTGCACGAAACGTGAAAAACTTGTCTATGCATAGAATTCAGCATTCCTAAAGCATCAAATTGGACCGTGAAACTCTATTTAGTGTTCTTGGAAGTCTTAACTTGCTAGTTTAGCTTTTGGACAACATTTCGTTAGGTAAAGAAGCCAATAGACGAAGTTGAGTTCAAAATTGCATGAAACGTGAAAAACTTGTCTATGCATAGAATTGAGCATTCCTAAAGCATCAAATTGGACCGTTACACTCTATTTAGTGTTCTTGGAAGTCTTAACTTGCTAGTTTAGCTTTTGGACAACATTTCGTTAGGTAAAGAAGCCAATAGACGAAGTTCAGTTCAAAATTGCATGGAACGTGAAAAACTTGTCTATGCATAGAATAGAGCATTCCTAAAGCATCAAATTGGACCGTGAAACTCTATTTAGTGTTCTTGGAAGTCTTAACTTGCTAGTTTAGCTTTTGGACAACATTTCGTTAGGTGAAGAAGCCAATACACGAAGTTGAGTTCAAAATTGCATGAAACGTGAAAAACTTGTCTATGCATAGAATTGAGCATTCCTAAAGCATCAAATTGGACCGTTACACTCTATTTAGTGTTCTTGGAAGTCTTAACTTGCTAGTTTAGCTTTTGGACAACATTTCGTTAGGTAAAGAAGCCAATAGACCAAGATAAGTTCAAAATTGCATCAAACGTGAAAAACTTGTCTAGGCATAGAATTGAGCATTCCTAAGGCATCAAATTGGACCGTTATACTCTATTTAGTGTTCTTAGATGTCGTAACTTGCTAGTTTAGCTTTTGGACAACGTTTCGTTAGGTAAAGAAGCCAATAGACCAAGTTAAGTTCAAAATTGCATGAAACGTGAAAAACTTGTCTATGCATAGAATTGAGCATTCCTAAGGCATCAAATTGGACCGTTATACTCTATTTAGTGTTCTTGGAAGTCTTAACTTGCTAGTTTAGCTTTTGGACAACGTTTCGTTAGGTAAAGAAGCCAATAGACCAAGTTAAGTTCAAAATTGCACGAAACCTGAAAAACTTGTCCATCCATAGAATTGAGCATTTCTAAAGAATCAAATAGGACCGTTATACTCCATTTAGTGTTCTTCGAAGTCTTAACTTGCTAGTTTATCTCTGGACAATGTTTCGTTAGGTAAAGAACCCAATAGACCAGGTTAAGTTCAAAATTGCACGAAACGTGAAAAACTTGTCTATGCATAGAATTGAGCATTCCAAAAGCATCAAATTGGACCGTTACACTCTATTTAGTGTTCTTGGAAGTCTTAACTTGCTAGTTTAGCATTGGACATTGTTTTGTTAGGTAAAGAAGGCAATAGACCAAGTTAAGTTCAAAATTGCACGAAACGTGAAAAACTTGTCTATGCATAGAATTCAGCATTCCTAAAGCATCAAATTGGACCGTGAAACTCTATTTAGTGTTCTTGGAAGTCTTAACTTGCTAGTTTAGCTTTTGGACAACATTTCGTTAGGTAAAAAAGCCAATAGACGAAGTTGAGTTCAAAATTGCATGAAACGTGAAAAACTTGTCTATGCATAGAATTGAGCATTCCTAAAGCATCAAATTGGACCGTTACACTCTATTTAGTGTTCTTGGAAGTCTTAACTTGCTAGTTTAGCTTTTGGACAACATTTCGTTAGGTAAAGAAGCCAATAGACGAAGTTCAGTTCAAAATTGCATGGAACGTGAAAAACTTGTCTATGCATAGAATAGAGCATTCCTAAAGCATCAAATTGGACCGTGAAACTCTATTTAGTGTTCTTGGAAGTCTTAACTTGCTAGTTTAGCTTTTGGACAACATTTCGTTAGGTGAAGAAGCCAATACACGAAGTTGAGTTCAAAATTGCATGAAACGTGAAAAACTTGTCTATGCATAGAATTGAGCATTCCTAAAGCATCAAATTGGACCGTTACACTCTATTTAGTGTTCTTGGAAGTCTTAACTTGCTAGTTTAGCTTTTGGACAACATTTCGTTAGGTAAAGAAGCCAATAGACCAAGATAAGTTCAAAATTGCACGAAACCTGAAAAACTTGTCCATCCATAGAATTGAGCATTTCTAAAGCATCAAATAGGACCGTTATACTCTATTTAGTGTTCTTCGAAGTCTTAACTTGCTAGTTTATCTCTGGACATTGTTTCGTTAGGTAAAGAAGCCAATAGACCAAGTTAAGTTCAAAATTGCATCAAACGTGAAAAACTTGTCTAGGCATAGAATTGAGCATTCCTAAGGCATCAAATTGGACCGTTATACTCTATTTAGTGTTTTTAGATGTCGTAACTTGCTAGTTTAGCTTTTGGACAACGTTTCGTTAGGTAAAGAAGCCAATAGACCAAGTTAAGTTCAAAATTACACGAAACGTGAAAAACTTGTCCATGCATAGAATTGAGCATTCCTAAGGCATCAAATTGGACCGTTATACTCTATTTAGTGTTCTTGGAAGTCTTAACTTGCTAGTTTAGCTTTGGACATTGTTTGGTTAGGTAAAGAAGCCAATAGACCAAGTTAAGTTCAAAATTGCATGAAACGTGAAAAACTTCTCTATGCATAGAATTGAGCATTCCTAAAGCATCAAATTGGACTGTTATACTCTATTTAGTGTTCTTCGAAGTCTTAACTTGCTAGTTTAGATTTTGGACAATGTTTCGTTAGGTAAAGAAGCCAATAGACCAAGTTAAGTTCAAAATTGCACGAAACGTGAAAAACTTGTCCATGCATAGAATTGAGCATTCCTAAATCATCAAATTGGACCGTGAAACTCTATTTAGTGTTCTTGGAAGTCTTAACTTGCTAGTTTAGCTTTTGGACAACATTTCGTTAGGTAAAGAAGCCAATAGACCAAGTTGAGTTCAAAATTGCATGAAACGTGAAAAACTTGTCTATGCATAGAATTGAGCATTCCTAAAGCCTCAAATTGGACCGTTACAATCTATTTAGTGTTCTTGGAAGTCCTAACTTGCTAGTTTAGCTTTTGGACAACATTTCGTTAGGTAAAGAAGCCAAAAGACGAAGTTGAGTTCAAAATTGCATGGAACGTGAAAAACTTGTCTATGCATAGAATTGAGCATTCCTAAAGCATCAAATTGGACTGTTATACTCTATTTAGTGTTCGCCGAGGTCTTAAATTGCTAGTTTAGCTTTTGGACAACGTTTCGTTAGGTAAAGAAGCCAATAGACCAAGTTAAGTTCAAAATTGCACGAAACGTGAAAAACTTGTCTATGCATAGAATTGAGCATTCCTACAGCATCAAATAGGACCGTTATACTCTATTTTGTTTTCTTGGAAGTCTTAACTTGCTAGTTTAGCTTTTGGACAACGTTTCGTTAGGTAAAGAAGCCAATAGACCAAGTTAAGTTCAAAATTGCACGAAACCTGAAAAACTTGTCCATCCATAGAATTGAGCATTTCTAAAGCATCAAATAGGACCGTTATACTCTATTTAGTGTTCTTCGAAGTCTTAACTTGCTAGTTTATCTCTGGACATTGTTTCGTTAGGTAAAGAAGCCAATAGACCAAGTTAAGTTCAAAATTGCATCAAACGTGAAAAACTTGTCTAGGCATAGAATTGAGCATTCCTAAGGCATCAAATTGGACCGTTATACTCTATTTAGTGTTTTTAGATGTCGTAACTTGCTAGTTTAGCTTTTGGACAACGTTTCGTTAGGTAAAGAAGCCAATAGACCAAGTTAAGTTCAAAATTACACGAAACGTGAAAAACTTGTCCATGCATAGAATTGAGCATTCCTAAGGCATCAAATTGGACCGTTATACTCTATTTAGTGTTCTTGGAAGTCTTAACTTGCTAGTTTAGCTTTGGACATTGTTTCGTTAGGTAAAGAAGCCAATAGACCAAGTTAAGTTCAAAATTGCATGGAACGTGAAAAACTTCTCTATGCATAGAATTGAGCATTCCTAAAGCATCAAATTGGACTGTTATACTCTATTTAGTGTTCTTCGAAGTCTTAACTTGCTAGTTTAGATTTTGGACAATGTTTCGTTAGGTAAAGAAGCCAATAGACCAAGTTAAGTTCAAAATTGCACGAAACGTGAAAAACTTGTCCATGCATAGAATTGAGCATTCCTAAATCATCAAATTGGACCGTGAAACTCTATTTAGTGTTCTTGGAAGTCTTAACTTGCTAGCTTAGCTTTTGGACAACATTTCGTTAGGTAAAGAAGCCAATAGACCAAGTTGAGTTCAAAATTGCATGAAACGTGAAAAACTTGTCTATGCATAGAATTGAGCATTCCTAAAGCCTCAAATTGGACCGTTACACTCTATTTAGTGTTCTTGGAAGTCCTAACTTGCTAGTTTAGCTTTTGGACAACATTTCGTTAGGTAAAGAAGCCAAAAGACGAAGTTGAGTTCAAAATTGCATGGAACGTGAAAAACTTGTCTATGCATAGAATTGAGCATTCCTAAAGCATCAAATTGGACTGTTATACTCTATTTAGTGTTCGCCGAGGTCATAAATTGCTAGTTTAGCTTTTGGACAACGTTTCGTTAGGTAAAGAAGCCAATAGACCAAGTTAAGTTCAAAATTGCACGAAACGTGAAAAACTTGTCTATGCGTAGAATTGAGCATTCCTAAAGCATCAAATTGGACTGTTATACTCTATTTAGTGTTCGCCGAGGTCTTAAATTGCTAGTTTAGCTTTTGGACAACGTTCCGTTAGGTAAAGAAGCCAATAGACCAGGTTAAGTTCAAAATTGCACGAAACGTGAAAAACTTGTCTATGCATAGAATTGAGCATTCCTAAAGCATCAAATTGGACCGTTACACTCTATTTAGTGTTCTTGGAAGTCTTAACTTGCTATTTTAGCATTGGACATTGTTTTGTTAGGTAAAGAAGGCAATAGACCAAGTTAAGTTCAAAATTGCACGAAACGTGAAAAACTTGTCTATGCATAGAATTGAGCATTCCTAAATCATCAAATTGGACCGTGAAACTCTATTTAGTGTTCTTGGAAGTCTTAACTTGCTAGTTTAGCTTTTGGACAACATTTCGTTAGGTAAAGAAGCCAATAGACCAAGTTGAGTTCAAAATTGCATGAAACGTGAAAAACTTGTCTATGCATAGAATTGAGCATTCCTAAAGCCTCAAATTGGACCGTTACACTCTATTTAGTGTTCTTGGAAGTCCTAACTTGCTAGTTTAGCTTTTGGACAACATTTCGTTAGGTAAAGAAGCCAAAAGACGAAGTTGAGTTCAAAATTGCATGGAACGTGAAAAACTTGTCTATGCATAGAATTGAGCATTCCTAAAGCATCAAATTGGACTGTTATACTCTATTTAGTGTTCGCCGAGGTCTTAAATTGCTAGTTTAGCTTTTGGACAACGTTTCGTTAGGTAAAGAAGCCAATAGACCAAGTTAAGTTCAAAATTGCACGAAACGTGAAAAACTTGTCTATGCATAGAATTGAGCATTCCTACAGCATCAAATAGGACCGTTATACTCTATTTTGTTTTCTTGGAAGTCTTAACTTGCTAGTTTAGCTTTTGGACAACGTTTCGTTAGGTAAAGAAGCCAATAGACCAAGTTAAGTTCAAAATTGCACGAAACCTGAAAAACTTGTCCATCCATAGAATTGAGCATTTCTAAAGCATCAAATAGGACCGTTATACTCTATTTAGTGTTCTTCGAAGTCTTAACTTGCTAGTTTATCTCTGGACATTGTTTCGTTAGGTAAAGAAGCCAATAGACCAAGTTAAGTTCAAAATTGCATCAAACGTGAAAAACTTGTCTAGGCATAGAATTGAGCATTCCTAAGGCATCAAATTGGACCGTTATACTCTATTTAGTGTTTTTGGATGTCGTAACTTGCTAGTTTAGCTTTTGGACAACGTTTCGTTAGGTAAAGAAGCCAATAGACCAAGTTAAGTTCAAAATTACACGAAACGTGAAAAACTTGTCCATGCATAGAATTGAGCATTCCTAAGGCATCAAATTGGACCGTTATACTCTATTTAGTGTTCTTGGAAGTCTTAACTTGCTAGTTTAGCTTTGGACATTGTTTCGTTAGGTAAAGAAGCCAATAGACCAAGTTAAGTTCAAAATTGCATGAAACGTGAAAAACTTCTCTATGCATAGAATTGAGCATTCCTAAAGCATCAAATTGGACTGTTATACTCTATTTAGTGTTCTTCGAAGTCTTAACTTGCTAGTTTAGATTTTGGACAATGTTTCGTTAGGTAAAGAAGCCAATAGACCAAGTTAAGTTCAAAATTGCACGAAACGTGAAAAACTTGTCTATGCATAGAATTGAGCATTCCTAAGGCATCAAATTGGACCGTTATACTCTATTTAGTGTTCTTAGAAGTCTTAACTTGCTAGTTTATCTTTAGACATTGTTTCGCTAGGTAAAGAAGCCAATAGACCAAGTTAAGTTCAAAATTGCACGAAACGTGAAAAACTTGTCTATGCATAGAATTGAGCATTCCTAAGGCATTAAATTGGACTGTTATACTCTATTTAGTGTTCTTGGAAGTCTTAACTTGCTAGTTTATCTTTAGACATTGTTTCGTTAGGTAAAGAAGCCAATAGACCAAGTTAAGTTCAAAATTGCACGAAACGTGAAAAACTTGTCTATGCATAGAATTGAGCATTCCTAAGGCATCAAATTGGACCTTTATACTCTATTTAGTGTTCTTGGAAGTCTTAACTTGCTAGTTTATCTTTGGACATTCTTTCGTTAGGTAAAGAAGCCAATAGACCAAGTTAAGTTCAAAATTGCATGAAACGTGAAAAACTTGTCTATGCATAGAATTGAGCATTCCTACAGCGTCAAACTGGACCGTTATACTCTATTTAGTGTTCTTAGAAGTCTTAACTGGCTAGTTTATCTCTGGACATTGTTTCGTTAGGTAAAGAAGCCAATTGACCAAGTTAAGCTCAAAATTACATCAAACGTGAAAAACTTGTCTAGGCATAGAATTGAGCATTCCTAAGGCATCAAATTGGACCGTTATACTCTATTTAGTGTTCTTAGATGTCGTAACTTGCTAGTTTAGCTTTTGGACAACGTTTCGTTAGGTAAAGAAGCCAATAGACCAAGTTAAGTTCAAAATTACACGAAACGTGAAAAACTTGTCCATGCATAGAATTGAGCATTCCTAAGGCATCAAATTGGACCGTTATACTCTATTTAGTGTTCTTGGAAGTCTTAACTTGCTAGTTTATCTTTGGACATTGTTTCGTTAGGTAAAGAAGCCAATAGACCAAGTTAAGTTCAAAATTGCATGAAACGTGAAAAACTTGTCTATGCATAGAATTGAGCATTCCTAAGGCATCAAATTGGACCGTTATACTCTATTTAGTGTTCTTAGAAGTCTTAACCTGTTAGTTTAGCTTGTGGACAAACGTTTCGTTAGGTAAAGAAGCCAATAGACCAAGTTAAGTTCAAAATTGCACGAAACGTGAGAAACTTGTCCATGCATAGAATTGAGCATTC
Source organism: Tripterygium wilfordii (assembly GCF_013401445.1). Taxonomy (NCBI): domain Eukaryota; kingdom Viridiplantae; phylum Streptophyta; class Magnoliopsida; order Celastrales; family Celastraceae; genus Tripterygium; species Tripterygium wilfordii. The sequence continues at coordinate 6,708,610 of NC_052254.1, forward strand.
CTAAGGCATCGAATAGGACTGTTATACTCTATTTAGTGTTCTTGGAAGTCTTAACTTGCTAGTTTATCTTTAGACATTGTTTCGTTAGGTAAAGAAGCCAATAGACCAAGTTAAGTTCAAAATTGCACGAAACGTGAAAAACATGTCTATGCATAGAATTGAGCATTCCTAAGGCATCAAATTGGACCGTTATACTCTATTTAGTGTTCTTAGAAGTCTTAACCTGTTAGTTTAGCTTGTGCACAACGTTTCGTTAGGTAAAGAAGCCAATAGACCAAGTTAAGTTCAAAATTGCACGAAACGTCAAAAACTTGTCCATGCATAGAATTGAGCATTCCTAAAGCATCAAATTGGACTGTTATACTCTATTTAGTGTTCGACGAGGTCTTAAATTGCTAGTTTAGCTTTTGGACAACGTTTTGTTAGGTAAAGAAGCCAATAGACCAAGTTAAGTTCAAAATTGCACGAAACGTGAAAAACTTGTCTATGCATAGATTTGAGCATTCCTAAAGCATAAATTGGACCGTCACACTCTATTTAGTGTTCTTGGAAGTCTTAACTTGCTAGTTTAGCATTGGACATTGTTTTGTTAGGTACAGAAGGCAATAGACCAAGTTAAGTTCAAAATTGCACGAAACGTGAAAAACTTGTCTATGCATAGAATTGAGCATTCCTAAAGCATCAAATTGGACCGTTACACTCTATTTAGTGTTCTTGGAAGTCTTAACTTGCTAGTTTAGCTTTTGGACAACATTTCGTTAGGTAAAGAAGCCAATAGACGAAGTTGAGTTCAAAATTGCATGGAACGTGAAAAACTTGTCTATGCATAGAATTGAGCATTCCTAAAGCATCAAATTGGACTGTTATACTCTATTTAGTGTTTGACGAGGTCTTAAATTTCTAGTTTAGCTTTTCGACAACGTTTCGTTAGGTAAAGAAGCCAATAGACCAAGTTAAGTTCAAAATTGCACGAAACGTGAAAAACTTGTCTATGCATAGAATTGAGCATTCCTACAGCATCAAATAGGCCCGTTATACTCTATTTAGTTTTCTTGGAAGTCTTAACTTGCTAGTTTAGCTTTTGGACAACGTTTCGTTAGGTAAAGAAGCCAATAGACCAAGTTAAGTTCAAAATTACACGAAACCTGAAAAACTTGTCCATCCATAGAATTGAGCATTTCTAAAGCATCAAATAGGACCGTTATACTCTATTTAGTGTTCTTCGAAGTCTTAACTTGCTAGTTTATCTCTGGACATTGTTTCGTTAGGTAAAGAAGCCAATAGACCAAGTTAAGTTCAAAATTGCATCAAACGTGAAAAACTTGTCTAGGCATACAATTGAGCATTCCTAAGGCATCAAATTGGACCGTTATACTCTATTTAGTGTTCTTAGATGTCGTAACTTGCTAGTTTAGCTTTTGGACAACGTTTCGTTAGGTAAAGAAGCCAATAGACCAAGTTAAGTTCAAAATTACACGAAACGTGAAAAACTTGTCCATGCATAGAATTAAGCATTCCTAAGGCATCAAATTGGACCGTTATACTCTATTTAGTGTTCTTGGAAGTCTTAACTTGCTAGTTTATCTTTGGACATTGTTTCGTTAGGTAAAGAAGCCAATAGACCAAGTTAAGTTCAAAATTGCACGAAACGTGAAAAACTTATCCATGCATAGAATTGACCATTCCTAAAGCATGAAATTGGACCGTTATACTCTATTTAGTGTACTTAGAAGTCTTAACTTTCTAGTTTAGCTTTTGGACAACGTTTCGTTAGGTAAAGAAGCCAATAGACGAAGTTGAGTTCAAAATTGCATGACACGTGAAAAACTTGTCTATGCGTAGAATTGAGCATTCCTAAAGCATCAAATTGGACTGTTATACTCTATTTAGTGTTCGTCGAGGTCTTAAATTGCTAGTTTAGCTTTTGGACAACGTTCCGTTAGGTAAAGAAGCCAATAGACCAGGTTAAGTTCAAAATTGCACGAAACGTGAAAAACTTGTCTATGCATAGAATTGAGCATTCCTAAAGCATCAAATTGGACCGTTACACTCTATTTAGTGTTCTTGGAAGTCTTAACTTGCTAGTTTAGCTTTGGACATTGTTTTGTTAGGTAAAGAAGGCAATAGACCAAGTTAAGTTCAAAATTGCACGAAACGTGAAAAACTTGTCTATGCATAGAATTCAGCATTCCTAAAGCATCAAATTGGACCGTGAAACTCTATTTAGTGTTCTTGGAAGTCTTAACTTGCTAGTTTAGCTTTTGGATAACATTTCGTTAGGTAAAGAAGCCAATAGACGAAGTTGAGTTCAAAATTGCATGAAACGTGAAAAACTTGTCTATGCATAGAATTGAGCATTCCTAAAGCATCAAATTGGACCGTTACACTCTATTTAGTGTTCTTGGAAGTCTTAACTTGCTAGTTTAGCTTTTGGACAACATTTCGTTAGGTAAAGAAGCCAATAGACGAAGTTGAGTTCAAAATTGCATGGAACGTGAAAAACTTGTCTATGCATAGAATTGAGCATTCCTAAAGCATCAAATTGGACCGTGAAACTCTATTTAGTGTTTTTGGAAGTCTTAACTTGCTAGTTTAGCTTTTGGACAACATTTCGTTAGGTAAAGAAGCCAATAGACGAAGTTGAGTTCAAAATTGCATGAAACGTGAAAAACTTGTCTATGCATAGAATTGAGCATTCCTAAAGCATCAAATTGGACCGTTACACTCTATTTAGTGTTCTTGGAAGTCTTAACTTGCTAGTTTAGCTTTTGGACAACATTTCGTTAGGTAAAGAAGCCAATAGACCAAGATAAGTTCAAAATTGCATCAAACGTGAAAAACTTGTCTAGGCATAGAATTGAGCATTCCTAAGGCATCAAATTGGACCGTTATACTCTATTTAGTGTTCTTAGATGTCGTAACTTGCTAGTTTAGCTTTTGGACAACGTTTCGTTAGGTAAAGAAGCCAATAGACCAAGTTAAGTTCAAAATTGCATGAAACGTGAAAAACTTGTCTATGCATAGAATTGAGCATTCCTAAGGCATCAAATTGGACCGTTATACTCTATTTAGTGTTCTTAGAAGTCTTAACCTGTTAGTTTAGCTTGTGGACAAACGTTTCGTTAGATAAAGAAGCCAATAGACCAAGTTAAGTTCAAAATTGCACGAAACGTGAAAAACTTGTCCATGCATAAAATTGAGCATTCCTAAGGCATCGAATAGGACTGTTATACTCTATTTAGTGTTCTTGGAAGTCTTAACTTGCTAGTTTATCTTTAGACATTGTTTCATTAGGTAAAGAAGCCAATACACCAAGTTAAGTTCAAAATTGCACGAAACGTGAAAAACATGTCTATGCATAGAATTGAGCATTCCTAAGGCATCAAATTGGACCGTTATACTCTATTTAGTGTTTTTAGAAGTCTTAACCTGTTAGTTTAGCTTGTGCACAACGTTTCGTTAGGTAAAGAAGCCAATAGACCAAGTTAAGTTCAAAATTGCACGAAACGTGAAAAACTTGTCCATGCATAGAATTGAGCATTCCTAAAGCATGAAATTGGACCGTTATACTCTATTTAGTGTTCTTAGAAGTCTTAACTTTCTAGTTTAGCTTTTGGACAACGTTTCGTTAGGTAAAGAAGCCAATAGACGAAGTTGAGTTCAAAATTGCACGAAACGTGAAAAACTTGGCTATGCATAGAATTGAGCATTCCTAAAGCATCAAATTGGACCGTTACACTCTATTTTGTGTTCTTGGAAGTCTTAACTTGCTATTTTAGCATTGGACATTGTTTTGTTAGGTAAAGAAGGCAATAGACCAAGTTAAGTACAAAATTGCACGAAACGCGAAAAACTTGTCTATGCATAGAATTGAGCATTCCTAAAGCCTCAAATTGGACCGTTACACTCTATTTAGTAGTCTTGGAAGTCTTAACTTGCTAGTTTAGCTTTTGGACAACATTTCGTTAGGTAAAGAAGCCAATAGACGAAGTTGAGTTCAAAATTGCATGGAACGTGAAAAACTTGTCTATGCATAGAATTGAGCATTCCTAAAGCATCAAATTGGACCGTGAAACTCTATTTAGTGTTCTTGGAAGTCTTAACTTGCTAGTTTAGCTTTTGGACAACATTTCGTTAGGTAAAGAAGCCAATAGACGAAGTTGAGTTCAAAATTGCATGAAACATGAAAAACTTGTCTATGCATAGAATTGAGCATTCCTAAAGCATCAAATTGGACCGTTACACTCTATTTAGTGTTCTTGGAAGTCTTAACTTGCTAGTTTAGCTTTTGGACAACATTTCGTTAGGTAAAGAAGCCAATAGACCAAGATAAGTTCAAAATTGCATCAAACGTGAAAAACTTGTCTATGCATAGAATTGAGCATTCCTAAAGCATCAAATTGGACCGTTACACTCTATTTAGTGTTCTTGGATGTCTTAACTTGCTAGTTTAGCTTTTGGACAACATTTCGTTAGGTAAAGAAGCCAATAGACGAAGTTGAGTTCAAAATTGCATGAAACGTGAAAAACTTGTCCATGCATAGAATTGAGCATTCCTAAAGCATCAAATTGGACCGTTACACTCTATTTAGTGTTCTTGGAAGTCTTAACTTGCTAGTTTAGCTTTTGTCAACATTTCGTTAGGTAAAGAAGCCAATAGACCAAGTTGAGTTCAAAATTGCATGGAACGTAAAAAACTTGTCTATGCATAGAATTGAGCATTCCTAAAGCATCAAATTGGACTGTTATACTCTGTTTAGTGTTCGTCGAGGTCTTAAATTGCTAGTTTAGCTTTTGGACAACGTTTCGTTAGGTAAAGAAGCCAATAGACCAAGTTAAGTTCAAAATTGCACGAAACGTGAAAAACTTGTCTATGCATAGAATTGAGCATTCCTACAGCATCAAATAGGACCGTTATACTCTATTTAGTTTTCTTGGAAGTCTTAACTTGCTAGTTTAGCTTTTGGACAACGTTTCGTTAGGTAAAGAAGCCAATAGACCAAGTTAAGTTCAAAATTGCACGAAACCTGAAAAACTTGTCCATCCATAGAATTGAGCATTTCTAAAGCATCAAATAGGACCGTTATACTCCATTTAGTGTTCTTCGAAGTCTTAACTTGCTAGTTTATCTCTGGACAATGTTTCGTTAGGTAAAGAACCCAATAGACCAGGTTAAGTTCAAAATTGCACGAAACGTGAAAAACTTGTCTATGCATAGAATTGAGCATTCCTAAAGCATCAAATTGGACCGTTACACTCTATTTAGTGTTCTTGGAAGTCTTAACTTGCTAGTTTAGCATTGGACATTGTTTTGTTAGGTAAAGAAGGCAATAGACCAAGTTAAGTTCAAAATTGCACGAAACGTGAAAAACTTGTCTATGCATAGAATTCAGCATTCCTAAAGCATCAAATTGGACCGTGAAACTCTATTTAGTGTTCTTGGAAGTCTTAACTTGCTAGTTTAGCTTTTGGATAACATTTCGTTAGGTAAAGAAGCCAATAGACGAAGTTGAGTTCAAAATTGCATGAACCGTGAAAAACTTGTCTATGCATAGAATTGAGCATTCCTAAAGCATCAAATTGGACCGTTACACTCTATTTAGTGTTCTTGGAAGTCTTAACTTGCTAGTTTAGCTTTTGGACAACATTTCGTTAGGTAAAGAAGCCAATAGACGAAGTTGAGTTCAAAATTGCATGGAACGTGAAAAACTTGTCTATGCATAGAATTGAGCATTCCTAAAGCATCAAATTGGACCGTGAAACTCTATTTAGTGTTCTTGGAAGTCTTAACTTGCTAGTTTAGCTTTTGGACAACATTTCGTTAGGTAAAGAAGCCAATAGACGAAGTTGAGTTCAAAATTGCATGAAACGTGAAAAACTTGTCTATGCATAGAATTGAGCATTCCTAAAGCATCAAATTGGACCGTTACACTCTATTTAGTGTTCTTGGAAGTCTTAACTTGCTAGTTTAGCTTTTGGACAACATTTCGTTAGGTAAAGAAGCCAATAGACCAAGATAAGTTCAAAATTGCATCAAACGTGAAAAACTTGTCTAGGCATAGAATTGAGCATTCCTAAGGCATCAAATTGGACCGTTATACTCTATTTAGTGTTCTTAGATGTCGTAACTTGCTAGTTTAGCTTTTGGACAACGTTTCGTTAGGTAAAGAAGCCAATAGACCAAGTTAAGTTCAAAATTGCATGAAACGTGAAAAACTTGTCTATGCATAGAATTGAGCATTCCTAAGGCATCAAATTGGACCGTTATACTCTATTTAGTGTTCTTAGAAGTCTTAACCTGTTAGTTTAGCTTGTGGACAAACGTTTCGTTAGATAAAGAAGCCAATAGACCAAGTTAAGTTCAAAATTGCACGAAACGTGAAAAACTTGTCCATGCATAAAATTGAGCATTGCTAAGGCATCGAATAGGACTGTTATACTCTATTTAGTGTTCTTGGAAGTCTTAACTTGCTAGTTTATCTTTAGACATTGTTTCATTAGGTAAAGAAGCCAATACACCAAGTTAAGTTCAAAATTGCACGAAACGTGAAAAACATGTCTATGCATAGAATTGAGCATTCCTAAGGCATCAAATTGGACCGTTATACTCTATTTAGTGTTTTTAGAAGTCTTAACCTGTTAGTTTAGCTTGTGCACAACGTTTCGTTAGGTAAAGAAGCCAATAGACCAAGTTAAGTTCAAAATTGCACGAAACGTGAAAAACTTGTCCATGCATAGAATTGAGCATTCCTAAAGCAGGAAATTGGACCGTTATACTCTATTTAGTGTTCTTAGAAGTCTTAACTTTCTAGTTTAGCTTTTGGACAACGTTTCGTTAGGTAAAGAAGCCAATAGACGAAGTTGAGTTCAAAATTGCATGAGACGTGAAAAACTTGTCTATGCGTAGAATTGAGCATTCCTAAAGCATCAAATCGGACTGTTATACTCTATTTAGTGTTCGCCGAGGTCTTAAATTGCTAGTTTAGCTTTTGGACAACGTTTCGTTAGGTAAAGAAGCCAATAGACCAGGTTAAGTTCAAAATTGCACGAAACGTGAAAAACTTGTCTATGCATATAATTGAGCATTCCTAAAGCATCAAATTGGACCGTTACACTCTATTTAGTGTTCTTGGAAGTCTTAACTTGCTATTTTAGCATTGGACATTGTTTTGTTAGGTAAAGAAGGCAATAGACCAAGTTAAGTACAAAATTGCACGAAACGCGAAAAACTTGTCTATGCATAGAATTGAGCATTCCTAAAGCCTCAAATTGGACCGTTACACTCTATTTAGTATTCTTGGAAGTCTTAACTTGCTAGTTTAGCTTTTGGACAACATTTCGTTAGGTAAAGAAGCCAATAGACGAAGTTGAGTTCAAAATTGCATGAAACGTGAAAAACTTGTCTATGCATAGAATTGAGCATTCCTAAAGCATCAAATTGGACCGTTACACTCTATTTAGTGTTCTTGGAAGTCTTAACTTGCTAGTTTAGCTTTTGGACAACATTTCGTTAGGTAAAGAAGCCAATAGACCAAGATAAGTTCAAAATTGCATCAAACGTGAAAAACTTGTCTATGCATAGAATTGAGCATTCCTAAAGCATCAAATTGGACCGTTACACTCTATTTAGTGTTCTTGGAAGTCTTAACTTGCTAGTTTAGCTTTTGGACAACATTTCGTTAGGTAAAGAAGCCAATAGACGAAGTTGAGTTCAAAATTGCATGGAACGTGAAAAACTTGTCTATGCATAGAATTGAGCATTCCTAAAGCATCAAATTGGACCGTGAAACTCTATTTAGTGTTCTTGGAAGTCTTAACTTGCTAGTTTAGCTTTTGGACAACATTTCGTTAGGTAAAGAAGCCAATAGACGAAGTTGAGTTCAAAATTGCATGAAACGTGAAAAACTTGTCTATGCATAGAATTGAGCATTCCTAAAGCATCAAATTGGACCGTTACACTCTATTTAGTGTTCTTGGAAGTCTTAACTTGCTAGTTTAGCTTTTGGACAACATTTCGTTAGGTAAAGAAGCCAATAGACGAAGTTGAGTTCAAAATTGCATGAAACGTGAAAAACTTGTCTATGCATAGAATTGAGCATTCCTAAAGCATCAAATTGGACCGTTACACTCTATTTAGTGTTCTTGGAAGTCTTAACTTGCTAGTTTAGCTTTTGGACAACATTTCGTTAGGTAAAGAAGCCAATAGACCAAGATAAGTTCAAAATTGCATGAAACGTGAAAAACTTGTCTATGCATAGAATTGAGCATTCCTAAAGCATCAAATTGGACCGTTACACTCTATTTAGTGTTCTTGGAAGTCTTAACTTGCTAGTTTAGCTTTTGGACAACATTTCGTTAGGTAAAGAAGCCAATAGACGAAGTTGAGTTCAAAATTGCATGGAACGTGAAAAACTTGTCTATGCATAGAATTGAGCATTCCTAAAGCATCAAATTGGACCGTGAAACTCTATTTAGTGTTCTTGGAAGTCTTAACTTGCTAGTTTAGCTTTTGGACAACATTTCGTTAGGTAAAGAAGCCAATAGACGAAGTTGAGTTCAAAATTGCATGAAACGTGAAAAACTTGTCTATGCATAGAATTGAGCATTCCTAAAGCATCAAATTGGACCGTTACACTCTATTTAGTGTTCTTGGAAGTCTTAACTTGCTAGTTTAGCTTTTGGACAACATTTCGTTAGGTAAAGAAGCCAATAGACGAAGTTGAGTTCAAAATTGCATGAAACGTGAAAAACTTGTCTATGCATAGAATTGAGCATTCCTAAAGCATCAAATTGGACCGTTACACTCTATTTAGTATTCTTGGAAGTCTTAACTTGCTAGTTTAGCTTTTGGACAATATTTCGTTAGGTAAAGAAGCCAATAGACGAAGTTGAGTTCAAAATTGCATGGAACGTGAAAAACTTGTCTATGCATAGAATTGAGCATTCCTAAAGCATCAAATTGGACCGTGAAACTCTATTTAGTGTTCTTGGAAGTCTTAACTTGCTAGTTTAGCTTTTGGACAACATTTCGTTAGGTAAAGAAGCCAATAGACGAAGTTGAGTTCAAAATTGCATGAAACTTGAAAAACTTGTCTATGCATAGAATTGAGCATTCCTAAGGCATCGAATAGGACTGTTATACTCTATTTAGTGTTCTTGGAAGTCTTAACTTGCTAGTTTATCTTTAGACATTGTTTCATTAGGTAAAGAAGCCAATACACCAAGTTAAGTTCAAAATTGCACGAAACGTGAAAAACATGTCTATGCATAGAATTGAGCATTCCTAAGGCATCAAATTGGACCGTTATACTCTATTTAGTGTTCTTAGAAGTCTTAACCTGTTAGTTTAGCTTGTGCACAACGTTTCGTTAGGTAAAGAAGCCAATAGACCAAGTTAAGTTCAAAATTGCACGGAACGTGAAAAACTTGTCCATGCATAGAATTGAGCATTCCTAAAGCATGAAATTGGACCGTTATACTCTATTTAGTGTTCTTAGAAGTCTTAACTTTCTAGTTTAGCTTTTGGACAACGTTTCGTTAGGTAAAGAAGCCAATAGACGAAGTTGAGTTCAAAATTGCATGAGACGTGAAAAACTTGTCTATGCGTAGAATTGAGCATTCCTAAAGCATCAAATTGGACTGTTATACTCTATTTAGTGTTCGCCGAGGTCTTAAATTGCTAGTTTAGCTTTTGGACAACGTTTCGTTAGGTAAAGAAGCCAATAGACCAGGTTAAGTTCAAAATTGCACGAAACGTGAAAAACTTGTCTATGCATAGAATTGAGCATTCCTAAAGCATCAAATTGGACCGTTACACTCTATTTAGTGTTCTTGGAAGTCTTAACTTGCTATTTTAGCATTGGACATTGTTTTGTTAGGTAAAGAAGGCAATAGACCAAGTTAAGTACAAAATTGCACGAAACGCGAAAAACTTGTCTATGCATAGAATTGAGCATTCCTAAAGCCTCAAATTGGACCGTTACACTCTATTTAGTGTTCTTGGAAGTCTTAACTTGCTAGTTTAGCTTTTGGACAACATTTCGTTAGGTAAAGAAGCCAATAGACGAAGTTGAGTTCAAAATTGCATGGAACATGAAAAACTTGTCTATGCATAGAATTGAGCATTCCTAAAGCATCAAATTGGACAGTTATACTCTATTTAGTGTTCGTCGAGGTCTTAAATTGCTAGTTTAGCTTTTGGACAACGTTTCGTTAGGTAAAGAAGCCAATAGACCAAGTTAAGTTCAAAATTGCACGAAACGTGAAAAACTTGTCTATGCATAGAATTGAGCATTCCTACAGCATCAAATAGGACCGTTATACTCTATTTAGTTTTCTTGGAAGTCTTAACTTGCTAGTTTAGCTTTTGGACAACGTTTCGTTAGGTAAAGAATCCAATAGACCAAGTTAAGTTCAAAATTGCACGAAACCTGAAAAACTTGTCCATCCATAGAATTGAGCATTTCTAAAGCATCAAATAGGACCTTTATACTCTATTTAGTGTTCTTCGAAGTCTTAACTTGCTAGTTTATCTCTGGACAATGTTTCGTTAGGTAAAGATGCCAATAGACCAAGTTAAGTTCAAAATTGCATCAAACGTGAAAAACTTGTCTAGGCATAGAATTGAGCATTCCTAAGGCATCAAATTGGACCGTTATACTCTATTTAGTGTTTTTAGATGTCGTAACTTGCTAGTTTAGCTTTTGGACAACGTTTCGTTAGGTAAAGAAGCCAATAGACCAAGTTAAGTTCAAAATTACACGAAACGTGAAAAACTTGTCCATGCATAGAATTGAGCATTCCTAAGGCATCAAATTGGACCGTTATACTCTATTTAGTGTTCTTGGAAGTCTTAACTTGCTAGTTTAGCTTTGGACATTGTTTCGTTAGGTAAAGAAGCCAATAGACCAAGTTAAGTTCAAAATTGCATGAAACGTGAAAAACTTCTCTATGCATAGAATTGAGCATTTCTAAAGCATCAAATAGGACCGTTATACTCTATTTAGTGTTCTTCGAAGTCTTAACTTGCTAGTTTATCTCTGGACAATGTTTCGTTAGGTAAAGAAGCCAATAGACCAAGTTAAGTTCAAAATTGCATGAAACGTGAAAAACTTCTCTATGCATAGAACTGAGCATTCCTAAGGCATCAAATTGGACCGTTAAACTCTATTTAGTGTTCTTAGAAGTTTTAACATGGTAGTTTAGCTTTTGGACAACGTTTCGTTAGGTAAAGAAGCCCATAGAACAAGTTAAGTTCAAAATTGCACGAAACGTGAAAAACTTGTCTATGCATAGAGTTGAGCATTCCTAAGGCATCAAATAGGGCCGTTATACTCTATTTAGTGTTCTTAGAAGTCTTAACTTTCTAGTTTAGCTTTTGGACAACGTTTCGTTAGGTAAAGAAGCCAATAGACCAAGTTAAGTTCAAAATTGCACGAAACGTGAAAAACTTGTCTATGCATAGAATTGAGCATTCCTAAGGCATCAAATTGGACCGTTATACTCTATTTAGTGTTCTTAGAAGTCTTAACTTGCTAGTTTTTCTTTAGACATTGTTTCGCTAGGTAAAGAAGCCAATAGACCAAGTTAAGTTCAAAATTGCACGAAACGTGAAAAACTTGTCTATGCATAGAATTGAGCATTCCTAAGGCATTAAATTGGACTGTTATACTCTATTTAGTGTTCTTGGAAGTCTTAACTTGCTAGTTTATCTTTAGACATTGTTTCGTTAGGTAAAGAAGCCAATAGACCAAGTTAAGTTCAAAATTGCACGAAACGTGAAAAACTTGTCTATGCATAGAATTGAGCATTCCTAAGGCATCAAATTGGACCTTTATACTCTATTTAGTGTTCTTGGAAGTCTTAACTTGCTAGTTTATCTTTGGACATTCTTTCGTTAGGTACAGACGCCAATAGACCAAGTTAAGTTCAGAATTGCATGAAACGTGAAAAACTTGTCTATGCATAGAATTGAGCATTCCTACAGCATCAAATTGGACCGTTATACTCTATTTAGTGTTCTTAGAAGTCTTAACTGGCTAGTTTAGCTTTTGGGCATCGTTTCATTAGGTAAAGAAGCCAATAGACCAAGTTAAGTTCAAAATTGCACGAAACGAGGAAAACTTGTCTACGCATAGAACTGAGTATTCCTAAGGCATCAAATTGGATCGTTATACTCTATTTAGTGTTCTTAGAAATCTTAACTTGCTAGTTTAGCTTTTGGACAACATTTCGTTAGGTAAAGAAGCCAATAGACCAAGTTAAGTTCAAAATTGCACGAAATGAGAAAAACTTGTCGACGTATAGAACTGAGCATTCCTAAGGCATCAAATTGGACCGTTAAACTCTATTTAGTGTTCTTAGAAGTTTTAACTTGGTAGTTTAGCTTTTGGACAACGTTTCGTTAGGTAAAGAAGCCCATAGACCAAGTTAAGTTCAAAATTGCAAGAAACGTGAAAAACTTGTCTATGCATAGAGTTGAGCATTCCTAAGGCATCAAATAGAGCCGTTATACTCTATTTAGTGTTCTTAGAAGTCTTAACTTTCTAGTTTAGCTTTTGGACAACGTTTCGTTAGGTAAAGAAGCCAATAGACCAAGTTAGTTCAAAATTGTAAGAAACGTGAAAAACTTGTCTATGCATAGAATTGAGCATTCCTAAGGCATCAAATTGGACCTTTATACTCTATTTAGTGTTCTTAGAAGTCTTAACTTGCTAGTTTAGCTTATGGACATCGTTTCGTTGGGTAAAGAAGCCCATAGACCAAGTCAAGTTCAAAATTGCATGAAACGTGAAAAATTTGTCTAGGCATAGAATTGAGCATTCCTAAAGCATCAAATTGGACCGTTATACTCTATTTAGTGTTCTTAGAAGTCTTAAGTTTCTAGTTTAGCCTTTGGACAACGTTTCGTTAGGTAAAGAAGCCAATAGACCAAGTTAAGTTCAAAATTGCATGAAACGTGAAAAACTTGTCTAGGCATAGAATTGAGCATTCCTAAAGCATCAAATTGGACCGTTATACTCTATTTAGTGTTCTTAGAAGTCTTAACTTGCTAGTTTAGCTTTTGGACAACGTTTCGTTAGGTACAGAAGCCAATAGACCAAGTTAAGTTCAAAATTGCACGAAACGAGAAAAACTTGTCTATGCATAGAACTGAGCATTCCTAAGGCATCAAAATTGACCGTTCTACTCTATTTAGTGTTCTTCGAAGTCTTAACTTGCTAGTTTAGCTTTTGGACAACGTTTCGTTGGATAAAGAAGCCCGTAGACCAAGTTAAGTTCAAAATTACACGAAACGTGAAAAACTTGTCTATGCATAGAATTGAGCATTCATAAGGCATCAAATTGGACTGTTATAATCTATTTAGTGTTCTTAGAAGTCTTAACTTGCTAGTTTAGCTTTTGGACAACGTTTCGTTAGGTAAAGAAGCCAATAGACCAAGTTAAGTTCAAAATTGCACGAAACGTGAAAAACTTATCCACGCATAGAATTGAGCATTCCTAAGGCATCAAATAGGACCGTTATACTCCATTTAGTGTTCTTGGAAGTCTTAACTTGCTAGTTTATCTTTGGACATTGTGTCGTTAGGTAAAAAAGCCAATAGACCAAGTTAAGTTCAAAATTAAATCAAACGTGAAAAACTTGTCTAGGCATAGAATTAAGCATTCCTAAAGCATGAAATTGTACCGTTATACTCTATTTAGTGTTCTTAGAAGTCTTAACTTGCTAGTTTAGCTTTTGGACAACGTTTCGTTAGGTAAAGAAGCCAATAGACGAAGTTGAGTTCAAAATTGCATGAAACGTGAAAAACTCGTCTATGCATAGAATTGAGCATTCCTAAAGCATCAAATTGGACTGTTATACTTTATTTAGTGTTCGTCGAGGTCTTAAATTGCTAGTTTAGCTTTTGGACAACGTTTCGTTAGGTAAAGAAGCCAATAGACCAAGTTAAATTCAAAATTGCACGAAACGTGAAAAACTTGTTTATTCATAGAATTGAGCATTCCTACAGCATCAAATAGGACCGTTATACTCTATTTAGTTTTCTTGGAAGTCTTAACTTGCTAGTTTAGCTTTTGGACAACGTTTCCTTAGGTAAAGAAGCCAATAGACCAAGTTAAGTTCAAAATTACACGAAACCTGAAAAACTTGTCCATCCATAGAATTGAGCATTTCTAAAGCATCAAATAGGACCGTTATACTCTATTTAGTGTTCTTGGAAGTCTTAACTTGCTAGTTTATCTCTGGACATTGTTTCGTTAGGTAAAGAAGCCAATAGACCAAGTTGAGTTCAAAATTGCATGAAACGTGAAAAAATTGTCTATGCATAGAATTGAGAATTCCTAAGGCATCAAATTGGACAGTTATACTCTATTTAGTGTTCTTAGAAGTCTTAACTTGCTAGTTTAGCTTTTGGACAACGTTTCGTTAGGTAAAGAAGCCAATAGGCCAAGTTAAGTTCAAAATTGCACGAAACGTGAAAAACTTGTCTATGCATAGAATTGAGCATTCCTAAAGCATCAAATTGGACTATTATACTCTATTTAGTGTTCGTCGAGGTCTTAAATTGCTAGTTTAGCTTTTGGACAACGTTTCGTTAGGTAAAGAAGACGATAGACCAAGTTAAGTTCAAAATTGCACGAAACATGAAAAACTTATCTATGCATAGAATTGAGCATTCCTAAGGCATAAAATTGGACCGTTATACTCTATTTAGTGTTCTTAGAAGTCTTAACTTGCTAGTTTAGCTTTCGGACAATGTTTCGTTAGGTAAAAAAGCCAATAGACCAAGTTAAGTTCAAAATTGTACGAAACGTGAAAACTTGTCCATGCATAGAATTGAGGATTCCTAAGGCATCAAATTGGACCTTTATACTCTATTTAGTGTTCTTGGAAGTCTTAACATGCTAGTTTAGCTTATGGACATCGTTTCATTGGGTAAAGAAGCCCATAGACCAAGTTAAGTTCAAAATTGAATGAAACGTGAAAAATTTGTCTAGGCATAGAATTGAGCATTCCTAAAGCATCAAATTGGACCGTTATACTCTATTTAGTGTTCTTAGAAGTCTTAAGTTTCTAGTTTAGCCTTTGGACAACGTTTTGTTAGGTAAGGAAGCCAATAGACCAAGTTAAGTTCAAAATTGCATGAAACGTGAAAAACTTGTCTAGGCATAGAATTGAGCATTCCTAAAGCATGAAATTGGACCGTTATACTCTATTTAGTGTTCTTAGAAGTCTTAACTTGCTAGTTTAGCTTTTGGACAACGTTTCGTTAGGTAAAGAAGCCAATAGACCAAGTTAAGTTCAAAATTGCACGAAACGAGAAAAACTTGTCTATGCATAGAACCGAGCATTCCTAAGGCATCAAAATTTACCGTTCTACTCTATTTAGTGTTCTTCGAAGTCTTAACTTGCTAGTTTAGCTTTTGGACAACGTTTCGTTGGGTAAAGAAGCCCATAGACCAAGTTAATTTCAAAATTGCACGAAACGTGAAAACCTTGTCTATGCATAGAATTGAGCATTCATAAGGCATCAAATTGGACTGTTATAATCTATTTAGTGTTCTTAGAAGTCTTAACTTTCTAGTTTAGCTTTTGGACAACGTTTCGTTAGGTAAAGAAGCCAATAGACCAAGTTAAGTTCAAAATTGCACGAAACGTGAAAAACTTGTCTATGCATAGAATTGAGCATTCCTAAGGCATCAAATAGGACCGTTATACTCCATTTAGTGTTCTTGGAAGTCTTAACTTGCTAGTTTATCTTTGGAGATTGTGTCGTTAGGTAAAAAAGCCAATAGACCAAGTTAAGTTCAAAATTAAATCAAACGTGAAAAACTTGTCTAGGCATAGAATTAAGCAGTCCTAAAGCATGAAATTGTACCGTTATACTCTATTTAGTGTTCTTAGAAGTCTTAACTTGCTAGTTTAGCTTTTGGACAACGTTTCGTTAGGTAAAGAAGCCAATAGACGAAGTTGAGTTCAAAATTGCATGAAACGTGAAAAACTTGTCTATGCATAGAATTCAGCATTCCTAAAGCATCAAATTGGAGTGTTATACTCTATTTAGTGTTCGTCGAGGTCTTAAATTGCTAGTTTAGCTTTTGGACAACGTTTCGTTAGGTAAAGAAGCCAATAGACCAAGTTAAGTTCAAAATTGCACGAAACGTGAAAAACTTGTCTATGCATAGAATTGAGCATTCCTACAGCATCAAATAGGACCATTATACTCTATTTAGTTTTCTTGGAGGTCTTAACTTGCTAGTTTAGCTTTTGGACAACGTTTCGTTAGGTAAAGAAGCCAATAGACCAAGTTAAGTTCAAAATTGCACGAAACCTGAAAAACTAGTCCATCCATAGAATTGAGCATTTCTAAAGCATCAAATAGGACCGTTATAATCTATTTAGTGTTCTTGGAAGTCTTAACTTGCTAGTTTATCTCTGGATATCGTTTCGTTAGGTAAAGAAGTCAATAGACCAAGTTAAGTTCAAAATTGCATCAAACGTGAAAAACTTGTCTAGGCATAGAATTGAGCATTCCTAAGGCATCAAATTGGACGTTATACTCTATTTAGTGTTCTTAGAAGTCTTAACTTGCTAGTTTAGCTTTTGGACAACGTTTCGTTAGGTAAAGAAGCCAATAGGCCAAGTTAAGTTCAAAATTACGCGAAACGTGAAAAACTTGTCTATGCATAGAATTGACCATTCCTAAAGCATCAAATTGGACTATTATACTCTATTTAGTGTTCGTCGAGGTCTTAAATTGCTAGTTTAGCTTTTGGACAACGTTTCGTTAGGTAAAGAAGACCATGGACATTGTTTTGTTAGGTAAGGAAGCCGATAGACCAAGTTAAGTTCAAAATTGCACGAAACGTGAAAATCTTGTCCATGCATAGAATTGAGCATTCCTGAGGCATCAAATTGGACCGTTACACTCTATTTAGTGTTCTTGGAAGTCTTAACTTGCTAGTTTAGCTTTGGACATTGTTTTGTTAGGTAAAGAAGCCAATAGACCAAGTTAAGTTCAAAATTGCACGAAACGTGAAAAACTTGTCTATGCATAGAATTGAGCATTCCTAAAGCATCAAATTGGACCGTTACACTCTATTTAGTGTTCTTGGAAGTCTTAACTTTCTAGTTTAGCTTTGGACATTTTTTTGTTAGGTAAAGAAGGCAATAGACCAAGTTAAGTTCAAAATTGGACGAAACGTGAAAAACTTTACCATCCATAGAATTGAGCATTCCTAAGGCATCAAATTGGACCTTTATACTCTATTTAATGTTCTTGGAAGTCTTAACTTGCTAGTTTAGCTTTGGACATTGTTTTGTTAGGTAAAGAAGCCAATAGACCAAGTTAAGTTCGAAATTGCATGAAACGTGAAAAACTTGTCTATGCATAGAATTGAGCATTCCTACAGCATCAAATTGGACCATTATACTCTATTTAGTGTTCTTCGAAGTCTTAACTTGCTAGTTTAGCTTTTGGACAACGTTTCGTTAGGTAAAGAAGACCATAGACCAAGTTAAGTTCAAAATTGCACGAAACATGAAAAACTTGTCTATGCATAGAATTGAGCATTCCTAAGGCATCAAATTGGACCGTTATACTCTATTTAGTGTTCTTAGAAGTCTTAACTTGCTAGTTTAGCTTTTGGACATCGTTTCGTTAGGTAAAGAAGCCAATAGATCAAATTAAGTTCAAAATTACACGAAACGAGAAAAACTTGTTTATGCATAGAATTGAGCATTCCTAAGGCATCAAATTGGACCGTTATACTCTATTTAGTGTTCTTAGAAATCTTAACTTGCTAGTTTAGCTTTTCGACAACGTTTCGTTAGGTAAAGAAGCCAATAGACCAAGTTAAGTTCAAAATTGCACGAAACGTGAAAAACTTGTCTATGCATAGAATTGAGCATTCCTAAGGCATCAAATTGGACCGTTATACTCTATTTAGTATTCTTAGAAGTCTTAACTTGCTAGTTTAGCTTTTGGACAATGTTTCGTTATGTAAAGAAGCCAATAGACCAAGTTAAGTTCAAAATTGCACGAAACGTTAAAAACTTGTCTATGCATAGAATTAAGCATTCCTAAGGCATCAAAATGGACCGTTCTGCTCTATTTAGTGTTCTTAGAAGACTTAACTTGCTAGTTTAGCTTTCGGACAACGTTTCGTTAGGTAAAGAAGCCAATAGACCAAGTTAAGTTCAAAATTGCACGAAACGTGAAAAACTTGTCTATGCATAGAATTGAGCATTCCTAAGGCATCAAATTGGACCGTTATACTCTATTTAGTGTTCTTAAAAGTCTTAACTTGCTAGTTTAGCTTTCGGACAACGTCTCGTTAGGTAAAGAAGCCAATAGACCAAGTTAAGTTCAAAATTGCACGAAACGTGAAAAAGTTGTTTATGCATAGAATTGAGCATTCCTAAGGCATCAAATTGGACCGTTATACTCTATTTAGTGTTCTTTGAAGTCTTAACTTGCTAGTTTAGCTTTCGGACAACGTTTCATTAGGTAAAGATGCCAATAGACCAAGTTAAGTTCAAAATTGCACGAAACGTGAAAACTTGTCCATGCATAGAATTGAGCATTCCTAAGGCATCAAATTGGACCGTTACACTCTATTTAGTGTTCTTGGAAGTCTTAACTTGCTAGTTTAGCTTTGGACATTGTTTTGTTAGGTAAAGAAGGCAATAGACCAAGTTAAGTTCAAAATTGCACGAAACGTGAAAAACTTGTCCATGCATAGAATTGAGCATTCCTATGGCATCAAATTAAACCGTTATACTCTATTTAGTGTTCTTGGAAGTCTTAACTTGCTAGTTTAGCTTTGGACATTGTTTTGTTAGGTAAAGAAGCCAATAGACCAAGTTAAGTTCAAAATTGCATGAAACGTGAAAAACTTGTCTATGCATAGAATTGAGCATTCCTACAGCATCAAATTGGACCGTTATACCCTATTTAGTGTTCTTCGAAGTCTTAACTTGCTAGTTTAGCTTTTGGAAAACGTTTCTTTAGGTAAAGAATACAATAGACCAAGTTAAGTTCAAAATTGCACGAAACATGAAAAACTTGTCTATGCATAGAATTGAGCATTCCTAAGGCAACAAATTGGACCGTTATACTCTATTTAGTGTTCTTAGAAGTCTTAACTTGCTAGTTTAGCTTTTGGACAACGTTTTGTTAGGTAAAGAAGCCAATAGATCAAGTTAAGTTCAAAATTGCACGAAACGAGAAAAACTTGTCTATCCATAGAATTGAGCATTCCTAAGGCATGAAATTGGACTGTTATACTTTATTTGGTGTTCTTAGAAGTCTTAACTTGCTAGTTTAGCTTTGGGACAACGTTTCGTTAGGTAAAGAAGCCAATAGACCAAGTTAAGTTCAAAATTGCACGAAACGTGAAAAACTTGTCCATGCATAGAATTGAGCATTCCTAAGGCATCAAATTGGACCGTTATACTCTATTTGGTGTTCTTAGAAGTCTTAACTTGCTAGTTTAGCTTTCGGACAACGTTTCGTTAGGTAAAGAAGCCAATAGACCAAGTTAAGTTCAAAATTTCACGAAACGTGAAAAACTTATCTATGCATAGAATTGAGCATTCCTAAGGCATCAAATTGGACCGTTATACTCTATTTAGTATTCTTAGAAGTCTTAACTTGCTAGTTTAGCTTTTGGACAACGTTTAGTTAGGTAAAGAAGCCAGTAGATCAAGTCAAGTTCAAAATTGCACGAAACGAGAAAAACTTGTCTATGCATAGAATTGAGCATTCCTAAGGCATCACATTGGACCGTTATACTCTATTTAGTGTTCTTAGAAGTCCTAACTTGCTAGTTTAGCTTTTGGACAACATTTCGTTAGGTAAAGAAGCCAATAGACCAAGTTAAGTTCAAAATTGCACGAAACGTGAAAAACTTGTCCATGCATAGAATTGAGGATTCCTAAGGCATCAAATTGGACCGTTATACTCTATTTAGTGTTCTTAGAAGTCTTAACTTGCTAGTTTAGCTTTTGGACAACGTTTCGTTAGGTAAAGAAGCCAATAGACCAAGTTAAGTTCAAAATTGCACGAAACGTGAAAAACTTGACAATGCATAGAATTGAGCATTCCTAAGGCATCAAATTGGACCGTCATACTCTATTTAGTGTTCTTAGAAGTCTTAACTTTCTAGTTTAGCTTTTGGACAACGTTTCGTTTGGTAAAGAAGCCAATAGATCAAGTTAAGTTCAAAATTGCACAAAACGAGAAAAACTTGTCTATCCATAGAATTGAGCATTCCTAGGGCATCAAATTGGACCGTTATACTCTATTTGGTGTTCTTAGAAGTCTTAACTTGCTAGTTTAGCTTTGGGACAACTTTTCGTTAGGTAAAGAAGCCAATAGACCAAGTTAAGTTCAAAATTGCACGAAACGTGAAAAACTTGTCCATGCATAGAATTGAGCATTCCTAAGGCATCAAATTGGACCGTTATACTCTATTTAGTGTTCTTAGAAGTCTTAAATTTCTAGTTTAGCTTTTGGACAACGTTTAGTTAGGTAAAGAAGCCAATAGATCAAGTCAAGTTCAAAATTGCACGAAACGAGAAAAACTTGTCTATGCATAGAATTGAGCATTCCTAAGGCATCAAATTGGACAGTTATACTCTATTTAGTGTTCTTAGAAGTCCTAACTTGCTAGTTTAGCTTTTGGACAACATTTCGTTAGGTAAAGAAGCCAATAGACCAAGTTAAGTTCAAAATTGCACGAAACGTAAAAAACTTGTCCATGCATAGAATTGAGGATTCCTAAGGCATCAAATTGGACCGTTATACTCTATTTAGTGTTCTTAGAAGTCTTAACTTGCTAGTTTAGCTTTTGGACAACGTTTCGTTAGGTAAAGAAGCCAATAGACCAAGTTAAGTTCAAAATTGCACGAAACGTGATAAACTTGACAATGCATAGAATTGAGCATTCCTAAGGCATCAAATTGGACCGTTATACTCTATTTAGTGTTCTTAGAAGTCTTAACTTTCTAGTTTAGCTTTTGGACAACGTTTCGTTTGGTAAAGAAGCCAATAGATCAAGTTAAGTTCAAAATTGCACAAAACGAGAAAAACTTGTCTATCCATAGAATTGAGCATTCCTAAGGCATCAAATTGGACCGTTATACTCTATTTGGTGTTCTTAGAAGTCTTAACTTGCTAGTTTAGCTTTGGGACAACGTTTCGTTAGGTAAAGAAGCCAATAGACCAAGTTAAGTTCAAAATTGCACGAAACGTGAAAAACTTGTCCGTGCATAGAATTGAGCATTCCTAAGGCATCAAATTGGACCGTTACACTCTATTTAGTGTTCTTGGAAGTCTTAACTTGCTAGTTTAGCTTTTGGACAACGTTTCGTTAGGTAAAGAAGCCAATAGACCAAGTTAAGTTCAAAATTGCACGAAACGTGAAAAACTTGTCTATGCATAGAATTGAGCATTCCTAAGGCATCAAATTGGACCGTTATAATCTATTTAGTGTTCTTAGAAGTCTTAACTTGCTAGTTTAGCTTTTGGACAACGTTTCGTTAGGTAAAGAAGCCAATAGACCAAGTTAAGTTCAAAATTGCACGAAACGTTAAAAACTTGTCTATGCATAGAATTAAGCATTCCTAAGGCATCAAAATGGACCGTTATGCTCTATTTAGTGTTCTTAGAAGACTTAATTTGCTAGTTTAGCTTTCGGACAACGTTTCGTTAGGTAAAGAAGCCAATAGACGAAGTTAAGTTCAAAATTGCACGAAACGTGAAAAACTTGTCTATGCATAGAATTGAGCATTCCTAAGGCATCAAATTGGACCTTTATACTCTATTTAGTGTTCTTAAAAGTCTTAACTTGCTAGTTTAGCTTTCGGACAACGTCTCGTTAGGTAAAGAAGCCAATAGACCAAGTTAAGTTCAAAATTGCACGAAACGTGAAAAACTTGTCTATGCATAGAATTGAGCATTCCTAAGGCATCAAATTGGACCGTTATAATCTATTTAGTGTTCTTAGAAGTCTTAACTTGCTAGTTTAGCTTTTGGACAACGTTTCGTTAGGTAAAGAAGCCAATAGACCAAGTTAAGTTCAAAATTGCACGAAACGTTAAAAACTTGTCTATGCATAGAATTAAGCATTCCTAAGGCATCAAAATGGACCGTTATGCTCTATTTAGTGTTCTTAGAAGACTTAACTTGCTAGTTTAGCTTTCGGACAACGTTTCGTTAGGTAAAGAAGCCAATAGACCAAGTTAAGTTCAAAATTGCACGAAACGTGAAAAACTTGTCTATGCATAGAATTGAGCATTCCTAAGGCATCAAATTGGACCTTTATACTCTATTTAGTGTTCTTAAAAGTCTTAACTTGCTAGTTTAGCTTTCGGACAACGTCTCGTTAGGTAAAGAAGCCAATAGACCAAGTTAAGTTCAAAATTGCACGAAACGTGAAAAAGTTGTTTATGCATAGAATTGAGCATTCCTAAGGCATCAAATTGGACCGTTATACTCTATTTAGTGTTCTTTGAAGTCTTAACTTGCTAGTTTAGCTTTCGGACAACGTTTCATTAGGTAAAGATGCCAATAGACCAAGTTAAGTTCAAAATTGCACGAAACGTGAAAACTTGTCCATGCATAGAATTGAGCATTCCTAAGGCATCAAATCGGACCGTTACACTCTATTTAGTGTTCTTGGAAGTCTTAACTTGCTAGTTTAGCTTTGGACATTGTTTTGTTAGGTAAAGAAGGCAATAGACCAAGTTAAGTTCAAAATTGCACGAAACGTGAAAAACTTGTCCATGCATAGAATTGAGCATTCCTATGGCATCAAATTAAACCGTTATACTCTATTTAGTGTTCTTGGAAGTCTTAACTTGCTAGTTTAGCTTTGGACATTGTTTTGTTAGGTAAAGAAGCCAATAGACCAAGTTAAGTTCAAAATTGCATGAAACGTGAAAAACTTGTCTATGCATAGAATTGAGCATTCCTACAGCATCAAATTCGACCGTTATACCCTATTTAGTGTTCTTCGAAGTCTTAACTTGCTAGTTTAGCTTTTGGAAAACGTTTCTTTAGGTAAAGAAGACAATAGACCAAGTTAAGTTCAAAATTGCACGAAACATGAAAAACTTGTCTATGCATAGAATTGAGCATTCCTAAGGCATAAAATTGGACCGTTATACTCTATTTAGTGTTCTTAGAAGTCTTAACTTGCTAGTTTAGCTTTTGGACAACGTTTTGTTAGGTAAAGAAGCCAATAGATCAAGTTAAGTTCAAAATTGCACGAAACGAGAAAAACTTGGCTATCCATAGAATTGAGCATTCCTAAGGCATGAAATTGGACCGTTATACTTTATTTGGTGTTCTTAGAAGTCTTAGCTTGCTAG
This sequence comes from Tripterygium wilfordii, assembly GCF_013401445.1. NCBI lineage: Eukaryota > Viridiplantae > Streptophyta > Magnoliopsida > Celastrales > Celastraceae > Tripterygium > Tripterygium wilfordii. Next base: position 6,731,990 of record NC_052254.1, read on the forward strand.
TTTAGCTTTGGGACAACGTTTCGTTAGGTAAAGAAGCCAATAGACCAAGTTAAGTTCAAAATTGCACGAAACGTGAAAAACTTATCCATGCATAGAATTGAGCATTCCTAAGGCATCAAATTGGACCGTTATACTCTATTTGGTGTTCTTAGAAGTCTTAACTTGCTAGTTTAGCTTTTGGACAACGTTTCGTTAGGTAAAGAAGCCAATAGACCAAGTTAAGTTCAAAATTTCACGAAACGTGAAAAACTTATCTATGCATAGAATTGAGCATTCCTAAGGCATCAAATTGGACCGTTATACTCTATTTAGTATTCTTAGAAGTCTTAACTTGCTAGTTTAGCTTTTGGACAACGTTTAGTTAGGTAAAGAAGCCAGTAGATCAAGTCAAGTTCAAAATTGCACGAAACGAGAAAAACTTGTCTATGCATAGAATTGAGCATTCCTAAGGCATCACATTGCACCGTTATACTCTATTTTGTGTTCTTAGAAGTCCTAACTTGCTAGTTTAGCTTTTGGACAACATTTCGTTAGGTAAAGAAGCCAATAGACCAAGTTAAGTTCAAAATTGCACGAAACGTGAAAAACTTGTCCATGCATAGAATTGAGGATTCCTAAGGCATCAAATTGGACCGTTATACTCTATTTAGTGTTCTTAGAAGTCTTAACTTGCTAGTTTAGCTTTTGGACAACGTTTCGTTAGGTAAAGAAGCCAATAGACCAAGTTAAGTTCAAACTTGCACGAAACGTGAAAAACTTGACAATGCATAGAATTGAGCATTCCTAAGGCATCAAATTGGACCGTTATACTCTATTTAGTGTTCTTAGAAGTCTTAACTTTCTAGTTTAGCTTTTGGACAACGTTTCGTTTGGTAAAGAAGCCAATAGATCAAGTTAAGTTCAAAATTGCACAAAACGAGAAAAACTTGTCTATCCATAGAATTGAGCATTCCTAAGGCATCAAATTGGACCGTTATACTCTATTTGGTGTTCTTAGAAGTCTTAACTTGCTAGTTTAGCTTTGGAACAACGTTTCGTTAGGTAAAGAAGCCAATAGACCAAGTTAAGTTCAAAATTGCACGAAACGTGAAAAACTTGTCCATGCATAGAATTGAGCATTCCTAAGGCATCAAATTGGACCGTTATACTCTATTTAGTGTTCTTAGAAGTCTTAACTTTCTAGTTTAGCTTTTGGACAACGTTTAGTTAGGTAAAGAAGCCAATAGATCAAGTCAAGTTCAAAATTGGACGAAACGAGAAAAACTTGTCTATGCATAGAATTGAGCATTCCTAAGGCATCAAATTGGACCGTTATACTCTATTTAGTGTTCTTAGAAGTCCTAACTTGCTAGTTTAGCTTTTGGACAACATTTCGTTAGGTAAAGAAGCCAATAGACCAAGTTAAGTTCAAAATTGCACGAAACGTGAAAAACTTGTCCATGCATAGAATTGAGGATTCCTAAGGCATCAAATTGGACCTTTATACTCTATTTAGTGTTCTTAAAAGTCTTAACTTGCTAGTTTAGCTTTCGGACAACGTCTCGTTAGGTAAAGAAGCCAATAGACCAAGTTAAGTTCAAAATTGCACGAAACGTGAAAAACTTGTCTATGCATAGAATTGAGCATTCCTAAGGCATCAAATTGGACCGTTATAATCTATTTAGTGTTCTTAGAAGTCTTAACTTGCTAGTTTAGCTTTTGGACAACGTTTCGTTAGGTAAAGAAGCCAATAGACCAAGTTAAGTTCAAAATTGCACGAAACGTTAAAAACTTGTCTATGCATAGAATTAAGCATTCCTAAGGCATCAAAATGGACCGTTATGCTCTATTTAGTGTTCTTAGAAGACTTAACTTGCTAGTTTAGCTTTCGGACAACGTTTCGTTAGGTAAAGAAGCCAATAGACCAAGTTAAGTTCAAAATTGCACGAAACGTGAAAAACTTGTCTATGCATAGAATTGAGCATTCCTAAGGCATCAAATTGGACCTTTATACTCTATTTAGTGTTCTTAAAAGTCTTAACTTGCTAGTTTAGCTTTCGGACAACGTCTCGTTAGGTAAAGAAGCCAATAGACCAAGTTAAGTTCAAAATTGCACGAAACGTGAAAAAGTTGTTTATGCATAGAATTGAGCATTCCTAAGGCATCAAATTGGACCGTTATACTCTATTTAGTGTTCTTTGAAGTCTTAACTTGCTAGTTTAGCTTTCGGACAACGTTTCATTAGGTAAAGATGCCAATAGACCAAGTTAAGTTCAAAATTGCACGAAACGTGAAAACTTGTCCATGCATAGAATTGAGCATTCCTAAGGCATCAAATCGGACCGTTACACTCTATTTAGTGTTCTTGGAAGTCTTAACTTGCTAGTTTAGCTTTGGACATTGTTTTGTTAGGTAAAGAAGGCAATAGACCAAGTTAAGTTCAAAATTGCACGAAACGTGAAAAACTTGTCCATGCATAGAATTGAGCATTCCTATGGCATCAAATTAAACCGTTATACTCTATTTAGTGTTCTTGGAAGTCTTAACTTGCTAGTTTAGCTTTGGACATTGTTTTGTTAGGTAAAGAAGCCAATAGACCAAGTTAAGTTCAAAATTGCATGAAACGTGAAAAACTTGTCTATGCATAGAATTGAGCATTCCTACAGCATCAAATTGGACCGTTATACCCTATTTAGTGTTCTTCGAAGTCTTAACTTGCTAGTTTAGCTTTTGGAAAACGTTTCTTTAGGTAAAGAAGACAATAGACCAAGTTAAGTTCAAAATTGCACGAAACATGAAAAACTTGTCTATGCATAGAATTGAGCATTCCTAAGGCATAAAATTGGACCGTTATACTCTATTTAGTGTTCTTAGAAGTCTTAACTTGCTAGTTTAGCTTTTGGACAACGTTTTGTTAGGTAAAGAAGCCAATAGATCAAGTTAAGTTCAAAATTGCACGAAACGAGAAAAACTTGGCTATCCATAGAATTGAGCATTCCTAAGGCATGAAATTGGACCGTTATACTTTATTTGGTGTTCTTAGAAGTCTTAACTTGCTAGTTTAGCTTTGGGACAACGTTTCGTTAGGTAAAGAAGCCAATAGACCAAGTTAAGTTCAAAATTGCACGAAACGTGAAAAACTTATCCATGCATAGAATTGAGCATTCCTAAGGCATCAAATTGGACCGTTATACTCTATTTGGTGTTCTTAGAAGTCTTAACTTGCTAGTTTAGCTTTTGGACAACGTTTCGTTAGGTAAAGAAGCCAATAGACCAAGTTAAGTTCAAAATTTCACGAAACGTGAAAAACTTATCTATGCATAGAATTGAGCATTCCTAAGGCATCAAATTGGACCGTTATACTCTATTTAGTATTCTTAGAAGTCTTAACTTGCTAGTTTAGCTTTTGGACAACGTTTAGTTAGGTAAAGAAGCCAGTAGATCAAGTCAAGTTCAAAATTGCACGAAACGAGAAAAACTTGTCTATGCATAGAATTGAGCATTCCTAAGGCATCACATTGCACCGTTATACTCTATTTAGTGTTCTTAGAAGTCCTAACTTGCTAGTTTAGCTTTTGGACAACATTTCGTTAGGTAAAGAAGCCAATAGACCAAGTTAAGTTCAAAATTGCACGAAACGTGAAAAACTTGTCCATGCATAGAATTGAGGATTCCTAAGGCATCAAATTGGACCGTTATACTCTATTTAGTGTTCTTAGAAGTCTTAACTTGCTAGTTTAGCTTTTGGACAACGTTTCGTTAGGTAAAGAAGCCAATAGACCAAGTTAAGTTCAAACTTGCACGAAACGTGAAAAACTTGACAATGCATAGAATTGAGCATTCCTAAGGCATCAAATTGGACCGTTATACTCTATTTAGTGTTCTTAGAAGTCTTAACTTTCTAGTTTAGCTTTTGGACAACGTTTCGTTTGGTAAAGAAGCCAATAGATCAAGTTAAGTTCAAAATTGCACAAAACGAGAAAAACTTGTCTATCCATAGAATTGAGCATTCCTAAGGCATCAAATTGGACCGTTATACTCTATTTGGTGTTCTTAGAAGTCTTAACTTGCTAGTTTAGCTTTGGGACAACGTTTCGTTAGGTAAAGAAGCCAATAGACCAAGTTAAGTTCAAAATTGCACGAAACGTGAAAAACTTGTCCATGCATAGAATTGAGCATTCCTAAGGCATCAAATTGGACCGTTATACTCTATTTAGTGTTCTTAGAAGTCTTAACTTTCTAGTTTAGCTTTTGGACAACGTTTAGTTAGGTAAAGAAGCCAATAGATCAAGTCAAGTTCAAAATTGGACGAAACGAGAAAAACTTGTCTATGCATAGAATTGAGCATTCCTAAGGCATCAAATTGGACCGTTATACTCTATTTAGTGTTCTTAGAAGTCCTAACTTGCTAGTTTAGCTTTTGGACAACATTTCGTTAGGTAAAGAAGCCAATAGACCAAGTTAAGTTCAAAATTGCACGAAACGTGAAAAACTTGTCCATGCATAGAATTGAGGATTCCTAAGGCATCAAATTGGACTGTTATACTCTATTTAGTGTTCTTAGAAGTCTTAACTTGCTAGTTTAGCTTTTGGACAACGTTTCGTTAGGTAAAGAAGCCAATAGACCAAGTTAAGTTCAAAATTGCACGAAACGTGATAAACTTGACAATGCATAGAATTGAGCATTCCTAAGGCATCAAATTGGACCGTTATACTCTATTTAGTGTTCTTAGAAGTCTTAACTTTCTAGTTTAGCTTTTGGACAACGTTTCGTTTGGTAAAGAAGCCAATAGATCAAGTTAAGTTCAAAATTGCACAAAACGAGAAAAACTTGTCTATCCATAGAATTGAGCATTCCTAAGGCATCAAATTGGACCGTTATACTCTATTTGGTGTTCTTAGAAGTCCTAACTTGCTAGTTTAGCTTTGGGACAACGTTTCGTTAGGTAAAGAAGCCAATAGACCAAGTTAAGTTCAAAATTGCACGAAACGTGAAAAACTTGTCCATGCATAGAATTGAGCATTCCTAAGGCATCAAATTGGACCGTTATACTCTATTTGGTGTTCTTAGAAGTCTTAACTTGCTAGTTTAGCTTTCGGACAACGTTTCGTTAGGTAAAGAAGCCAATAGACCAAGTTAAGTTCAAAATTGCACGACACGTGAAAAACTTGACAATGCATAGAATTGAGCATTCCTAAGGCATCAAATTGGACCATTATACTCTATTTGGTGTTCTTAGAAGTCTTAACTTTCTAGTTTAGCTTTTGGACAACGTTTCGTTTGGTAAAGAAGCCAATAGATCAAGTTAAGTTCAAAATTGCACGAATCGAGAAAAACTTGTCTATCCATAGAATTGAGCATTCCTAAGGCATCAAATTGGACCGTTATACTCTATTTAGTGTTCTTAGAAGTCTTAACTTGCTAGTTTAGCTTTTGGACAACGTTTCGTTAGGTAAAGAAGCCAATAGACCAAGTTAAGTTCAAAATTGCACGAAACGTGAAAACCTTGTCCATGCATAGAATTGAGCATTCCTATGGCATCAAATTAAACCGTTATACTCTATTTAGTGTTCTTGGAAGTCTTAACTTGCTAGTTTAGCTTTGGACATTGTTTTGTTAGGTAAAGAAGCCAATAGACCAAGTTAAGTTCAAAATTGCATGAAACGTGAAAAACTTGTCTATGCATAGAATTGAGCATTCCTACAGCATCAAATTGGACCGTTATACTCTATTTAGTGTTCTTAGAAGTCTTAACTTGCTAGTTTAGCTTTTGGACAACGTTTCGTTAGGTAAAGAAGCCAATAGACCAAGTTAAGTTCAAAATTGCACGAAACGTGATAAACTTGACAATGCATAGAATTGAGCATTCCTAAGGCATCAAATTGGACCGTTATACTCTATTTAGTGTTCTTAGAAGTCTTAACTTTCTAGTTTAGCTTTTGGACAACGTTTCGTTTGGTAAAGAAGCCAATAGATCAAGTTAAGTTCAAAATTGCACAAAACGAGAAAAACTTGTCTATCCATAGAATTGAGCATTCCTAAGGCATCAAATTGGACCGTTATACTCTATTTGGTGTTCTTAGAAGTCTTAACTTGCTAGTTTAGCTTTGGGACAACGTTTCGTTAGGTAAAGAAGCCAATAGACCAAGTTAAGTTCAAAATTGCACGAAACGTGAAAAACTTGTCCATGCATAGAATTGAGCATTCCTAAGGCATCAAATTGGACCGTTATACTCTATTTAGTGTTCTTAGAAGTCTTAACTTGCTAGTTTAGCTTTTGGACAACGTTTTGTTAGGTAAAGAAGCCAATAGATCAAGTTAAGTTCAAAATTGCACGAAACGAGAAAAACTTGTCTATCCATAGAATTGAGCATTCCTAAGGCATGAAATTGGACCGTTATACTTTATTTGGTGTTCTTAGAAGTCTTAACTTGCTAGTTTAGCTTTGGGACAACGTTTCGTTAGGTAAAGAAGCCAATAGACCAAGTTAAGTTCAAAGTTGCACGAAACGTGAAAAACTTGTCCATGCAAAGAATTGAGCATTCCTAAGGCATCAAATTGGACCGTTATACTCTATTTGGTGTTCTTAGAAGTCTTAACTTGCTAGTTTAGCTTTTGGACAACGTTTCGTTAGGTAAAGAAGCCAATAGACCAAGTTAAGTTCAAAATTTCACGAAACGTGAAAAACTTATCTATGCATAGAATTGAGCGTTCCTAAGGCATCAAATTGGACCGTTATACTCTATTTAGTATTCTTAGAAGTCTTAACTTGCTAGTTTAGCTTTTGGACAACGTTTAGTTAGGTAAAGAAGCCAGTAGATCAAGTCAAGTTCAAAATTGCACGAAACGAGAAAAACTTGTCTATGCATAGAATTGAGCATTCCTAAGGCATCACATTGCACCGTTATACTCTATTTAGTGTTCTAAGAAGTCCTAACTTGCTAGTTTAGCTTTTGGACAACATTTCGTTAGGTAAAGAAGCCAATAGACCAAGTTAAGTTCAAAATTGCACGAAACGTGAAAAACTTGTCCATGCATAGAATTGAGGATTCCTAAGGCATCAAATTGGACCGTTATACTCTATTTAGTGTTCTTAGAAGTCTTAACTTTCTAGTTTAGCTTTTGGACAACGTTTAGTTAGGTAAAGAAGCCAATAGATCAAGTCAAGTTCAAAATTGCACGAAACGAGAAAAACTTGTCTATGCATAGAATTGAGCATTCCTAAGGCATCAAATTGGACCGTTATACTCTATTTAGTGTTCTTAGAAGTCCTAACTTGCTAGTTTAGCTTTTGGACAACATTTCGTTAGGTAAAGAAGCCAATAGACCAAGTTAAGTTCAAAATTGCACGAAACGTGAAAAACTTGTCCATGCATAGAATTGAGGATTCCTAAGGCATCAAATTGGACCGTTATACTCTATTTAGTGTTCTTAGAAGTCTTAACTTGCTAGTTTAGCTTTTGGACAACGTTTCGTTAGGTAAAGAAGCCAATAGCCCAAGTTAAGTTCAAAATTGCACGAAACGTGATAAACTTGACAATGCATAGAATTGAGCATTCCTAAGGCATCAAATTGGACCATTATACTCTATTTAGTGTTCTTAGAAGTCTTAACTTTCTAGTTTAGCTTTTGGACAACGTTTCGTTTGGTAAAGAAGCCAATAGATCAAGTTAAGTTCAAAATTGCACAAAACAAGAAAAACTTGTCTATCCATAGAATTGAGCATTCCTAAGGCATCAAATTGGACCGTTCTACTCTATTTGGTGTTCTTAGAAGTCTTAACTTGCTAGTTTAGCTTTGGGACAACGTTTCGTTAGGCAAAGAAGCCAATAGACCAAGTTAAGTTCAAAATTGCACGAAACGTGAAAAACTTGTCCATGCATAGAATTGAGCATTCCTAAGGCATCAAATTGGACCGTTATACTCTATTTGGTGTTCTTAGAAGTCTTAACTTGCTAGTTTAGCTTTCGGACAACGTTTCGTTAGGTAAAGAAGCCAATAGACCAAGTTAAGTTCAAAATTGCACGAAACGTGAAAAACTTGACAATGCATAGAATTGAGCATTCCTAAGGCATCAAATTGGACCGTTATACTCTATTTGGTGTTCTTAGAAGTCTTAACTTTCTAGTTTAGCTTTTGGACAACGTTTCGTTTGGTAAAGAAGCCAATAGATCAAGTTAAGTTCAAAATTGCACGAATCGAGAAAAACTTGTCTATCCATAGAATTGAGCATTCCTAAGGCATCAAATTGGACCGTTATACTCTATTTGGTGTTCTTAGAAGTCTTAACTTGCTAGTTTAGCTTTGGGACAACGTTTCGTTAGGTAAAGAAGCCAATAGACCAAGTTATGTTCAAAATTGCACGAAACGTGAAAAACTTGTCCATGCATAGAATTGAGCATTCCTAAGGCATCAAATTGGACCGTTATACTCTATTTGGTGTTCTCAGAAGTCTTAACTTGCTAGTTTAGCTTTCGGACAACGTTTCGTTAGGTAAAGAAGCCAATAGACCAAGTTAAGTTCAAAATTGCACGAAACGTGAAAAACTTGTCTATGCATAGAATTGAGCATTCCTAAGGCATCAAATTGGACCGTTATACTCTATTTAGTATTCTTAGAAGTCCTAACTTGCTAGTTTAGCTTTTGGACAACGTTTAGTTAGGTAACGAAGCCAATAGATCAAGTTAAGTTCAAAATTGCACGAAACGAGAAAACTTGTCTATGCATAGAATTGAGCATTCCTAAGGCATCAAATTGAACCGTTATACTCTATTTAGTGTTCTTAGAAGTCTTAACTTGCTAGTTTAGCTTTTGGACAACATTTCGTTAGGTAAAGAAGCCAATAGACCAAGTTAAGTTCAAAATTGCACGAAACGTGAAAAACTTGTCCATGCATAGAATTGAGGATTCCTAAGGCATCAAATTGGGCCGTTATACTCTATTTAGTGTTCTTGGAAGTCTTAACTTGCTAGTTTAGCTTTTGGACAACGTTTCGTTAGGTAAAGAAGCCAATAGATCAAGTCAAGTTCAAAATTGCACGAAACGAGAAAAACTTGTCTATGCATAGAATTGAGCATTCCTAAGGCATCAAATTGGACCGTTATAATCTATTTAGTGTTCTTTGAAGTCCTAACTTGCTAGTTTAGCTTTTGGACAACATTTCGTTAGGTAAAGAAGCCAATAGACCAAGTTAAGTTCAAAATTGCACGAAACGTGAAAAACTTGTCCATGCATAGAATTGAGGATTCCTAAGGCATCAAATTGGACCGTTATACTCTATTTAGTGTTCTTAGAAGTCTTAACTTGCTAGTTTAGCTTTTGGACAACGTTTCGTTAGGTAAAGAAGCCAATAGCCCAAGTTAAGTTCAAAATTGCACGAAACGTGATAAACTTGACAATGCATAGAATTGAGCATTCCTAAGGCATCAAATTGGACCATTATACTCTATTTAGTGTTCTTAGAAGTCTTAACTTTCTAGTTTAGCTTTTGGACAACGTTTCGTTTGGTAAAGAAGCCAATAGATCAAGTTAAGTTCAAAATTGCACAAAACGAGAAAAACTTGTCTATCCATAGAATTGAGCATTCCTAAGGCATCAAATTGGACCGTTCTACTCTATTTGGTGTTCTTAGAAGTCTTAACTTGCTAGTTTAGCTTTGGGACAACGTTTCGTTAGGTAAAGAAGCCAATAGACCAAGTTAAGTTCAAAATTGCACGAAACGTGAAAAACTTGTCCATGCATAGAATTGAGCATTCCTAAGGCATCAAATTGGACCGTTATACTCTATTTGGTGTTCTTAGAAGTCTTAACTTGCTAGTTTAGCTTTCGGACAACGTTTCGTTAGGTAAAGAAGCCAATAGACCAAGTTAAGTTCAAAATTGCACGAAACGTGAAAAACTTGACAATGCATAGAATTGAGCATTCCTAAGGCATCAAATTGGACCGTTATACTCTATTTGGTGTTCTTAGAAGTCTTAACTTTCTAGTTTAGCTTTTGGACAACGTTTCGTTTGGTAAAGAAGCCAATAGATCAAGTTAAGTTCAAAATTGCACGAATCGAGAAAAACTTGTCTATCCATAGAATTGAGCATTCCTAAGGCATCAAATTGGACCGTTATACTCTATTTGGTGTTCTTAGAAGTCTTAACTTGCTAGTTTAGCTTTGGGACAACGTTTCGTTAGGTAAAGAAGCCAATAGACCAAGTTATGTTCAAAATTGCACGAAACGTGAAAAACTTGTCCATGCATAGAATTGAGCATTCCTAAGGCATCAAATTGGACCGTTATACTCTATTTGGTGTTCTCAGAAGTCTTAACTTGCTAGTTTAGCTTTCGGACAACGTTTCGTTAGGTAAAGAAGCCAATAGACCAAGTTAAGTTCAAAATTGCACGAAACGTGAAAAACTTGTCTATGCATAGAATTGAGCATTCCTAAGGCATCAAATTGGACCGTTATACTCTATTTAGTATTCTTAGAAGTCCTAACTTGCTAGTTTAGCTTTTGGACAACGTTTAGTTAGGTAACGAAGCCAATAGATCAAGTTAAGTTCAAAATTGCACGAAACGAGAAAACTTGTCTATGCATAGAATTGAGCATTCCTAAGGCATCAAATTGAACCGTTATACTCTATTTAGTGTTCTTAGAAGTCTTAACTTGCTAGTTTAGCTTTTGGACAACATTTCGTTAGGTAAAGAAGCCAATAGACCAAGTTAAGTTCAAAATTGCACGAAACGTGAAAAACTTGTCCATGCATAGAATTGAGGATTCCTAAGGCATCAAATTGGGCCGTTATACTCTATTTAGTGTTCTTGGAAGTCTTAGCTTGCTAGTTTATCTTTTGGACAATGTTTCGTTAGGTAAAGAAGCCAATAGATCAAGTTAAGTTCAAAATTGCACGAAACGTGAAAAACTTGTCCATGCATAGAATTGAGCATTCCTTGTTGAATATATATGTTTGAGTGATTACAAAAGCATGATTGATTGAACTTTGATCCATAATGTACATGAGAAATCTTAGACCTATATGTCCTGCCCAAAATACATGGGAATTTGATTTATTGAACTAACATGGACTAACATTGGAAGAAGCCCTAACAAGGCTTACATAGCATGTCTTGAGTTTAATTGTGTGTAGGATAATCAAGTTGACCAAGTATCAACATGGTGACCTTAACCGAACTGTAATGAAGACTTAATCATGGTCAAACATGTTTAAGAAAGTCATTTTCGTGCTTAACCATGGTCAGAATATGTAAAGAATATATTGGAGCTTAAATGGAGCCAATTGAAGAAAAGTTGATTTTCTTGTCAGAATCAAAGTCAACAGACTGATGTGGCAGATGACATGGACGTGATGACATGGCATATGAACTGGATACATGAAATGGATTAGTGGAGCCAATAAGAGCTACAAGTCAACAATAGAGATTTAAAGTCAAAAAAGCAAGAGGAGACACGCAATAAATGTCTCACATGCTCAAGATCTCTTTTGCTACAAAAGAGACATAATTTGTTGGAAAAGCACTTTGGAAAGAGACAAAGGAAGGTGATTTATTTCAAAGGCTTTCCTCATCCAATGGTCCACATTCCTTCCCTCCAAAATATCTTTTTGATCCATTGGTGCAAGATTAAATCTTTCCACTACACCTTTTTACCCAATGGCTATCTTTGAATCTTCCTCATCTAATGACCATTATTTCTTCCAGCAAAAAGAGACTTTTGTAATCATTTTCACACTTCTCTAAGCCTTCTAACGTCTATAATGATCCAAGGGTCCATATCTTTCATATCAATCCAATGGCCCTCATTTCATGAGCTTACACTCCACAATTTCTATAAAAATTAACTATTTGTCTATGGTGCATAGACTTGGTCGAAAATTACTCTTTCTCTCTCAAGTGTTCTTCATCTTCTAAGCTTTCATTCTCTCACTCATTCCTTAATTACATACTTGATTTTGCAGAGAGATCATATACACTAGCCAAGCAAAGCTTTATTGTTACTCTTGAGCCTTTCTTACCTGATTCTTATCATTTCCTCAAGAGCCATTTTCTTGCTTGAACAATCTGATTTCCAGAACATAAAAGGCCACTCTGAAACTTTCATTTCATACATTTGAGCCTTCATCACTTGATTCAAGCTAGTTGCTACATATTCAAGGTCCACAAACCCTAGCAACTAAAATACTACAAAGCTGTCCAGATTTTTACCATACCATATCCAGCTACCTAAGAGCCTCATTTGAGCCTAAACACTTCCATATCTAGCTACTCAAAGAGCCATACCTTGAGCTTAAAGTACTTCTCTACCCGGCTGTTGTAAAGAGCCTATTTGAGAGTTCAACTTGTTGATTTGTGTTCTCGGTGAGACCGAGGTGTATTGTTGATAAGAGTTTGTGTGGAGAGCTAGAAACCACACTGGTGTGTAAAGTTTGGTGTTTGAGCTACAAAAACACTTGTTGTATGAGTTCCGCTTGACTCAGTTGAACAAGCCATAGTGGAGTGTTTGAAATTCCCAAGTGGGACTTGGGGAGTGGAGTAGGCTTGGGTTAAGCCGAACCACTATAAATCTCTTTGCCCTCTTTACTTTACAGCAATTTCATTTTAGCATATCATACTTGCATTGCATACTTGAAATTGGACATCTAGGGTGATAGAATCAAGCTTGTGCATACAATTGTTAAATCTGATTTTGTGCTTCATTACAACCTGTTTTGATGTGTGATATTCATTTTTGATCATTTGACTTGATTCTTGTTGTTAAGTTTGCTTTATGTGATTATCTTTGCCTACATTTATATTCAACTTATTTATATTGCTTCCGCTTAGGGTGAAACTGAAAAATGAGTGACCTAGTCTAAATTTGACTAAGGACACAATTCACCCCCTCTTGTGGTGCCATACGTCCTAACAAGTGGTATCGGAGCTGGTTACTTGCATATAGAAGTAATTGTCTTGTGCATTATTTGTGATTCTTGATATGGCATCTACTAGTGGTAGACATGATCATGTATTAGAGGGTCAATCTAGTGGTAGACCTCCATACTTTGATGGAGAAGACTATGACCATTGGAAGATGAGAATGAAACTTTATTTCATGTCTCTAGATATTGATTTGTGGTATGTCATAGAGGATGGACCTTATGAGCCTACTATCGCCACCAAAGTTGGTGATGTTGAAAAGGAGATTTCAAAACCTAGGGATAAATGGGATGATAATGATAAGAAAAAGATTTCTTTGAATGCTAAAGCTATGTCTATTTTATTTAATGCATTGAATTCAATTGAAGCTAAACATATTTCTACATGCATTTCGGCTAAAGATATGTGGACTAGGTTAGAGATGAAGCATGAGGGAACTAATCAAGTAAAGGAGTCTAAGATTAACATGCTCATGCATTCATATGAATTGTTCACTATGTTTCCACATGAGTCTATTACCGATATGGATATTAGACTAACCAAAATTCTGAATTCTCTTGAATCTTTAGTGAAGACATTCTCCAATCAAGAAAAGGTGCAAAAGTACTTGAGAAGTCTTCCGGAAGCATGAGATGCCAAAGTGACTGCCATCCAAGAAGCTAAAGATCTCAAAATTTTGAAGTTGGATGAGCTTGTAGGATCACTTCTGCTATATGAGACAAACTTGAAGGCAAGAGAAGCTCAAAAAGAGGACACCAAAAAGAAGAGCATTGCTTTTGCCTCCAAGGGTGATAGTGGAGATGATTTGAGTGATGAGGAAGTAGCCTTAATGACAAGGAGGTTCAAGAGATACTTGATAAACAAGAAGAAGCAAGGTGGTAGACCTTTTGGCCACTCAAAGAGGGACAACTTCAAATCTGGCCGTGGGGATCAAAGCGACTCCAAAGGGAACCATGAGGAGCAAGGCAAAGATTTGAGGTGCTTTGAGTGTGGCAACAAGGGGCACATGAAGTATGAGTGTCCAAAGAAGAAAGATAAGAGCAAGGAGCAATCCAAGAGAGCCTTCAAAGCTACTTGGAGTGATTCAGACTTCGAAAGCTCTTCAAGTGAGGATGAGGTTGCTAGACTTTGCTTGATGGCCAAAGGAAACTCATCCGATCCGGATGAGGAGGTAAATTCTTTTGATCATGATGATGATGATGTGTCTATTGATGATTTGCTTTCCTTACTTAATGACGTGAATGCTAAGAATAGGAAAATACATAAGGAAAAGAAACAATTGAAAAATGAGATTGAGTGTTTAAATGCTAAGGTAGAAGAGCATGAAAAGACTATTGATGATCTCAATGCTAAATATGATGAAAAGTGCGATATGCTTGCTGCCATGTGTGCTAATGACAGGTCTAAGTGTGATCATGAGTCGTTGATTGAAAATTTGCAATTTAGACTTAGTACCTTGCAAGAAGAGTATGATGATTTGAAATTGATAGCTATTGTGTCTAATGAGAACCAAGAGTCACATGTTGACTCTAGTGTTCAAAATGAATTAGATGCTTTGAAATTGAGATATGAGGATCTAGAAAAATCTTTCTCAAAGTTTAGTGTGGGATCTTCTAGACTTGATTCACTCTTATCATGCCTTAGGCAATCTTGGGACAAATCAGGTCTAGGTTATGTTGGTGATGATGTGAAATTGAAGAAATGTGATATGCATGATATTTCTACATCTTTTGTATCACATGGCTATTTGCATTCCTTGAATGACATGAAGGAGGATTGTTTTCCTAAGAAAATGATTTTTTCACCTCCTAACTACAATGCTTTGAATGATATGCATGCTAGTACTTCAAAATCACATCATGAGCATGTATCATTTGTCCAACCTGTGGGACATAGGCCTATTCCCATTAGGGGTGTGCCAAATCAGCCTTGGAAGAAGGATATCAAATCTGGTCCCAAGAGACCCGTAGGGTTTCCTAAGAAATTAGGGCAACCCATAAGGTTTTCTAGGGCTCCTAGAGTTCCACAAGGCTCTATGTATGCTAGTACTTCATTTCATTCCTCAAATGATGCATATATGCATAACTTGAATGCCAAAGTTTTTCCAAAGTTTCAATATGTGTTTGGCAAGAAAGTTGTGCAAATGTGGGTTCCAAAAGGAACCAAGACTCTTGATGCTAACCTCCTAGGACCCAAAAGAAATTGGGTACCTAAAGCGAGTTGAACTTATGTAGGTGTTCTTGAAAATCAAAAGTCCTAAGGCTTCCAAGTGGTACTTGGATAATGGTTGCTCAAGACACATGACCGGGAACTCAAGCTCTTTCTCTTCTCTCAAGAAGTTCTCTAATGGTGGTCATGTGACTTTTGGTGACAACAAGAAGGGTAGGATCCTTGGTCAAGGATCCATAGGTGATGTATCCTCTTTCTCTATCTCTAATGTGTAATTAGTTGATGGATTATCTTTTAACCTTCTTAGCATTTCTCAATTGTGTGATGGTGGCTTGCGCATATGTTTTGATGATTCAAAGTGTGAGTTTTTAAATGCCATGAATGAATGTGTGCTTGTAGGAAAAAGAGATGGTAATGTGTATTCTATTAATTTGAAAGACTTGAATGATTGCAAACTTAAATGCTTGATTTCCAATGTTAGTGATGTGAATATATGGCATAGAAGATTAGGACATATAGGAATGTCTACAATTGAAAAATTGGTTAGAAATAATCTTGTTAGAGGCATACCTTCTTTGAACTTTGACATGTATGATGCTTGTGAGCCATGCATTAGAGGAAAACACACTAGGGAGTCTTTCAAGTCTAAAAACCAGATTTCAACTACTAGAGTTTTAGAGCTTTTGCATCTTGATTTGTTTGGTCCAAGTAGAGTTAAGAGTCTAGGTGGTAGATCATATGCATTTGTGATTGTTGATGACTATTCTAGATATACTTGGGTGATTTTCCTTGCACATAAGCATGAGACCATTCATGAGTTTTCAAAACTTATCAAAAGGCTTCAAAATGAAAAGAACTTAAGCATTAGCAAGATTAGGAGTGATCATGGAGGAGAATTTGATAATCATGCATTTATTGATCTATGTGATGAATATGGCATTAGACATGATTTCTCTTCACCTAGAACACCCCAACAAAACGGGAAAGTAGAAAGGAAAAATAGAACTTTACAAGAAATTGCTAGGACTATGCTTTGTGAACATGATTTGCCTAAGTTCTTGTGGGCAGAGGCCATTAATTGTGCATGCTATGTTACAAATAGGTTGTCTATTAGAAATAAGATAAATAAGACACCTTATGAGATTTGGAATGATAGAAAACCTAACGTTGACTATTTTAGAGTTTTTGGTTGCAAATGTTATGTACTAAACACTAAGATGACTTAGATAAATTTGATGCAAAATCTATTCCTTGTGTATTTGTTGGCTATGCTTTAACTTCTAGAGCTTATAGAGTTTACAATCCAAAGTCTAGGAGAATAGAAGAGTCCATTCATGTTAAATTTATTGAAACTCTTGCATTTGACCCTTTGCTTGAGAATGATGACATTGAGTTAGGGTTGGAGAAGTTGAGCTTAAAAGATGATAAAGATGACTCTCCTACACCTAAAGATGATGGATCAAGCAAAGAGGGAGGAAATGAGCACGAGGAGACACAAAATAGTGATGCACCCGTGGGCTTGGAAGAAAGTGAGGTTGCACCCGTGGCCTCCAATAGTGAAACTATAGCTCCTATATCATGGCTGCAAGTGAAGGACAAACATAAGCATCCCAAACAACTCATAATTGGCAATTTGTATCAAGGGGTAAGGACTCGTAGATCTCACTTAGCTCCTAATGATGGTGATATGCATGCTAATGTGGTAGATAATGTGACTGCAAATTTAATGAATACTGCTTTAATTGTTGATGTGCATGGTTCTTATGCTTTGATTTCTCAAGTAGAACCTAGAAACATTGATGATGCTTTGCTTGATGATAAATGGATTATTGCTATGCAAGATGAGTTGAATCAATTCACTAGGAATGAAGTTTGGCATTTAGTTCCAAGACCTAAAGACCAAACCATAATTGGAACTAAATGGGTGTTTAAGAACAAAATGAATGAAGATGGTGAAGTTATTAGAAACAAGGCTAGGTTGGTTGCACAAGGGTACAACCAAGAAGAAGGGATTGACTATGAAGAAACATTTGCCCCCGTAGCTAGGTTGGAAGCTATTAGGTTGCTTATGGCATTTGCATGTTTCAAAGGTTTTAAACTTTATCAAATGGATGTCAAAAGTGCATTTTTGAATGGTTTTATCAAAAACTTGTCCATGCATAGAATTGAGCATTCCTTGTTGAATATATATGTTTGAGTGATTACAAAAGCATGATTGATTGAACTTTGATCCATAATGTATATGAGAAATCTTAGACCTATATGTCCTGCCCAAAATACATGGGAATTTGATTTATTGAACTAACATGGACTGACATTGCAAGAAGCCCTAACAAGGCTTACATAGCATGTCTTGAGTTTAATTGTGTGTGGGATAATCAAGTTGACCAAGTATCAACATGGTGACCTTAACCGAACTGTAATGAAGACTTAATCATGGTCAAACATGATTAAGAAAGTCATTTTCGTGCTTAACCATGGTCAGAATATGTAAAGAATATATTGGAGCTTAAATGGAGCCAATTGAAGAAAAGTTGATTTTCTGGTCAGAATCAAAGTCAACAGACTGACGTGGCAGATGACATGGACGTGATGACATGGCATATGAACTGGATACATGAAATGGATTAGTGGAGCCAATAAGAGCTACAAGTCAACAATAGAGATTTAAAGTCAAAAAAGCAAGAGGAGACATGCAATAAATGCCTCACATGCTCAAGATCTCTTTTGCTACAAAAGAGACATAATTTGTTGGAAAAGCACTTTGGAAAGAGACAAAGGAAGGTGATTTATTTCAAAGGCTTTCCTCATCCAATGGTCCACATTCCTTCCCTCCAAAATATCTTTTTGATCCATTGGTGCAAGATTAAACCTTTCCACTACACCTTTTTACCCAATGGCTATCTTTGAATCTTCCTCATCTAATGACCATTATTTCTTCCAGCAAAAAGAGACTTGTTGTAATCATTTTCACACTTCTCTAAGCCTTCTAACGTCTATAATGATCCAAGGGTCCATATCTTTCATATCAATCCAATGGCCCTCATTTCATGAGCTTACACTCCACAATTTCTATAAAAATTAACTCTTTGTCTATGATGCATAGACTTGGTCGAAAATTACTCTTTCTCTCTCAAGTGTTCTTCATCTTCTAAGCTTTCATTCTCTCACTCATTCCTTGATTACATACTTGATTTTGAAGAGAGATCATATACACTAGCCAAGCAAAGCTTTATTGTTACTCTTGAGCCTTTCTTACCTGATTCTTATCATTTCCTCAAGAGCCATTTTCTTGCTTGAACAATCTGATTTCCAGAACATAAAAGGCCACTCTGAAACTTTCATTTCATACATTTGAGGCTTCATCACTTGATTCAAGCTAGTTGCTACATATTCAAGGTCCACAAACCCTAGCAACTAAAATACTACAAAGCTGTCCAGATTTTCACCATACCATATCCAGCTACCTAAGAGCCTCATTTGAGCCTAAACACTTCCATATCTAGCTACTCAAAGAGCCATACCTTGAGCTTAAAGTACTTCTCTACCCGGCTGTTGTAAAGAGCCTATTTGAGAGTTCAACTTGTTGATTTGTGTTCTCGGTGAGACCGAGGTGTATTGTTGATAAGAGTTTGTGTGGAGAGCTAGAAACCACACTGGTGTGTAAAGTTTGGTGTTTGAGCTACAAAAACACTGGTTGTATGAGTTCCGCTTGACTCGGTTGAACAAGCCATAGTGGAGTGTTTGAAATTCCCAAGTGGGACTTGGGGAGTGGAGTAGGCTTGGGTTAAGCCGAACCACTATAAATCTCTTTGCCCTATTTACTTTACAGCAATTTCATTTTAGCATATCATACTTGCATTGCATACTTGAAATTGGACATCTAGGGTGATAGAATCAAGCTTGTGCATACAATTGTTAAATCTGATTTTGTGCTTCATTACAACCTGTTTTGGTGTGTGATATTCATTTTTGATTATTTGACTTGATTCTTGTTGTTAAGTTTGCTTTATGTGATTATCTTTGCCTACATTTATATTCAACTTATTTATATTGCTTCCGCTTAGGGTGAAACTGAAAAAGGAGTGACCTAGTCTAAATTTGACTAAGGACACAATTCACCCCCCCTCTTGTGGTGCCATACGTCCTAACAAGTGGTATCGGAGCTGGTTACTTGCATATAGAAGTAATTGTCTTGTGCATTATTTGTGATTCTTGATATGGCATCTACTAGTGGTAGACATGATCATGTATTAGAGGGCCAATAGACCAAGTTAAGTTCAAAATTGGACGAAACGAGGAAAAGTTGTCTATGCATAGAATTGAGCATTCCTATGGCATTAAAATAGACCGTTATACTCTATTTAGTGTTCTTAGAAGACTTAAGTTGCTTGTTTAGCTTTTGGACAACGTTTCGTTAGGTAAAGATTCCAATAGACCAAGTTAAGTTCAAAATTGCACGAAACGTCAAAAACTTGTCCATGCATAAAATTGAGCATTCCTAAAGCATCAAAATAGACAGTTATACTCTATTTAGGGTTCCTAGAAGTCTTAACTTTCTGTTTTAGCTTTTGGACAACGTTTCGTTACGTAAAGAAGCCAATAGCCCAAGTTAAGATCGAAATTGCACGAAACGTGAAAAACTTGTCCATGCATAGAATTGAGCATTCCTAAGGTTTCAAATTGAACCGTTATACATTATTTAGTGCTCTTAGAAGTCTTAACTTGCTAGTTTAGCTTTTGGATAACATTTCGTTAGGTAAAGAAGCCAATAGACCAAGTTAAGTTCAAAATTGCACAAAACGTGAAAAACTTGTCCATGCATAGAATTGAGCATTCCTAAGGCATCAAATTGGACCGTTATACTCTATTTAGTGTTCTTGGAAGTCTTAACTTGCTAGTTTATCTTTGAACAATGTTTCGTTAGGTAAAGAAGCCAATAGACCAAGTTAAGTTCAAAATTGCACGACAGGAGAAAAACTTGTCTACGCATAGAACTGAGCATTCCTAAGGCATCAAAATAGACAGTTATACTCTATTTAGGGTTCCTAGAAGTCTTAACTTTCTGTTTTAGCTTTTGGACAACGTTTCGTTACGTAAAGAAGCCAATAGCCCAAGTTAAGATCGAAATTGCACGAAACGTGAAAAACTTGTCCATGCATAGAATTGAGCATTCCTAAGGTTTCAAATTGAACCGTTATACATTATTTAGTGCTCTTAGAAGTCTTAACTTGCTAGTTTAGCTTTTTGATAACGTTTCGTTAGGTAAAGAAGCCAATAGACCAAGTTAAGTTCAAAATTGCACGAAACGTGAAAAACTTGTCCATGCATAGAATTGAGCATTCCTAAGGCATCAAATTGGACCGTTATACTCTATTTAGTGTTCTTGGAAGTCTTAACTTGCTAGTTTATCTTTGAACAATGTTTCGTTAGGTAAAGAAGCCAATAGACCAAGTTAAGTTCAAAATTGCACGACAGGAGAAAAACTTGTCTACGCATAGAACTGAGCATTCCTAAGGCATCAAATTGGACCGTTGTACTGTATTTAGTGTTCTTCGAAGTTTTAACTTGCTAGTTTTGCTTCTGGACAACGTTTCATTAGGTAAAGAAGCCAATAGACCAAGTCAAATTCAAAATTGCACGAAACGTGAAAATCTTGTCTATGCATAGAATTGAGCATTCCTAAGGCATCAAATTGGACCGTTATACTCTATTTAGTGTTCTTAGAAGTCTTAACTTCCTAGTTTAGCTTTTCGACAACGTCTCGTTAGGTAAAGAAGCCAATAGACCTAGTTAAATTCAAAATTGCACGACACGAGAAAAACTTGTCTACGCATAGAACTGAGCATTCCTAAGGCATCAAAGTGGACCGTTGTATTGTATTTAGTGTTCTTCGAAGTTTTAACTCGCTAGTTTAGCTTTTGGACAACGTTTCGTTAGGTAAAGAAGCCGATAGACCAAGTTAAGTTCAAAATTACACGAAACGAGAAAAACTTGTCTACGCATAGAACTGATCATTCCTAAGGTATCAAATTGGACCATTGTACGTTATTTAGTGTTCTTCGAAGTTTTAACTTGCTAGTTTAGCTTTTGCACAACGTTTTGTTAGGTAAAGAAGCCAATAGACCAAGTTAAATTCAAAATTGCACGAAACGTGAAAAACTTGTCTATGCATAGAACTGAGCATTCCTAAGGCATCAAATTGGACCGTTATGCTCTATTTAGTGTTCTTAGAAGTCTTAACTTGCTAGTTTAGCTTTTGGGCAACGTTTCGTTCGGTAAAGAAGCCAATAGACTAAGTTAAGTTCAAAATTACACGAAACGAGGAATGCTTGCCTACGCATAGAACTGAGCATTCCTAAGGCATCAAAATGGACCGTTATACTCTATTTAGTGTTCTTAGAAGTCTTAACTTGCTAGTTTAGCTTTTCGACAACGTTTCTTTAGGTAAAGAAGTCAATAGACCAAGTTAAGTTCAAAATTGCACGATACGAGAAAAACATGTCTACGCATAGAACTGAGCATTCCTAAGGCATCAAAGTGGACCGTTGTATTGTATTTAGTGTTCTTCGAAGTGTTAACTTGCTCGTTTAACTATTGGACAACGTTTCGTTAGGTAAAGAAGCCAATAGACCGAGTTAAATTCAAAATTGCACGGAAAGTGAAAAACTTGTCTATGCATAGAATTGAGCATTCCTAAGGCATCAAATTGGACCGTTATACTCTATTTAGTGTTCTTAGAACTCTTAACTTGCTAGTTTTGCTTTTGGACAACGTTTCTTTAGGTAAAGAAGGCAATAGACCAAGTTAAGTTCAAAATTGGATGAAACGAGGAAAAGTTGTCTATGCATAGAATTTAGCATTCCTATGGCATTAAAATAGATAGTTATACTCTATTTAGTGTTCTTAGAAGACTTAACTTGCTTGTTTAGCTTTTGGACAACGTTTCGTTAGGTGAAGATTCCAATAGACCAAGTTAACTTCAAAATTGCACGAAACGTGAAAAACTTGTCCATGCATAAAATTGAGCATTCCTAAGGCACCAAAATAGACCGTTATACTCTATTTAGGGTTCTTAGAAGTCTTAAGATTCTTGTTTAGCTATTGGACAACTTTTCGTTAGGTAAAGAAGCCAATAGACCAAGTTAAGTTCAAAATTGCACGAAACGTGAAAAACTTGTCCATGCATAGAATTGAGCATTCCTAAGGCATCAAATTGGACCGTTATACTCTATTTAGTGTTCTTGAAAGTCTTAACTTGCTAGTTTATCTTTGGACATTGTTTCGTTAGGTAAAGAAGCCAATAGACCAAGTTAAGTTCAAAATTGCACGAAACGTGAAAAACTTGTCCTTGCATAGAATTGAGCATTCCTAAGGCATCAAATTGGACCGTTATACTCTATTTAGTGTTCTTGGAAGTCTTAACTTGCTAGTTTATCTTTTGGACAACGTTTCGTTAGGTAAAGAAGCCAATAGACCAAGTTAAGTTCAAAATTGGACGAAACGAGGAAAAGTTGTCTATGCATAGAATTGAGCATTCCTATGGCATTAAAATAGACCGTTATACTCTATTTAGTGTTCTTAGAAGACTTAACTTGCTTGTTTTGCTTTTGGACAACTTTTCGTTAGGTAAAGATTCCAATAGACCAAGTTAAGTTCAAAATTGCACGAAACGTGAAAAACTTGTCCATGCATAAAATTGAGTATTCCTGAGGCATCAAATAGACCGTTATACTCTATTTAGGGTTCTTAGAAGTCTTAACTTTCTGTTTCAGCTTTTGGACAACGTTTCGTTACGTAAAGAAGCCAATAGACCAAGTTAAGTTCAAAATTGCACGAAACGTGAAAAACTTGTCCATGCATAGAATTGAGCATTCCTAAGGTTTCAAATTGAACCGTTATACATTTTTTAGTGTTCTTAGAAGTCTTAACTTGCTAGTTTAGCTTTTGGATAACGTTTCGTTAGGTAAAGAAGCCAATAGACCAAGTTAAGTTCAAAATTGCACG
This sequence comes from Tripterygium wilfordii, assembly GCF_013401445.1. NCBI lineage: Eukaryota > Viridiplantae > Streptophyta > Magnoliopsida > Celastrales > Celastraceae > Tripterygium > Tripterygium wilfordii. Next base: position 6,755,067 of record NC_052254.1, read on the forward strand.
AAACGTGAAAAACGTGTCCATGCAAAGAATTGAGCATTCCTAAGGCATCAAATTGGACCGTTATACTCTATTTAGTGTTCTTCGAAGTCTTAACTTGCTAGTTTATTTTTGGACAATGTTTCGTTAGGTAAAGAAGCCAATAAACCAAGTTAAGTTCAAAATTGCACGACAGGAGAAAAACTTGTCTACGCATAGAACTGAGCATTCCTAAGGCATCAAATTGGACCGTTGCACTGTATTTAGTGTTCTTCGAAGTTTTAACTTGTTAGTTTAGCTTCTGCACAACGTTTCGTTAGGTAAAGAAGCCAATAGACCAAGTCAAATTCAAAATTGCACGAAACGTGAAAATCTTGTCTATGCACAGAATTGAGCATTCCTAAGGCATCAAATTGGACCGTTATACTCTATTTAGTGTTCTTAGAAGTCTTAACTTGCTAGTTTAGCTTTTCAACAACGTTTCGTTAGGTAAAGAAGCCAATAGACCAAGTTAAATTCAAAATTGCACGACACGAGAAAAACTTGTCTACGCATAGAACTGAGCATTCCAAAGGCATGAAAGTGGACCGTTGTATTGTATTTAGTGTTCTTCGAAGTTTTAACTTGCTAGTTTAGCTTTTGGACAACGTTTCGTTAGGTAAAGAAGCCAATAGACCAAGTTAAGTTCAAAATTACACGAAATGAGAAAAACTTGTCTACGCATAGAACTGATCATTCCTAAGGCATCAAATTGGACCGTTGTACTTTATTTAGTGTTCTTCAAAGTTTTAACTTGCTAGTTTAGCTTTTGCACAACGTTTTGCTAGGTAAAGAAGCCAATAGACCAGGTTAAATTCAAAATTGCACGAAACGTGAAAAACTTGTCTATGCATAGAACTGAGCATTCCTAAGGCATCAAATTAGACCGTTATACTCTATTTAGTGTTCTTAGAAGTCTTAACTTGCTAGTTTAGCTTTTGGGCAACTTTTCGTTCGGTAAAGAAGCCAATAGAACAAGTTAAGTTCAAAATTGCACGAAACGAGGAATACTTGCCTACGCATAGAACTGAGCATTCCTAAGGCATTAAATTGGACCGTTATACTCTATTTAGTGTTCTTAGAAGTCTTAACTTGCTAGTTTAGCTTTTCGACATCGTTTCGTTAGGTAAAGAAGTCAATAGACCAAGTTAAGTTCAAAATTGCACGACACGAGAAAAACTTGTCTGCGCATAGAACTGAGCATTCCTAAGGCATCAAAGTGGACCGTTGTATTGTATTTAGTGTTCTTCGAAGTGTTAACTTGCTCGTTTAGCTTTTGGACAACGTTTCGTTAGGTAAAGAAGCCAATAGACCAAGTTAAATTCAAAATTGCACGGAATGTGAAAAACTTGTCTATGCATAGAATTGAGCATTTCTAAGGCATCAAATTGGACCGTTATACTCTATTTAGTGTTCTTAAAACTCTTAACTTGCTAGTTTAGCTTTTGGACAACGTTTCGTTAGGTAAAGAAGCCAATAGACCAAGTTAAGTTCAAAATTGCACGAAATGTGAAAAACGTGTCCATGCATAGAATTGAGCATTCCTAAGGCATCAAATTGGACTGTTATACTCTATTTAGTGTTCTTCGAAGTCTTAACTTGCTAGTTTATTTTTGGACAATGTTTCGTTAGGCAAAGAAGCCAATAAACCAAGTTAAGTTCAAAATTGCACGACAGGAGAAAAACTTGTCTACGCATAGAACTGAGCATTCCTAAGGCATCAAATTGGACCGTTGCACTGTATTTAGTGTTCTTCGAAGTTTTAACTTGTTAGTTTAGCTTCTGGACAACGTTTCGTTAGGTAAAGAAGCCAATAGACCAAGTCAAATTCAAAATTGCACGAAACGTGAAAATCTTGTCTATGCACAGAATTGAGCATTCCTAAGGCATCAAATTGGACCGTTATACTCTATTTAGTGTTCTTAGAAGTCTTAACTTGCTAGTTTAGCTTTTCAACAACTTTTCGCTAGGTAAAGAAGCCAGTAGACCAAGTTAAATTCAAAATTGCACGACACGAGAAAAACTTGTCTACGCATAGAACTGAGCATTCCAAAGGCATGAAAGTGGACCGTTGTATTGTATTTAGTGTTGTTCGAAGTTTTAACTTGCTAGTTTAGCTTTTGGACAACGTTTCGTTAGGTAAAGAAGCCAATAGACCAAGTTAAGTTCAAAATTGCACGAAATGAGAAAAACTTGTCTACGCATAGAACTGATCATTCCTAAGGCATCAAATTGGACCGTTGTACTTTATTTAGTGTTCTTCAAAGTTTTAACTTGCTAGTTTAGCTTTTGCACAACGTTTTGCTAGGTAAAGAAGCCAATAGACCAGGTTAAATTCAAAATTGTACGAAACGTGAAAAACTTGTCTATGCATAGAACTGAGCATTCCTAAGGCATCAAATTAGACCGTTATACTCTATTTAGTGTTCTTAGAAGTCTTAACTTGCTAGTTTAGCTTTTGGGCAACTTTTCGTTCGGTAAAGAAGCCAATAGACCAAGTTAAGTTCAAAATTGCACGAAACGAGGAATACTTGCCTACGCATAGAACTGAGCATTCCTAAGGCATTAAATTGGACCGTTATACTCTATTTAGTGTTCTTAGAAGTCTTAACTTGCTAGTTTAGCTTTTCGACAACGTTTCGTTAGGTAAAGAAGTCAATAGACCAAGTTAAGTTCAAAATTGCACGACACGAGAAAAACTTGTCTGCGCATAGAACTGAGCATTCCAAAGGCATCAAAGTGGACCGTGGTATTGTATTTAGTGTTCTTCGAAGTGTTAACTTGCTCGTTTAGCTTTTGGACAACGTTTCGTTAGGTAAAGAAGCCAATAGACCAAGTTAAATTCAAAATTGCACGGAATGTGAAAAACTTGTCTATGCATAGAATTGAGCATTCCTAAGGCATCAAATTGGACCGTTATACTCTATTTAGTGTTCTTAAAACTCTTAACTTGCTAGTTTAGCTTTTGGACAACGTTTCGTTAGGTAAAGAAGCCAATAGACCAAGTTAAGTTCAAAATTGGACGAAACGAGGAAAAGTTGTCTATGCATAGAATTGAGCATTCCTATGGCATTAAAATAGACCATTATACTCTATTTAGTGTTCTTAGAAGACTTAACTTGCTTGTTTAGCTTTTGGACAACGTTTCGTTGGGTAAAGATTCCAATAGACCAAGTTAAGTTCAGAATTGCACGAAACGTGAAAAACATGTCCATGCATAAAATTGAGCATTCCTAAGGCACCAAAAGAGAAGTTATACTCTATTTAGGGTTCTTAGAAGTCTTAACATTTCTGTTTAGCTATTGGACAACGTTTCGTTAGCCAAAGAAGCCAATAGACCAACTTAAGTTCAAAATTGCACGAAACGTGAAAAAGTTGTCCATGCATAGAATTGAGCATTCCTAAGGCATCAAATTGGACCGTTATACTCTATTTAGTGTTCTTGGAAGTCTTAACTTGATAGTTTATCTTTTGGACAACGTTTCGTTAGGTAAAGAAGCCAATAGACCAAGTTAAGTTCAAAATTGCACGAAACGTGAAAAACTTGTCCATGCATAGAATTGAGCATTCCTAAGGCATCAAATTGGACCGTTATACTCTATTTAGTGCTCTTAGAAGTCTTAACTTGCTAGTTTAGCTTTTGGACAACGTTTCGTTAGGTAAAGAAGCCAATAGACCAAGTTAAGTTCAAAATTGCATGAAAAGTGAAAAACTTGTCTATGCATAGAATTGAGCGTTCCTAAGGCATCAAATTGGATAGTTATACTCTATTTAGTGTTCTTAGAAGTCTTAACTTGCTAGTTTAGCTTTTGGACAAAGTTTCGTTAGGTAAAGAAGCCAATAGACCAAGTTAAGTTCAAAATTGCACGAAACGTGAAAAACTTGTCCATGCATAGAATTGAGCATTCCTAAGGCATCAAATTGGACCGTTACACTCTATTAAGTGTTCTTCGAAGTCTTAACTTGCTACTTTAGCTTTTGGACAACGTTTCGTTAGGTGAAGAAGCCAATAGACCAAGTTAAGTTCAAAATTGCACGAAACGTGAAAAACTTGTCTATGCATAGAATTGAGCATTCCTAAGGCATCAAATTGGACCGTTATACTCTATTTAGTGTTCTTAGAAGTCTTAACTTGCTAGTTTAGCTTTTGGACAACATTTCGTTAGGTAAAGAAGCCAATAGACCAAGTTAAGTTCAAAATTGCACGAAACGTGAAAAACTTGTCTAGGCATAGAATTGACCATTCCTAAGGCATCAAATTGGACCGTTATACTCTATTTAGTGTTCTTAGAAGTCTTAACTTGCTAGTTTAGCTTTTGGACAACGTTTCGTTAGGTAAAGAAGCCAATAGACCAAGTTAAGTTCAAAATTGCACGAAACGTGAAAAACTTGTCTACGCATAGAATTGAGCATTCCTAAGGCATCAAATTGGACCGTTATACTCTATTTAGTGTTCTGAGAAGTCTTAACTTGCTAGTTTAGCTTTTGGACAACGATTCGTTAGGTGAAGAAGCCAATAGACCAAGTTAAATTCAAAATTGCACGAAACGTGAAAAACTTATCTACGCATAGAATTGAGCATTCCTAAGGCATCAAATTGGACCGTTATACTCTATTTAGTGTTCTTAGAAGTCTTAACTTGCTAGTTTAGCTTTTGGACAATGATTCGTTAGGTAAAGAAGCCAATAGACCACGTTAAGTTCAAAATTGCACGAAAAGTGAAAAACTTGTCTATGCATAGAATTGAGCATTCCTAAGGCAACAAATTGGACCATTATACTCTATTTAGTGCTCTTAGAAGTCTTAACTTGCTAGTTTAGCTTTTGGACAACGTTTCGTTAGGTAAAGAAGCCAATAGACCAAGTTAAGTTCAAAATTGCATGAAAAGTGAAAAACTTGTCTATGCATAGAATTGAGCATTGCTAAGGCATTAAATTGGACTGTTATACTCTATTTAGTGTTCTTAGAAGTCTTAACTTGCTAGTTTAGCTTTTGGACAAAGTTTCGTTAGGTAAACTAGCCAATAGACCAAGTTAAGTTCAAAATTGCACGGAATGTGAAAAACTTGTCTATGCATAGAATTGAGCATTCCTAAGGCATCAAATTGGACCGTTATACTCTATTTAGTGTTCTTAAAACTCTTAACTTGCTAGTTTAGCTTTTGGACAACGTTTCGTTAGGTAAAGAAGCCAATAGACCAAGTTAAGTTCAAAATTGGACGAAACGAGGAAAAGTTGTCTATGCATAGAATTGAGCATTCCTATGGCATTAAAATAGACCGTTATACTCTATTTAGTGTTCTTAGAAGACTTAACTTGCTTGTTTAGCTTTTGGACAACGTTTCGTTGGGTAAAGATTCCAATAGACCAAGTTAAGAACAGAATTGCACGAAACGTGAAAAACATGTCCATGCATAAAATTGAGCATTCCTAAGGCACCAAAAGAGACCGTTATACTCTATTTAGGGTTCTTTGAAGTCTTAACATTTTTGTTTAGCTATTGGACAACGTTTCGTTAGGTAAAGAAGCCAATAGACCAATTTAAGTTCAAAATTGCACGAAACGTGAAAAAGTTGTCCATGCATAGAATTGAGCATTCCTAAGGCATCAAATTGGACCGTTATACTCTATTTAGTGTTCTTGGAAGTTTTAACTTGATAGTTTATCTTTTGGACAACGTTTCGTTAGGTAAAGAAGCCAATAGACCAAGTTAAGTTCAAAATTGCACGAAACGTGAAAAACTTGTCCATGCATAGAATTGAGCATTCCTAAGGCATCAAATTGGACCGTTATACTCTATTTAGTGCTCTTAGAAGTCTTAACTTGCTAGTTTAGCTTTTGGACAACGTTTCGTTAGGTAAAGAAGCCAATAGACCAAGTTAAGTTCAAAATTGCATGAAAAGTGAAAAACTTGTCTATGCATAGAATTGAGCATTCCCAAGGCATCAAATTGGACAGTTATACTCTATTTAGTGTTCTTAGAAGTCTTAACTTGCTAGTTTAGCTTTTGGACAAAGTTTCGTTAGGTAAAGAAGCCAATAGACCAAGTTAAGTTCAAAATTGCATGAAAAGTGAAAAACTTGTCTACGCATAGAATTGACCATTCCTAAGGCATCAAATTGGACCGTTATACTCTATTTAGTGTTCTTAGAAGTCTTAACTTGCTACTTTAGCTTTTGGACAACGTTTCGTTAGGTAAAGAAGCCAATAGACCAAGTTAAGTTCAAAATTGCACGAAACGTGAAAAACTTGTCTATGCATAGAATTGAGCAGTCCTAAGGCATCAAATTGGACCGTTACACTCTATTAAGTGTTCTTCGAAGTCTTAACTTGCTAGTTTAGCTTTTGGACAACGTTTCGTTAGGTGAAGAAGCCAATAGACCAAGTTAAGTTCAAAATTGCATGAAACGTGAAAAACTTGTCTATGCATAGAATTGAGCATTCCTAAGGCATCAAATTGGACCGTTATACTCTATTTAGTGTTCTTAGAAGTCTTAACTTGCTAGTTTAGCTTTTGGACAACATTTCGTTAGGTAAAGAAGCCAATAGACCAAGTTAAGTTCAAAATTGCACGAAACGTGAAAAACTTGTCTATGCATAGAATTGACCATTCCTAAGGCATCAAATTGGACCGTTATACTCTATTTAGTGTTCTTAGAAGTCTTAACTTGCTAGTTTAGCTTTTGGACAACGTTTCGTTAGGTAAAGAAGCCAATAGACCAAGTTAAGTTCAAAATTGCACGAAACGTGAAAAACTTGTCTACGCATAGAATTGAGCATTCCTAAGGCATCAAATTGGACCGTTATACTCTATTTAGTATTCTTAGAAGTCTTAACTTGCTAGTTTAGCTTTTGGACAACGATTCGTTAGGTGAAGAAGCCAATAGACCAAGTTAAATTCAAAATTGCACGAAACGTGAAAAACTTATCTACGCATAGAATTGAGCATTCCTAAGGCATCAAATTGGACCGTTATACTCTATTTAGTGTTCTTAGAAGTCTTAACTTGCTAGTTTAGCTTTTGGACAATGATTCGTTAGGTAAAGAAGCCAATACACCACGTTAAGTTCAAAATTGCACGAAAAGTGAAAAACTTGTCTATGCATAGAATTGAGCATTCCTAAGGCAACAAATTGGACCATTATACTCTATTTAGTGCTCTTAGAAGTCTTAACTTGCTAGTTTAGCTTTTGGACAACGTTTCGTTAGGTAAAGAAGCCAATAGACCAAGTTAAGTTCAAAATTGCATGAAAAGTGAAAAACTTGTCTATGCATAGAATTGAGCATTGCTAAGGCATTAAATTGGACCGTTATACTCTATTTAGTGTTCTTAGAAGTCTTAACTTGCTAGTTTAGCTTTTGGACAATGATTCGTTAGGTAAAGAAGCCAATAGACCACGTTAAGTTCAAAATTGCACGAAAAGTGAAAAACTTGTCTATGCATAGAATTGAGCATTCCTAAGGCAACAAATTGGACCATTATACTCTATTTAGTGCTCTTAGAAGTCTTAACTTGCTAGTTTAGCTTTTGGACAACGTTTCGTTAGGTAAAGAAGCCAATAGACCAAGTTAAGTTCAAAATTGCACGGAATGTGAAAAACTTGTCTATGCATAGAATTGAGCATTCCTAAGGCATCAAATTGGACCGTTATACTCTATTTAGTGTTCTTAAAACTCTTAACTTGCTAGTTTAGCTTTTGGACAACGTTTCGTTAGGTAAAGAAGCCAATAGACCAAGTTAAGTTCAAAATTGGACGAAACGAGGAAAAGTTGTCTATGCATAGAATTGAGCATTCCTATGGCATTAAAATAGACCGTTATACTCTATTTAGTGTTCTTAGAAGACTTAACTTGCTTGTTTAGCTTTTGGACAACGTTTCGTTGGGTAAAGATTCCAATAGACCAAGTTAAGTTCAGAATTGCACGAAACGTGAAAAACATGTCCATGCATAAAATTGAGCATTCCTAAGGCACCAAAAGAGACCGTTATACTCTATTTAGGGTTCTTAGAAGTCTTAACATTTTTGTTTAGCTATTGGACAACGTTTCGTTAGGTAAAGAAGCCAATAGACCAAGTTAAGTTCAAAATTGCATGAAAAGTGAAAAACTTGTCTATGCATAGAATTGAGCATTGCTAAGGCATTAAATTGGACCGTTATACTCTATTTAGTGTTCTTAGAAGTCTTAACTTGCTAGTTTAGCTTTTGGACAATGATTCGTTAGGTAAAGAAGCCAATAGACCACGTTAAGTTCAAAATTGCACGAAAAGTGAAAAACTTGTCTATGCATAGAATTGAGCATTCCTAAGGCAACAAATTGGACCATTATACTCTATTTAGTGCTCTTAGAAGTCTTAACTTGCTAGTTTAGCTTTTGGACAACGTTTCGTTAGGTAAAGAAGCCAATAGACCAAGTTAAGTTCAAAATTGCACGGAATGTGAAAAACTTGTCTATGCATAGAATTGAGCATTCCTAAGGCATCAAATTGGACCGTTATACTCTATTTAGTGCTCTTAGAAGTCTTAACTTGCTAGTTTAGCTTTTGGACAAAGTTTCGTTAGGTAAACTAGCCAATAGACCAAGTTAAGTTCAAAATTGCACGGAATGTGAAAAACTTGTCTATGCATAGAATTGAGCATTCCTAAGGCATCAAATTGGACCGTTATACTCTATTTAGTGTTCTTAAAACTCTTAACTTGCTAGTTTAGCTTTTGGACAACGTTTCGTTAGGTAAAGAAGCCAATAGACCAAGTTAAGTTCAAAATTGGACGAAACGAGGAAAAGTTGTCTATGCATAGAATTGAGCATTCCTATGGCATTAAAATAGACCGTTATACTCTATTTAGTGTTCTTAGAAGACTTAACTTGCTTGTTTAGCTTTTGGACAACGTTTCGTTGGGTAAAGATTCCAATAGACCAAGTTAAGAACAGAATTGCACGAAACGTGAAAAACATGTCCATGCATAAAATTGAGCATTCCTAAGGCACCAAAAGAGACCGTTATACTCTATTTAGGGTTCTTAGAAGTCTTAACATTTTTGTTTAGCTATTGGACAACGTTTCGTTAGGTAAAGAAGCCAATAGACCAATTTAAGTTCAAAATTGCACGAAACGTGAAAAAGTTGTCCATGCATAGAATTGAGCATTCCTAAGGCATCAAATTGGACCGTTATACTCTATTTAGTGTTCTTGGAAGTTTTAACTTGATAGTTTATCTTTTGGACAACGTTTCGTTAGGTAAAGAAGCCAATAGACCAAGTTAAGTTCAAAATTGCACGAAACGTGAAAAACTTGTCCATGCATAGAATTGAGCATTCCTAAGGCATCAAATTGGACCGTTATACTCTATTTAGTGCTCTTAGAAGTCTTAACTTGCTAGTTTAGCTTTTGGACAACGTTTCGTTAGGTAAAGAAGCCAATAGACCAAGTTAAGTTCAAAATTGCATGAAAAGTGAAAAACTTGTCTATGCATAGAATTGAGCATTCCTAAGGCATCAAATTGGACAGTTATACTCTATTTAGTGTTCTTAGATGTCTTAACTTGCTAGTTTAGCTTTTGGACAAAGTTTCGTTAGGTAAAGAAGCCAATAGACCAAGTTAAGTTCAAAATTGCATGAAAAGTGAAAAACTTGTCTACGCATAGAATTGACCATTCCTAAGGCATCAAATTGGACCGTTATACTCTATTTAGTGTTCTTAGAAGTCTTAACTTGCTACTTTAGCTTTTGGACAACGTTTCGTTAGGTAAAGAAGCCAATAGACCAAGTTAAGTTCAAAATTGCACGAAACGTGAAAAACTTGTCTATGCATAGAATTGAGCAGTCCTAAGGCATCAAATTGGACCGTTACACTCTATTAAGTGTTCTTCGAAGTCTTAACTTGCTAGTTTAGCTTTTGGACAACGTTTCGTTAGGTGAAGAAGCCAATAGACCAAGTTAAGTTCAAAATTGCATGAAACGTGAAAAACTTGTCTATGCATAGAATTGAGCATTCCTAAGGCATCAAATTGGACCGTTATACTCTATTTAGTGTTCTTAGAAGTCTTAACTTGCTAGTTTAGCTTTTGGACAACATTTCGTTAGGTAAAGAAGCCAATAGACCAAGTTAAGTTCAAAATTGCACGAAACGTGAAAAACTTGTCTATGCATAGAATTGACCATTCCTAAGGCATCAAATTGGACCGTTATACTCTATTTAGTGTTCTTAGAAGTCTTAACTTGCTAGTTTAGCTTTTGGACAACGTTTCGTTAGGTAAAGAAGCCAATAGACCAAGTTAAGTTCAAAATTGCACGAAACGTGAAAAACTTGTCTACGCATAGAATTGAGCATTCCTAAGGCATCAAATTGGACCGTTATACTCTATTTAGTATTCTTAGAAGTCTTAACTTGCTAGTTTAGCTTTTGGACAACGATTCGTTAGGTGAAGAAGCCAATAGACCAAGTTAAATTCAAAATTGCACGAAACGTGAAAAACTTATCTACGCATAGAATTGAGCATTCCTAAGGCATCAAATTGGACCGTTATACTCTATTTAGTGTTCTTAGAAGTCTTAACTTGCTAGTTTAGCTTTTGGACAATGATTCGTTAGGTAAAGAAGCCAATACACCACGTTAAGTTCAAAATTGCACGAAAAGTGAAAAACTTGTCTATGCATAGAATTGAGCATTCCTAAGGCAACAAATTGGACCATTATACTCTATTTAGTGCTCTTAGAAGTCTTAACTTGCTAGTTTAGCTTTTGGACAACGTTTCGTTAGGTAAAGAAGCCAATAGACCAAGTTAAGTTCAAAATTGCATGAAAAGTGAAAAACTTGTCTATGCATAGAATTGAGCATTGCTAAGGCATTAAATTGGACCGTTATACTCTATTTAGTGTTCTTAGAAGTCTTAACTTGCTAGTTTAGCTTTTGGACAATGATTCGTTAGGTAAAGAAGCCAATAGACCACGTTAAGTTCAAAATTGCACGAAAAGTGAAAAACTTGTCTATGCATAGAATTGAGCATTCCTAAGGCAACAAATTGGACCATTATACTCTATTTAGTGCTCTTAGAAGTCTTAACTTGCTAGTTTAGCTTTTGGACAACGTTTCGTTAGGTAAAGAAGCCAATAGACCAAGTTAAGTTCAAAATTGCACGGAATGTGAAAAACTTGTCTATGCATAGAATTGAGCATTCCTAAGGCATCAAATTGGACCGTTATACTCTATTTAGTGTTCTTAAAACTCTTAACTTGCTAGTTTAGCTTTTGGACAACGTTTCGTTAGGTAAAGAAGCCAATAGACCAAGTTAAGTTCAAAATTGGACGAAACGAGGAAAAGTTGTCTATGCATAGAATTGAGCATTCCTATGGCATTAAAATAGACCGTTATACTCTATTTAGTGTTCTTAGAAGACTTAACTTGCTTGTTTAGCTTTTGGACAACGTTTCGTTGGGTAAAGATTCCAATAGACCAAGTTAAGTTCAGAATTGCACGAAACGTGAAAAACATGTCCATGCATAAAATTGAGCATTCCTAAGGCACCAAAAGAGACCGTTATACTTTATTTAGGGTTCTTAGAAGTCTTAACATTTTTGTTTAGCTATTGGACAACGTTTCGTTAGGTAAAGAAGCCAATAGACCAAGTTAAGTTCAAAATTGCATGAAAAGTGAAAAACTTGTCTATGCATAGAATTGAGCATTGCTAAGGCATTAAATTGGACCGTTATACTCTATTTAGTGTTCTTAGAAGTCTTAACTTGCTAGTTTAGCATTTGGACAATGATTCGTTAGGTAAAGAAGCCAATAGACCACGTTAAGTTCAAAATTGCACGAAAAGTGAAAAACTTGTCTATGCATAGAATTGAGCATTCCTAAGGCAACAAATTGGACCATTATACTCTATTTAGTGCTCTTAGAAGTCTTAACTTGCTAGTTTAGCTTTTGGACAACGTTTCGTTAGGTAAAGAAGCCAATAGACCAAGTTAAGTTCAAAATTGCACGAAATGTGAAAAACTTGTCTATGCATAGAATTGAGCATTCCTAAGGCATCAAATTGGACCGTTATACTCTATTTAGTGCTCTTAGAAGTCTTAACTTGCTAGTTTAGCTTTTGGACAACGTTTCGTTAGGTAAAGAAGCCAATAGACCAAGTTAAGTTCAAAATTGCATGAAAAGTGAAAAACTTGTCTATGCATAGAATTGAGCATTCCTAAGGCATTAAATTGGACCGTTATACTCTATTTAGTGCTCTTAGAAGTCTTAACTTGCTAGTTTAGCTTTTGGACAAAGTTTCGTTAGGTAAAGAAGCCAATAGACCAAGTTAAGTTCAAAATTGCATGAAAAGTGAAAACTTGTCTACGCATAGAATTGAGCATTGCTAAGGCATTAAATTGGACCGTTATACTCTATTTAGTGTTCTTAGAAGTCTTAACCTGCTAGTTTAACTTTTGGACAACGTTTCGTTAGGTAAAGAAGCCAATAGACCAAGTTAAGTTCAAAATTGCACGAAACGTGAAAAACTTATCTATGCATAGAATTGAGCAGTCCTAAGGCAACAAATTGGACCATTATACTCTATTTAGTGCTCTTCGAAGTCTTAACTTGCTAGTTTAGCTTTTGGACAACGTTTCGTTAGGTGAAGAAGCCAATAGACCAAGTTAAGTTCAAAATTGCACGGAATGTGAAAAACTTGTCTATGCATAGAATTGAGCATTCCTAAGGCATCAAATTGGACCGTTATACTCTATTTAGTGTTCTTAGAAGTCTTAACTTGCTAGTTTAGCTTTTGTACAACGTTTCGTTAGGTAAAGAAGCCAATAGACCAAGTTAAGTTCAAAATTGGACGAAACGAGGAAAAGTTGTCTATGCATAGAATTGAGCATTCCTATGGCATTAAAATAGACCGTTATACTCTATTTAGTGTTCTTAGAAGTCTTAACTTGCTAGTTTAGCTTTTAGACAATGATTCATTAGGTAAAGAAGCCAATACACCACGTTAAGTTCAAAATTGCACGAAAAGTGAAAAACATGTCCATGCATAGAATTGAGCATTCCTAAGGCATCAAATTGGACCGTTATACTCTATTTAGTGTTCTTAGAAGTCTTAACTTTCTAGTTTAGCTTTTGGACAACGTTTCGTTAGGTAAAGAAGCCAATAGACCAAGTTAAGTTCAAAATTGCACGAAACGTTAAAAACTTGTCTACGCATAGAATTGAGCAGTCCTAAGGCATCAAATTGGACCGTTACACTCTATTTAGTGTTCTTCGAAGTCTTAACTTGCTAGTTTAGCTTTTGGACAACGTTTCGTTAGGTGAAGAAGCCAATAGACCAAGTTAAGTTCAAAATTGCACGAAACGTGAAAAACTTGTCTATGCATAGAATTGAGCATTCCTAAGGTATCAAATTGGACCGTTATACTCTATTTAGTGTTCTTAGAAGTCTTAACTTGCTAGTTTAGCTTTTAGACAATGATTCATTAGGTAAAGAAGCCAATAGACCACGTTAAGTTCAAAATTGCACGAAAAGTGAAAAACTTGTCTATGCATAGAATTGAGCATTGCTAAGGCATTAAATTGGACCGTTATACTCTATTTAGTGTTCTTAGAAGTCTTAACTTGCTAGTTTAGCTTTTGGACAAAGTTTCGTTAGGTAAAGAAGCCAATAGACCAAGTTAAGTTCAAAATTGCATGAAAAGTGAAAACTTGTCTACGCATAGAATTGACCATTCCTAAGGCATCAAATTGGACCGTTATACTCTATTTAGTGTTCTTAGAAGTCTTAACCTGCTAGTTTAACTTTTGGACAACGTTTCGTTAGGTAAAGAAGCCAATAGACCAAGTTAAGTTCAAAATTGCACGAAACGTGAAAAACTTGTCTATGCATAGAATTGAGCAGTCCTAAGGCATCAAATTGGACCGTTATGCTCTATTTAGTGTTCTTCGAAGTCTTAACTTGCTAGTTTAGCTTTTGGACAACGTTTCGTTAGGTGAAGAAGCCAATAGACCAAGTTAAGTTCAAAATTGCACGAAACGTGAAAAACTTTTCTATGCATAGAATTGAGCATTCTTAAGGCATAAAATTGGACAGTTATACTCTATTTAGTGTTCTTAGAAGTCTTAACTTGCTAGTTTAGCTTTTGGACAACATTTCGTTAGGTAAAGAAGCCAATAGACCAAAATAAGTTCAAAATTGCACGAAACGTGAAAAACTTGTCTATGCATAGAATTGACCATTCCTAAGGCATCTAATTGGACCGTTATACTCTATTTAGTGTTCTTAGAAGTCTTAACTTTCTAGTTTAGCTTTTGGACAACGTTTCGTTAGGTAAAGAAGCCAATAGACCAAGTTAAGTTCAAAATTGCACGAAACGTGAAAAACTTGTCTACGCATAGAATTGAGCAGTCCTAAGGCATCAAATTGGACCGTTATACTCTATTTAGTATTCTTCGAAGTCTTAACTTGCTAGTTTAGCTTTTGGACAATGTTTCGTTAGGTGAAGAAGCCAATAGACCAAGTTAAGTTCAAAATTGCACGAAACGTGAAAAACTTTTCTATGCATAGAATTGAGCATTCCTAAGGCATCAAATTGGACCGTTATACTCTATTTAGTGTTCTTAGAAGTCTTAACTTGCTAGTTTAGCTTTTGGACAACGTTTCGTTAGGTAAAGAAGCCAATAGACCAAGTTAAGTTCAAAATTGCACGAAACGTGAAAAACTTGTCTATGCATAGAATTGAGCAGTCCTAAGGCATCAAATTGGACCGTTATACTCTATTTAGTGTTCTTAGAAGTCTTAACTTGCTAGTTTAGCTTTTGGACAAAGTTTCGTTAGGTAAAGAAGCCAATAGACCAAGTTAAGTTCAAAATTGCATGAAAAGTGAAAAACTTGTCTACGCATAGAATTGACCATTCCTAAGGCATCAAATTGGACCGTTATACTCTATTTAGTGTTCTTAGAAGTCTTAACTTGCTAGTTTAACTTTTGGACAACCTTTCGTTAGGTAAAGAAGCCAATAGACCAAGTTAAGTTCAAAATTGCACGAAACGTGAAAAACTTGTCTATGCATAGAATTGAGCAGTCCTAAGGCATCAAATTGGACCGTTATACTCTATTTAGTGTTCTTCGAAGTCTTAACTTGCTAGTTTAGCTTTTGGACAACGTTTCGTTAGGTGAAGAAGCCAATAGACCAAGTTAAGTTCAAAATTGCACGAAACGTGAAAAACTTTTCTATGCATAGAATTGAGCATTCCTAAGGCATCAAATTGGACCGTTATACTCTATTTAGTGTTCTTAGAAGTCTTAACTTGCTAGTTTAGCTTTTGGACAACGTTTCGTTAGGTGAAGAAGCCAATAGACCAAGTTAAGTTCAAAATTACACGAAACGTGAAAAACTTTTCTATGCATAGAATTGAGCATTCCTAAGGCATCAAATTGGACCGTTATACTCTATTTAGTGTTCTTAGAAGTCTTAACATGCTAGTTTAGCTTTTGGACAACATTTCGTTAAGTAAAGAAGCCAATAGACCAAGTTAAGTTCAAAATTGCACGAAACGTGAAAAACTTGTCTATGCATAGAATTGACCATTCCTAAGGCATCAAATTGGACTGTTATACTCTATTTAGTGTTCTTAGAAGTCTTAACTTGCTAGTTTAGCTTTTGGACAACGTTTCGTTAGGGAAAGAATCCAATAGACCAAGTTAGGTTCAAAATTGCACGAAACGTGAAAAACTTGTCTATGCATAGAATTGAGCATTCCTAAGGCATCAAATTGGTCCGTTATACTCTATTTAGTGTTCTTAGAAGTCTTAACTTGCTAGTTTAGCTTTTGGACAACGTTTCGTTAGGTAAAGAAGCCAATAGACCAAGATAAGTTCAAAATTGCATGAAAAGTGAAAAACTTGTCTATGCATAGAATTGAGCATTCCTAAGGCATCAAATTGGACCGTTATACTCTATTTAGTGTTCTTAGAAGTCTTAACTTGCTAGTTTAGCTTTTAGACAATGATTCATTAGGTAAAGAAGCCAATAGACCACGTTAAGTTCAAAATTGCACGAAAAGTGAAAAACTTGTCTATGCATAGAATTGAGCATTCCTAAGGCAACAAATTGGACCATTATACTCTATTTAGTGCTCTTAGAAGTCTTAAATTGCTAGTTTAGCTTTTGGACAACGTTTCGTTAGGTAAAGAAGCCAATAGACCAAGTTAAGTTCAAAATTGCATGAAAAGTGAAAAATTTGTCTATGCATAGAATTGAGCATTGCTAAGGCATTAAATTGGACCGTTATACTCTATTTAGTGTTCTTAGAAGTCTTAACTTGCTAGTTTAGCTTTTTGGACAAAGTTTCGTTAGGTAAAGAAGCCAATAGACCAAGTTAAGTTCAAAATTGCATGAAAAGTGAAAACTTGTCTACGCATAGAATTGACCATTCCTAAGGCATCAAATTGGACCGTTATACTCTATTTAGTGTTCTTAGAAGTCTTAACCTGCTAGTTTAACTTTTGGACAACGTTTCGTTAGGTAAAGAAGCCAATAGACCAAGTTAAGTTCAAAATTGCACGAAACGTGAAAAACTTGTCTATGCATAGAATTGAGCAGTCCTAAGGCATCAAATTGGACCGTTATACTCTATTTAGTGTTCTTCGAAGTCTTAACTTGCTAGTTTAGCTTTTGGACAACGTTTCGTTAGGTGAAGAAGCCAATAGACCAAGTTAAGTTCAAAATTGCACGAAACGTGAAAAACTTTTCTACGCATAGAATTGAGCATTCCTAAGGCATAAAATTGGACAGTTATACTCTACTTAGTGTTCTTAGAAGTCTTAACTTGCTAGTTTAGCTTTTGGACAACATTTCGTTAGGTAAAGAAGCCAATAGACCAAAATAAGTTCAAAATTGCACGAAACGTGAAAAACTTGTCTATGCATAGAATTGACCATTCCTAAGGCATCAAATTGGACCGTTATACTCTATTTAGTGTTCTTAGAAGTCTTAACTTTCTAGTTTAGCTTTTGGACAACGTTTCGTTAGGTAAAGAAGCCAATAGACCAAGTTAAGTTCAAAATTGCACGAAACGTGAAAAACTTGTCTACGCATAGAATTGAGCAGTCCTAAGGCATCAAATTGGACCGTTATACTCTATTTAGTATTCTTCGAAGTCTTAACTTGCTAGTTTAGCTTTTGGACAACGTTTCGTTAGGTGAAGAAGCCAATAGACCAAGTTAAGTTCAAAATTGCACGAAACGTGAAAAACTTTTCTATGCATAGAATTGAGCATTCCTAAGGCATCAAATTGGACCGTTATACTCTATTTAGTGTTCTTAGAAGTCGTAACTTGCTAGTTTAGCTTTTGGACAACGTTTCGTTAGGTAAAGAAGCCAATAGACCAAGTTAAGTTCAAAATTGCACGAAACGTGAAAAACTTGTCTATGCATAGAATTGAGCAGTCCAAAGGCATCAAATTGGACCGTTATACTCTATTTAGTGTTCTTAGAAGTCTTAACTTGCTAGTTTAGCTTTTGGACAAAGTTTCGTTAGGTAAAGAAGCCAATAGACCAAGTTAAGTTCAAAATTGCATGAAAAGTGAAAAACTTGTCTACGCATAGAATTGACCATTCCTAAGGCATCAAATTGGACCGTTATACTCTATTTAGTGTTCTTAGAAGTCTTAACTTGCTAGTTTAACTTTTGGACAACCTTTCGTTAGGTAAAGAAGCCAATAGACCAAGTTAAGTTCAAAATTGCACGAAACGTGAAAAACTTGTCTATGCATAGAATTGAGCAGTCCTAAGGCATCAAATTGGACCGTTATACTCTATTTAGTGTTCTTCGAAGTCTTAACTTGCTAGTTTAGCTTTTGGACAACGTTTCGTTAGGTGAAGAAGCCAATAGACCAAGTTAAGTTCAAAATTGCAGGAAACGTGAAAAACTTTTCTATGCATAGAATTGAGCATTCCTAAGGCATCAAATTGGACCGTTATACTCTATTTAGTGTTCTTAGAAGTCTTAACTTGCTAGTTTAGCTTTTGGACAACGTTTCGTTAGGTGAAGAAGCCAATAGACCAAGTTAAGTTCAAAATTGCACGAAACGTGAAAAACTTTTCTATGCATAGAATTGAGCAGTCCTAAGGCATCAAATTGGACCGTTATACTCTATTTAGTGTTCTTCGAAGTCTTAACTTGCTAGTTTAGCTTTTGGACAACGTTTCGTTAGGTAAAGAAGCCAATAGACCAAGTTAAGTTCAAAATTGCACGAAACGTGAAAAACTTGTCTATGCATAGAATTGAGCAGTCCAAAGGCATCAAATTGGACCGTTATACTCTATTTAGTGTTCTTAGAAGTCTTAACTTGCTAGTTTAGCTTTTGGACAAAGTTTCGTTAGGTAAAGAAGCCAATAGACCAAGTTAAGTTCAAAATTGCATGAAAAGTGAAAAACTTGTCTACGCATAGAATTGACCATTCCTAAGGCATCAAATTGGACCGTTATACTCTATTTAGTGTTCTTAGAAGTCTTAACTTGCTAGTTTAACTTTTGGACAACCTTTCGTTAGGTAAAGAAGCCAATAGACCAAGTTAAGTTCAAAATTGCACGAAACGTGAAAAACTTGTCTATGCATAGAATTGAGCAGTCCTAAGGCATCAAATTGGACCGTTATACTCTATTTAGTGTTCTTAGAAGTCTTAACTTGCTAGTTTAGCTTTTGGACAAAGTTTCGTTAGGTGAAGAAGCCAATAGACCAAGTTAAGTTCAAAATTGCATGAAAAGTGAAAAACTTGTCTACGCATAGAATTGACCATTCCTAAGGCATCAAATTGGACCGTTATACTCTATTTAGTGTTCTTAGAAGTCTTAACTTGCTAGTTTAACTTTTGGACAACCTTTCGTTAGGTAAAGAAGCCAATAGACCAAGTTAAGTTCAAAATTGCACGAAACGTGAAAAACTTGTCTATGCATAGAATTGAGCAGTCCTAAGGCATCAAATTGGACCGTTATACTCTATTTAGTGTTCTTCGAAGTCTTAACTTGCTAGTTTAGCTTTTGGACAACGTTTCGTTAGGTGAAGAAGCCAATAGACCAAGTTAAGTTCAAAATTGCACGAAACGTGAAAAACTTTTCTATGCATAGAATTGAGCATTCCTAAGGCATCAAATTGGACCGTTATACTCTATTTAGTGTTCTTAGAAGTCTTAACTTGCTAGTTTAGCTTTTGGACAACGTTTCGTTAGGTGAAGAAGCCAATAGACCAAGTTAAGTTCAAAATTGCACGAAACGTGAAAAACTTTTCTATGCATAGAATTGAGCATTCCTAAGGCATCAAATTGGACCGTTATACTCTATTTAGTGTTCTTAGAAGTCTTAACTTGCTAGTTTAGCTTTTGGACAACATTTCGTTAAGTAAAGAAGCCAATAGACCAAGTTAAGTTCAAAATTGCACGAAACGTGAAAAACTTGTCTATGCATAGAATTGACCATTCCTAAGGCATCAAATTGGACCGTTATACTCTATTTAGTGTTCTTAGAAGTCTTAACTTGCTAGTTTAGCTTTTGGACAACATTTCGTGAAGTAAAGAAGCCAATAGACCAAGTTAAGTTCAAAATTGCACGAAACGTGAAAAACTTGTCTATGCATAGAATTGAGCATTCCTAAGGCATGAAATTGGTCCGTTATACTCTATTTAGTGTTCTTAGAAGTCTTAACTTGCTAGTTTAGCTTTTGGACAACGTTTCGTTAGGTAAAGAAGCCAATAGACCAAGATAAGTTCAAAATTGCATGAAAAGTGAAAAACTTGTCTATGCAAACTTGTCTATGCATAGAATTGAGCATTCCTATGGCATTAAATTGGACCGTTATACTCTATTTAGTGTTCTTTGAAGTCTTAACTTGCTAGTTTAGCTTTTGGACAAAGTTTCGTTAGGTAAAGAAGCCAATAGACCAAGTTAAGTTCAAAATTGCACGAAACGTGAAAAACTTGTCTATGCATAGAATTGAGCAGTCCTAAGGCATCAAATTGGACCGTTATACTCTATTTAGTGTTCTTCGAAGTCTTAACTTGCTAGTTTAGCTTTTGGACAACGTTTCGTTAGGTGAAGAAGCCAATAGACCAAGTTAAGTTCAAAATTGCACGAAACGTGAAAAACTTTTCTATGCATAGAATTGAGCATTCCTAAGGCATCAAATTGGACCGTTATACTCTATTTAGTGTTCTTAGAAGTCTTAACTTGCTAGTTTAGCTTTTGGACAACGTTTCGTTAGGTGAAGAAGCCAATAGACCAAGTTAAGTTCAAAATTGCACGAAACGTGAAAAACTTTTCTATGCATAGAATTGAGCATTCCTAAGGCATCAAATTGGACCGTTATACTCTATTTAGTGTTCTTAGAAGTCTTAACTTGCTAGTTTAGCTTTTGGACAACATTTCGTTAAGTAAAGAAGCCAATAGACCAAGTTAAGTTCAAAATTGCACGAAACGTGAAAAACTTGTCTATGCATAGAATTGACCATTCCTAAGGCATCAAATTGGACCGTTATACTCTATTTAGTGTTCTTAGAAGTCTTAACTTGCTAGTTTAGCTTTTGGACAACATTTCGTTAAGTAAAGAAGCCAATAGACCAAGTTAAGTTCAAAATTGCACGAAACGTGAAAAACTTGTCTATGCATAGAATTGAGCATTCCTAAGGCATCAAATTGGTCCGTTATACTCTATTTAGTGTTCTTAGAAGTCTTAACTTGCTAGTTTAGCTTTTGGACAACGTTTCGTTAGGTAAAGAAGCCAATAGACCAAGATAAGTTCAAAATTGCATGAAAAGTGAAAAACTTGTCTATGCAAACTTGTCTATGCATAGAATTGAGCATTCCTAAGGCATTAAATTGGACCATTATACTCTATTTAGTGTTCTTAGAAGTCTTAACTTGCTAGTTTAGCTTTTGGACAAAGTTTCGTTAGGTAAAGAAGCCAATAGACCAAGTTAAGTTCAAAATTGCACGAAACGTGAAAAACTTTTCTATGCATAGAATTGAGCATTCCTAAGGCATCAAATTGGACCGTTATACTCTATTTAGTGTTCTTAGATGTCTTAACTTCCTAGTTTAGCTTGTGGACAATGTTTCGTTAGGTAAAGAAGCCAATAGACCAAGTTAATTTCAAAATTACACGAAACGTGAAAAACTTCTCTATGCATAGAATTGAGCATTCCTAAGGCATCAAATTGGACCGTTATACTCTATTTAGTGTTCTTAGGAGTCTTAACTTGCTAGTTTAGCTTTTGGACAACGTTTCGTTAGGTAAAGAAGCCAATAGACCAAGTTATGTTCAAAATTGCACGAAACGTGAAAAACTTTTCTATGCATAGAATTGAGCATTCCTAAGGCATCAAATTGGACCGTTATACTCTATTTAGTGTTCTTAGAAGTCTTAACTTGCTAGTTTAGCTTTTGGACAACGTTTCGTTAGGTGAAGAAGCCAATAGACCAAGTTAAGTTCAAAATTGCACGAAACGTGAAAAACTTGTCTACGCATAGAATTGACCATTCCTAAGGCATCAAATTGGACCGTTATACTCTATTTAGTGTTCTTAGAAGTCTTAACTTGCTAGTTTAACTTTTGGACAACCTTTCGTTAGGTAAAGAAGCCAATAGACCAAGTTAAGTTCAAAATTGCACGAAACGTGAAAAACTTGTCTATGCATAGAATTGAGCAGTCCTAAGGCATCAAATTGGACCGTTATACTCTATTTAGTGTTCTTCGAAGTCTTAACTTGCTAGTTTAGCTTTTGGACAATGTTTCGTTAGGTGAAGAAGCCAATAGACCAAGTTAAGTTCAAAATTGCACGAAACGTGAAAAACTTTTCTATGCATAGAATTGAGCATTTCTAAGGCATCCAATTGGACCGTTATACTCTATTTAGTGTTCTTAGAAGTCTTAACTTGCTAGTTTAGCTTTTGGACAACATTTCGTTAGGTCAAGAAGCCAATAGACCAAGTTAAGTTCAAAATTGCACGAAACGTGAAAAACTTGTCTATGCATAGAATTGACCATTCCTAAGGCATCAAATTGGACCGTTATACTCTATTTAGTGTTCTTAGAAGTCTTAACTTGCTAGTTTAGCTTTTGGACAACATTTCGTTAAGTAAAGAAGCCAATAGACCAAGTTAAGTTCAAAATTGCACGAAACGTGAAAAACTTGTCTATGCATAGAATTGACCATTCCTAAGGCATCAAATTGGACTGTTATACTCTATTTAGTGTTCTTAGAAGTCTTAACTTGCTAGTTTAGCTTTTGGACAACGTTTCGTTAGGGAAAGAATCCAATAGACCAAGTTATGTTCAAAATTGCACGAAACGTGAAAAACTTGTCTATGCATAGAATTGAGCATTCCTAAGGCATCAAATTGGTCCGTTATACTCTATTTAGTGTTCTTAGAAGTCTTAACTTGCTAGTTTAGCTTTTGGACAACGTTTCGTTAGGTAAAGAAGCCAATAGACCAAGATAAGTTCAAAATTGCATGAAAAGTGAAAAACTTGTCTATGCATAGAATTGAGCATTCCTAAGGCATCAAATTGGACCGTTATACTCTATTTAGTGTTCTTAGAAGTCTTAACTTGCTAGTTTAGCTTTTGGACAACGATTCGTTAGGTAAAGAAGCCAATAGACCACGTTAAGTTCAAAATTGCACGAAAAGTGAAAAACTTGTCTATGCATAGAATTGAGCATTCCTAAGGCAACAAATTGGACCATTATACTCTATTTAGTGCTCTTAGAAGTCTTGATTGCTAGTTTAGCTTTTGGACAACGTCTCGTTAGGTAAAGAAGCCAATAGACCTAGTTAAATTCAAAATTGCACGACACGAGAAAAACTTGTCTACGTATAGAATTGAGCATTCCTAAGGCATCAAATTGGACCGTTATACTCTATTTAGTGTTCTTAGAAGTCTTAACTTGCTAGTTTAGCTTTTCGACAACGTCTCGTTAGGTAAAGAAGCCAATAGACCTAGTTAAATTCAAAATTGCACGACACGAGAAAAACTTGTCTACGCATAGAATTGAGCATTCCTAAGGCATCAAATTGGACCGTTATACTCTATTTAGTGTTCTTAGAAGTCTTAACTTGCTAGTTTACCTTTTGGACAACGATTCGTTAGGTAAATAAGTCAATAGACCACGTTAAGTTCAAAATTACACGAAAAGTGAAAAACTTGTCTATGCATAGAATTGAGCATTCCTAAGGCAACAAATTGGACCATTATACTCAATTTAGTGCTCTTAGAAGTCTTAACTTGCTAGTTTAGCTTTTGGACAACGTTTCGTTAGGTAAAGAAGCCAATAGACCAAGTTAAGTTCAAAATTGCATGAAAAGTGAAAAACTTGTCTATGCATAGAATTGAGCATTCCTAAGGCATCAAATTGGACCGTTATACTCTATTTAGTGTTCTTAGAAGTCTTATTTGCTAGTTTAGCTTTTGGACAACGATTCGTTAGGTAAAGAAGCCAATAGACCACGTTAAGTTCAAAATTGCACGAAAAGTGAAAAACTTGTCTATGCATAGAATTGAGCATTCCTAAGGCAACAAATTGGACCATTATACTCTATTTAGTGCTCTTAGAAGTCTTAACTTGCTAGTTTAGCTTTTGGACAATGTTTCGTTAGGTAAAGAAGCTAATAGACCAAGTTAAGTTCAAAATTGCATGAAAAGTGAAAAACTTGTCTATGCATAGAATTGAGCATTCCTAAGGCATTAAATTGGACCGTTATACTCTATTTAGCGTTCTTAGAAGTCTTAACTTGCTAGTTTAGCTTTTGGACAAAGTTTCGTTAGGTAAAGAAGCCAATAGACCAAGTTAAGTTCAAAATTGCATGAAAAGTGAAAAACTTGTCTACGCATAGAATTGACCATTCTTAAGGCATCAAATTGGACCGTTATACTCTATTTAGTGTTCTTAGAAGTCTTAACTTGCTAGTTTAACTTTTGGACAACCTTTCGTTAGGTAAAGAAGCCAATAGACCAAGTTAAGTTCAAAATTGCACGAAACGTGAAAAACTTGTCTATGCATAGAATTGAGCAATCCCAAGGCATCAAATTGGACCGTTATACTCTATTTAGTTTCCTTCGAAGTCTTAACTTGCTAGTTTAGCTTTTGGACAACGTTTCGTTAGGTGAAGAAACCAATAGACCAAGTTAAGTTCAAAATTGCACGAAACGTGAAAAACTTTTCTATGCATAGAATTGAGCATTCCTAAGGCATCAAATTGGACCGTTATACTCTATTTAGTGTTCTTAGAAGTCTTAACTTGCTAGTTTAGCTTTTGGACAACATTTCGTTAGGTAAAGAAGCCAATAGACCAAGTTAAGTTCAAAATTGCACGAAACGTGAAAAACTTGTCTATGCATAGAATTGACCATTCCTAAGGCATCAAATTGGACCGTTATACTCTATTTAGTGTTCTTAGAAGTCTTAACTTGCTGGTTTAGCTTTTTGACAACGTTTCGTTAGGTAAAGAAGCCTATTAGTTAAGTTCAAAATTGCACGAAACGTGAAAAACTTGTCTAAGCATAGAATTGACAATTCCTAAGGCATCAAATTGGACCGTTATACTCTATTTAGTGTTCTTAGAAGTCTTAACTTGCTAGTTTAGCTTTTGGACAACGATTCGTTAGGTAAAGAAGCCAATAGACCAAGTTAAGTTCAAAATTGCACAAAACGTGAATAACTTATCTACGCATAGAATTGAGCATTCCTAAGGCATCAAATTGGACCGTTATACTCTATTTAGTGTTCTTAGAAGTCTTAACTTGCTAGTTTAGCTTTTGGACAACATCTCGTTAGGTAAAGAAGCCAATAGACCAAGTTAAGTTCAAAATTGCACGAAACATGAAAAACTTGTCTATGCATAGAATTGACAATTCCTAAGGCATCCAATTGGACCGTTATATTCTATTTAGTGTTCTTAGAAGTCTTAACTTGCTAGTTTAGCGTTTGGACAACATTTCGTTAGGTCAAGAAGCCAATAGACCAAGTTAAGTTCAAAATTGCACGAAACGTGAAAAACTTGTCTATGCATAGAATTGACCATTCCTAAGGCATCAAATTGGACCGTTATACTCTATTTTGTGTCCTTAGAAGTCTTAACTTGCTAGTTTAGCTTTTGGACAACGATTCGTTAGGTAAAGAAGCCAATAGACCAAGTTAAGTTCAAAATTGCACGAAACGTGAATAACTTATCTACGCATAGAATTGAGCATTCCTAAGGCATCAAATTGGACCGTTATACTTTATTTAGTGTTCTTAGAAGTCTTAACTTGCTAGTTTAGCTTTTGGACAACGATTCGTTAGGTAAAGAAGCCAATAGACCACGTTAAGTTTAAAATTGCACGAAAAGTAAAAAACTTATCTATGCATAGAATTGAGCATTCCTAAGGCAACAAATTGGACCATTATACTCTATTTAGTGCTCTTAGAAGTCTTAACTTGCTAGTTTAGCTTTTGGACAACGTTTCGTTAGGTAAAGGAGCCAATAGACCAAGTTAAGTTCAAAATTGCATGAAAAGTGAAAAACTTGTCTATGCATAGAATTGAGCATTCCTAAGGCATTAAATTGGACCGTTATACTCTATTTAGTGTTCTTAGAAGTCTTAACTTGCTAGTTTAGCTTTTGGGCAAAGTTTCGTTACGTAAAGAAGCCAATAGACCAAGTTAAGTTCAAAATTGCATGAAAAGTGAAAAACTTGTCTACGCATAGAATTGACCATTCCTAAGGCATCAAATTGGACCGTTATACTCTATTTAGTGTTCTTAGAAGTCTTAACTTGCTAGTTTACCTTTTGGACAACGATTCGTTAGGTAAATAAGTCAATAGACCACGTTAAGTTCAAAATTACACGAAAAGTGAAAAACTTGTCTATGCATAGAATTGAGCATTCCTAAGGCAACAAATTGGACCATTATACTCAATTTAGTGCTCTTAGAAGTCTTAACTTGCTAGTTTAGCTTTTGGACAACGTTTCGTTAGGTAAAGAAGCCAATAGACCAAGTTAAGTTCAAAATTGCATGAAAAGTGAAAAACTTGTCTATGCATAGAATTGAGCATTCCTAAGGCATCAAATTGGACCGTTATACTCTATTTAGTGTTCTTAGAAGTCTTAACTTGCTAGTTTAGCTTTTGGACAACATCTCGTTAGGTAAAGAAGCCAATAGACCAAGTTAAGTTCAAAATTGCACGAAACATGAAAAACTTGTCTATGCATAGAATTGACAATTCCTAAGGCATCCAATTGGACCGTTATATTCTATTTAGTGTTCTTAGAAGTCTTAACTTGCTAGTTTAGCGTTTGGACAACATTTCGTTAGGTCAAGAAGCCAATAGACCAAGTTAAGTTCAAAATTGCACGAAACGTGAAAAACTTGTCTATGCATAGAATTGACCATTCCTAAGGCATCAAATTGGACCGTTATACTCTATTTAGTGTCCTTAGAAGTCTTAACTTGCTAGTTTAACTTTTGGACAACCTTTCGTTAGGTAAAGAAGCCAATAGACCAAGTTAAGTTCAAAATTGCACGAAACGTGAAAAACTTGTCTATGCATAGAATTGAGCAATCCCAAGGCATCAAATTGGACCGTTATACTCTATTTAGTTTCCTTCGAAGTCTTAACTTGCTAGTTTAGCTTTTGGACAACGTTTCGTTAGGTGAAGAAACCAATAGACCAAGTTAAGTTCAAAATTGCACGAAACGTGAAAAACTTTTCTATGCATAGAATTGAGCATTCCTAAGGCATCAAATTGGACCGTTATACTCTATTTAGTGTTCTTAGAAGTCTTAACTTGCTAGTTTAGCTTTTGGACAACATTTCGTTAGGTAAAGAAGCCAATAGACCAAGTTAAGTTCAAAATTGCACGAAACGTGAAAAACTTGTCTATGCATAGAATTGACCATTCCTAAGGCATCAAATTGGACCGTTATACTCTATTTAGTGTTCTTAGAAGTCTTAACTTGCTGGTTTAGCTTTTTGACAACGTTTCGTTAGGTAAAGAAGCCTATTAGTTAAGTTCAAAATTGCACGAAACGTGAAAAACTTGTCTAAGCATAGAATTGACAATTCCTAAGGCATCAAATTGGACCGTTATACTCTATTTAGTGTTCTTAGAAGTCTTAACTTGCTAGTTTAGCTTTTGGACAACGATTCGTTAGGTAAAGAAGCCAATAGACCAAGTTAAGTTCAAAATTGCACAAAACGTGAATAACTTATCTACGCATAGAATTGAGCATTCCTAAGGCATCAAATTGGACCGTTATACTCTATTTAGTGTTCTTAGAAGTCTTAACTTGCTAGTTTAGCTTTTGGACAACATCTCGTTAGGTAAAGAAGCCAATAGACCAAGTTAAGTTCAAAATTGCACGAAACATGAAAAACTTGTCTATGCATAGAATTGACAATTCCTAAGGCATCCAATTGGACCGTTATATTCTATTTAGTGTTCTTAGAAGTCTTAACTTGCTAGTTTAGCGTTTGGACAACATTTCGTTAGGTCAAGAAGCCAATAGACCAAGTTAAGTTCAAAATTGCACGAAACGTGAAAAACTTGTCTATGCATAGAATTGACCATTCCTAAGGCATCAAATTGGACCGTTATACTCTATTTAGTGTCCTTAGAAGTCTTAACTTGCTAGTTTAGCTTTTGGACAACGATTCGTTAGGTAAAGAAGCCAATAGACCAAGTTAAGTTCAAAATTGCACGAAACGTGAATAACTTATCTACGCATAGAATTGAGCATTCCTAAGGCATCAAATTGGACCGTTATACTTTATTTAGTGTTCTTAGAAGTCTTAACTTGCTAGTTTAGCTTTTGGACAACGATTCGTTAGGTAAAGAAGCCAATAGACCACGTTAAGTTTAAAATTGCACGAAAAGTAAAAAACTTATCTATGCATAGAATTGAGCATTCCTAAGGCAACAAATTGGACCATTATACTCTATTTAGTGCTCTTAGAAGTCTTAACTTGCTAGTTTAGCTTTTGGACAACGTTTCGTTAGGTAAAGGAGCCAATAGACCAAGTTAAGTTCAAAATTGCATGAAAAGTGAAAAACTTGTCTATGCATAGAATTGAGCATTCCTAAGGCATTAAATTGGACCGTTATACTCTATTTAGTGTTCTTAGAAGTCTTAACTTGCTAGTTTAGCTTTTGGGCAAAGTTTCGTTACGTAAAGAAGCCAATAGACCAAGTTAAGTTCAAAATTGCATGAAAAGTGAAAAACTTGTCTACGCATAGAATTGACCATTCCTAAGGCATCAAATTGGACCGTTATACTCTATTTAGTGTTCTTAGAAGTCTTAACTTGCTAGTTTACCTTTTGGACAACGATTCGTTAGGTAAATAAGTCAATAGACCACGTTAAGTTCAAAATTACACGAAAAGTGAAAAACTTGTCTATGCATAGAATTGAGCATTCCTAAGGCAACAAATTGGACCATTATACTCAATTTAGTGCTCTTAGAAGTCTTAACTTGCTAGTTTAGCTTTTGGACAACGTTTCGTTAGGTAAAGAAGCCAATAGACCAAGTTAAGTTCAAAATTGCATGAAAAGTGAAAAACTTGTCTATGCATAGAATTGAGCATTCCTAAGGCATCAAATTGGACCGTTATACTCTATTTAGTGTTCTTAGAAGTCTTATTTGCTAGTTTAGCTTTTGGACAACGATTCGTTAGGTAAAGAAGCCAATAGACCACGTTAAGTTCAAAATTGCACGAAAAGTGAAAAACTTGTCTATGCATAGAATTGAGCATTCCTAAGGCAACAAATTGGACCATTATACTCTATTTAGTGCTCTTAGAAGTCTTAACTTGCTAGTTTAGCTTTTGGACAATGTTTCGTTAGGTAAAGAAGCTAATAGACCAAGTTAAGTTCAAAATTGCATGAAAAGTGAAAAACTTGTCTATGCATAGAATTGAGCATTCCTAAGGCATTAAATTGGACCGTTATACTCTATTTAGTGTTCTTAGAAGTCTTAACTTGCTAGTTTAGCTTTTGGACAAAGTTTCGTTAGGTAAAGAAGCCAATAGACCAAGTTAAGTTCAAAATTGCATGAAAAGTGAAAAACTTGTCTACGCATAGAATTGACCATTCTTAAGGCATCAAATTGGACCGTTATACTCTATTTAGTGTTCTTAGAAGTCTTAACTTGCTAGTTTAACTTTTGGACAACCTTTCGTTAGGTAAAGAAGCCAATAGACCAAGTTAAGTTCAAAATTGCACGAAACGTGAAAAACTTGTCTATGCATAGAATTGAGCAATCCCAAGGCATCAAATTGGACCGTTATACTCTATTTAGTTTCCTTCGAAGTCTTAACTTGCTAGTTTAGCTTTTGGACAACGTTTCGTTAGGTGAAGAAACCAATAGACCAAGTTAAGTTCAAAATTGCACGAAACGTGAAAAACTTTTCTATGCATAGAATTGAGCATTCCTAAGGCATCAAATTGGACCGTTATACTCTATTTAGTGTTCTTAGAAGTCTTAACTTGCTAGTTTAGCTTTTGGACAACATTTCGTTAGGTAAAGAAGCCAATAGACCAAGTTAAGTTCAAAATTGCACGAAACGTGAAAAACTTGTCTATGCATAGAATTGACCATTCCTAAGGCATCAAATTGGACCGTTATACTCTATTTAGTGTTCTTAGAAGTCTTAACTTGCTGGTTTAGCTTTTTGACAACGTTTCGTTAGGTAAAGAAGCCTATTAGTTAAGTTCAAAATTGCACGAAACGTGAAAAACTTGTCTAAGCATAGAATTGACAATTCCTAAGGCATCAAATTGGACCGTTATACTCTATTTAGTGTTCTTAGAAGTCTTAACTTGCTAGTTTAGCTTTTGGACAACGATTCGTTAGGTAAAGAAGCCAATAGACCAAGTTAAGTTCAAAATTGCACAAAACGTGAATAACTTATCTACGCATAGAATTGAGCATTCCTAAGGCATCAAATTGGACCGTTATACTCTATTTAGTGTTCTTAGAAGTCTTAACTTGCTAGTTTAGCTTTTGGACAACATCTCGTTAGGTAAAGAAGCCAATAGACCAAGTTAAGTTCAAAATTGCACGAAACATGAAAAACTTGTCTATGCATAGAATTGACAATTCCTAAGGCATCCAATTGGACCGTTATATTCTATTTAGTGTTCTTAGAAGTCTTAACTTGCTAGTTTAGCGTTTGGACAACATTTCGTTAGGTCAAGAAGCCAATAGACCAAGTTAAGTTCAAAATTGCACGAAACGTGAAAAACTTGTCTATGCATAGAATTGACCATTCCTAAGGCATCAAATTGGACCGTTATACTCTATTTAGTGTCCTTAGAAGTCTTAACTTGCTAGTTTAGCTTTTGGACAACGATTCGTTAGGTAAAGAAGCCAATAGACCAAGTTAAGTTCAAAATTGCACGAAACGTGAATAACTTATCTACGCATAGAATTGAGCATTCCTAAGGCATCAAATTGGACCGTTATACTTTATTTAGTGTTCTTAGAAGTCTTAACTTGCTAGTTTAGCTTTTGGACAACGATTCGTTAGGTAAAGAAGCCAATAGACCACGTTAAGTTTAAAATTGCACGAAAAGTAAAAAACTTATCTATGCATAGAATTGAGCATTCCTAAGGCAACAAATTGGACCATTATACTCTATTTAGTGCTCTTAGAAGTCTTAACTTGCTAGTTTAGCTTTTGGACAACGTTTCGTTAGGTAAAGGAGCCAATAGACCAAGTTAAGTTCAAAATTGCATGAAAAGTGAAAAACTTGTCTATGCATAGAATTGAGCATTCCTAAGGCATTAAATTGGACCGTTATACTCTATTTAGTGTTCTTAGAAGTCTTAACTTGCTAGTTTAGCTTTTGGGCAAAGTTTCGTTACGTAAAGAAGCCAATAGACCAAGTTAAGTTCAAAATTGCATGAAAAGTGAAAAACTTGTCTACGCATAGAATTGACCATTCCTAAGGCATCAAATTGGACCGTTATACTCTATTTAGTGTTCTTAGAAGTCTTAACTTGCTAGTTTAACTTTTGCACAACGTTTCGTTAGGTAAATAAGCCAATAGACCACGTTAAGTTCAAAATTACACGAAAAGTGAAAAACTTGTCTATGCATAGAATTGAGCATTCCTAAGGCAACAAATTGGACCATTATCCTCTATTTAGTGCTCTTAGAAGTCTTAACTTGCTAGTTTAGCTTTTGGACATAAAGAAGCCAATAGACCAAGTTAAGTTCAAAATTGCATGAAAAGTGAAAAACTTGTCTATGCATAGAATTGAGCATTCCTAAGGCATCAAATTGGACCGTTATACTCTATTTAGTGTTCTTAGAAGTCTTATTTGCTAGTTTAGCTTTTGGACAACGATTCGTTAGGTAAAGAAGCCAATAGACCAAGTTAAGTTCAAAATTGCATGAAAAGTGAAAAACTTGTCTATGCATAGAATTGAGCATTCCTAAGGCATCAAATTGGACCGTTATACTCTATTTAGTGTTCTTAGAAGTCTTATTTGCTAGTTTAGCTTTTGGACAACATCTCGTTAGGTAAAGAAGCCAATAGACCAAGTTAAGTTCAAAATTGCACGAAACGTGAAAAACTTTTCTATGCATAGAATTGAGCATTCCTAAGGCATCAAATTGGACCGTTATACTCTATTTAGTGTTCTTAGAAGTCTTAACTTGCTAGTTTAGCTTTTGGACAACATTTCGTTAGGTAAAGAAGCCAATAGACCAAGTTAAGTTCAAAATTGCACGAAACGTGAATAACTTATCTACGCATAGAATTGAGCATTCCTAAGGTATCAAATTGGACCGTTATACTTTATTTAGTGTTCTTAGAAGTCTTAACTTGCTAGTTTAGCTTTTGGACAACGATTCGTTAGGTAAAGAAGCCAATAGACCACGTTAAGTTCAAAATTGCACGAAAAGTAAAAAACTTGTCTATGCATAGAATTGAGCATTCCTAAGGCAACAAATTGGACCATTATACTCTATTTAGTGCTCTTAGAAGTCTTAACTTGCTAGTTTAGCTTTTGGAAAACGTTTCGTTAGGTAAAGGAGCCAATAGACCAAGTTAAGTTCAAAATTGCATGAAAAGTGAAAAACTTGTCTATGCATAGAATTGAGCATTCCTAAGTCATTAAATTGGACCGTTATACTCTATTTAGTGTTCTTAGAAGTCTTAACTTGCTAGTTTAGCTTTTGGACAAAGTTTCGTTAGGTAAAGAAGCCAATAGACCAAGTTAAGTTCAAAATTGCATGAAAAGTGAAAAACTTGTCTACGCATAGAATTGACCATTCCTAAGGCATCAAATTGGACCGTTATACTCTATTTAGTGTTCTTAGAAGTCTTAACTTGCTAGTTTAACTTTTGGACAACGTTTCGTTAGGTAAATAAGCCAATAGACCACGTTAAGTTCAAAATTACACGAAAAGTGAAAAACTTGTTAGGATGTATGGCACCACAAGAGGGGGTGAATTGTGTCCTTAGTCAAATTTAGACTAGGTCACTCCTTTTTTGGTTTCAATGAATTCTATCAAATTTCACCCTAAGCGGAAGCTAAATACCAAATTAAGTTCTAATGTATATGCATATGAGTCAAGGAGAACAATCAATTTAAACAAACTTGAATCTAGCAACCTAAATATCCAATTTCAAGTATGTATGATATGAGAATGCAATGCTAATTGAAATTGCTGGAAAGTAAAAGAGGCAAGAGATTTATAGTGGTACGGCTTAACCCAAGCCTACTCCACTCCCCAAGTCCCACTTGGGAATTTCAAACACTCCACTATCGCTTCTTCAACCGAGTCAAGCGGAACTCTTACAACCGATGTTTTTGTAGCTCAAACACCAAACTCTACACACCGTGTGGTTTGTAGCTTACCACACCAAACTCTACACACCGTGTGGTTTGTAGCTCACCACACTAACTCAATCAACAATACACCTCGGTCTCACCGAGAACACAAATCAACAAGTTGAACTCTCAAATAGGCTCTTTATGGTAGCCGGGTAGAGAAGTAGTTTAAGCTCAAGGTATGGCTCTTTGAGTAGCTAGATATGGAAGTGTTTAGGCTCAAATGAAGCTCTTGAAAAGCTGGAATGGGAATGGTAAGCACAAAACTCAGATTTGAGATTTTTGGTTGTTAGGGTTTGTGAAACTTTGAGTAGTGTAACAACCAACGAAAATCAGTTATCACAAGGCTTGAATGATGAAATGGAGATGATGAATGTAGCCTTAGAAGTGCTGGAAACCAGATTATATCACAAAGGAAATGACTCTTGAGAATATGATGAAATTCAGATTTGAAAGGCTCAAGAGTAACAATAAAGCTTTACTTGGCTAGTGTGTATGATCTCTCTTCAAAATCAAGTATGTAATCAAGGAATGAATGAGTGAAAGAATGAAAGCTTAGAAGATGAAGAACACTAGAGAGAGAGAGTGTAATTTTCGACCAAGTGTTTGCACCATAGACAAAGAGTTAAGTTTTTATAGAAATTGTAGAGTGTAAGCTCATGAAATAAGGGCCATTGGATTGATATGAAAGATATGGACCCTTGGATCATTATAGACGTTAGAAGGCTTAGACAAGTGTGAAAATGATTACAACAAGTCTTTTTTGGTAGGAAGAAATAATGGCTTTTGGATGGATATAGACTTTGGAGGCCACCTTGAAAGATACAACAATTGACTTGAGAAAAGTTTGTCTTTTAGGTGGAGTAAATCATGGCCTTTGGATGGATATAGACTTTAGAGGCATCTTGAAAGATACAACAATTGACTTGAGAAAAGTTTGTCTCTTAGGTGGAATAAATGATGGCCTTTGGATCAAGTGAAGATTCAATTTTGGCCATAGGATGTAAAGTAGGAGAGATAAGAATAAAGCTTGAATCTTTGGCCATTGGATTAAAATGTGATTTTGATGTAGAGAGAATATGATCCATTGGATGTGGAGTGTCTTGGTGGGAAAGAGAAATGGTTTTGAAATAAAGCTTCCCACACATGTGAAGAGAAAAACTTGTCATAAGACTTGTTGTACCTCTTGTCTCCTTCTTTCAAATTAACTTTTCCTTCTCTTCTCTTTTGGCTCCAAGTCTTCTAGTTAAGATGTAACTATGGTTAACTTGTCTTCTTTGCCATGTCATCAATGCCATGTCAACAATGCCATGTCAGCTGCCACGTCACGTCCGTCGATTCTGACTTTGACTAGGAAGTTAATTTTACTTCAATTGATCCCAATTAAGCTCCAAGACATCTTTGGCAACACTTGACTTATGTTGACCACGAAATTGACTTTCTTAATCATGTTTGACACTGATTAAGCCTTCACTAATGTTGTTCAAGGATGACATTAGGACCAATTTACGTTTTGGTCACCCTACACACAAATCATACTCAAGACATGCTATGTAAACCCTTTTAGGGTTTCTTGCAATTAGTCCACGTTAGTTCAATAATCAAATCATCAAATAAGCACAATTGAACTAGTTTAATATAAGTCTTGAATTCCTAAACTAATCAAGTAGGCATATGCACCTAGGTTTCTCAATACAATCAATAGATCAAAGTTCAATCAAAACATGCCGTTGTAATCACTCAAACATATATTCAACATTCTCCCCCTTTTGATGATTACAAAATAACTTATGTAACTTTGAGCTATTTTCTTTAATTCACATGATAAACTCTCCCCCTCACATTATGCTTCACACAAATAAACTTCCTATAAGCATATGTTTCAATAAACACAAGGGAATTGCAATTCAAGACAAGTAAAGTATCAATAGGCAAGGTCTATACAATATGACATTCAAGTTCCTTCCCCTTAACCTATGCATACCAAACTTTAAAGTTCAAAGTATATTTCTCCCCCTTTATTTTGTAAATGCATCCAAAAGGTGTTCAATATAAGCAATGCATAAAATTCATACACATATCAAGGAATCATTCTCATGCCAAAATTACCTCTTAAAAATTCAAATCTCTCTTGGTTTAGAGGTTTCGTTAGTATGTCCGCAAGTTGGTTCATTGTGTCCACATAATCTAATTTAATTGTCCCTTGAGTCACATGGTCTCTAATAAAATGATGCCTAATTTCAATATGTTTAGCCTTAGAATGATGCACCGGATTTTTAGAAAGGCTAATGGCACTAGTATTATCACAATATATAGGAATATCTTTTAATTTAAGTCCAAAATCATTTAGTTGTTGTCTAATCCATAAGAGTTGAGCACAACAACTCCCTATAGCCATATATTCGGCTTCGGTGGTAGATAGGGCAACACAAGGTTGTTTCTTGGAGAACCAAGAGATAAGCATACTCCCTAGGAATTGGCATGTACCCGAAGTACTCTTCCTATTTATCTTACATCCAGCAAAGTCGGCATCACTATATGCATGTAAATCAAACAATGAATTTTTGTCATACCATAAGCCAAGAGTTGATGTATGCCTAAGATACCTAAATATTCTCTTAACCGCTAGGAAATGAGAATGCATAGGCTGACTTTGAAATCTAGCACACATGCATACACTAAATATAATGTCGGGTCTACTAGAGGTCAAATACAAAAGTGAACCAATCATGTACCTATACATTTTAGAATCATAAGGCTGTCCATTTTCATCTTTGTCAAGCTTAGTAAACACACTCATGGGAGTAGGAGAAGGATTCAAGGAATCAAAACCAAACTTTTTAAGCATATCATGAATATATTTAGTTTGACTAATATGTATACCTTTCTTAGTTTGTTTAACTTGCAGCCCTAAAAAGAATGTAAGTTCACCCATCATAGACATCTCAAATTCATTTTTCATGCAAGACTCAAACTTTTTGCACATAGCCTCATTAGTAGCACCAAATATAATGTCATCTACATATATTTGAACAATAAGCATGTCATGACCTTTTTCCTTTAAGAACAGAGTGCTATCAATTCTTCCTCTTTTAAAACCATTTTGAATTAAGAATGAGGAAAGTCTATCATACCATGCCCTAGGTGCTTGTTTCAAACCATACAAGGCTTTTGTCAATTTATAAACATGGTTTGGAAAGTTAGGATCTTCAAATCCGGGTGGTTGCTTTACATACACATTCTCATTGATAAAACCATTCAAAAATGCACTTTTGACATCCATTTGATAAAGTTTAAAACCTTTGAAACATGCAAATGCCATAAGCAACCTAATAGCTTCTAACCTAGCTACGGGGGCAAATGTTTCTTCATAGTCAATCCCTTCTTCTTGGTTGTACCCTTGTGCAACCAACCTAGCCTTGTTTCTAATAACTTCACCATCTTCATTCATTTTGTTCTTAAACACCCATTTAGTTCCAATTATGGTTTGGTCTTTAGGTCTTGGAACTAAATGCCAAACTTCATTCCTAGTGAATTGATTCAACTCATCTTGCATAGCAATAATCCATTTATCATCAAGCAAAGCATCATCAATGTTTCTAGGTTCTATTTGAGAAATTAAGGCATAAGAACCATGCACATCAACAATTAAAGCAGTATTCATTAAATTTGCAGTCACATTATCTACCACATTAGCATGCATATCATTATCATTAGGAGCTAAGTGAGATCTACGAGTCCTTACCCCTTGATGCAAATCGCCAATTATGAGTTGTTTGGGATGCTTGTGTTTGTCCTTCACTTGCAGCCATGATGTAGGAGCTGTAGTTTCACTATTGGAGGCCACGGGTGCAACCTCACTTTCTTCCAAGCCCACGGGTGCATCACTATTTTGTGTCTCCTCGTGCTCATTTCCTCCCTCTTTGCTTGGTCCATCATCTTTAGGTGTAGGAGAGTCATCTTTATCATCTTTTAAGCTCAACTTCTCCAAACCTAACTCAATGTCATCATTCTTAAGCAAAGGGTCAAATGCAAGAGTTTCAATAAATTTAACATGAATGGACTCTTCTATTCTCCTAGACTTTGGATTGTAAACTCTATAAGCTCTAGAAGTTAAAGCATAGCCAACAAATACACAAGGAGTAGATTTTGCATCAAATTTATCTAGGTCATCCTTAGTGTTTAGTACATAACATTTGCAACCAAAAACTCTAAAGTAGTCAACCTTAGGTTTTCTATCATTCCAAATCTCATAAGGTGTCTTATTTATCTTCTTTCTAATAGATAACCTATTTGTAGCATAGCATGCACAATTAATGGCCTCGGCCCACAAAAACTTAGGCAAATCATGTTCACAAAGCATAGTCCTAGCAATTTCTTGTAAAGTTCTATTTTTCCTTTCTACCACCCCATTTTGTTGGGGTGTCCTAGGTGAAGAGAAATCATGTCTAATGCCATATTCATCACATAGATCAATAAATGCATGATTATCAAATTCTCCTCCATGATCACTCCTAATCTTGCTAATGCTTATGTTCTTTTCATTTTGAAGCCTCTTGATTAGTTTTGAAAACTCATGAATGGTCTCATGTTTATGTGCAAGGAAAATCACCCAAGTATATCTAGAATAATCATCAACAATTACAAAGGCATAGGATCTACCACCTACACTTTTAACTCTACTTGGACCAAACAAATCAAGATGCAAAAGTTCTAAAACCTTAGTAGTTGAAATCTGGTTTTTAGACTTGAAAGACTCCCTAGTGTGTTTTCCTCTAATGCATGGCTCACAAGCATCATACATGTCAAAGTTCAAAGAAGGTATACCTCTAACAAGATTATTTCTAACCAATTTTTCAATTGTAGAAATTCCTATATGTCCTAATCTTTTATGCCATATATTCACATCACTAACATTGGAAATCAAGCATTTAAGTTTGCAATCATTCAAGTCTTTCAAATTAATAGAATACACATTACCATCTCTCTTTCCTACAAGCACACATTCATTCATGGCATTTAAAAACTCACACTTTGAATCATCAAAACATATGCGCAAGCCACCATCACACAATTGAGAAATACTAAGAAGGTTAAAAGATAATCCATCAACTAATTGCACATTAGAGATAGAGAAAGATGATACATCACCTATGGATCCTTGACCAAGGATCCTACCCTTCTTGTTGTCACCAAAAGTCACATGACCACCATTAGAGAACTTCTTGAGAGAAGAAAAAGAACTTGAGTTCCCGGTCATGTGTCTTGAGCAACCACTATCCAAGTACCATTTGGAAGCCTTAGAACTTTTGATTTTCAAGAACACCTACATTAGTTCAATTCGCTTTAGGTACCCAATTTCTTTTGGGTCCTAGGAGGTTAGCATCAAGAATCTTGGTTCCCTTTGGAACCCACATTTGCTTAACTTTCTTGCCAAACACATATTGAAACTTTGGAAAAACTTTGGCATTCAAGTTATGCATATATGCATCATTTGAAGAATGAAATGAAGTGCTAGCATACATAGAGTCTTGTGGAGCTCTAGGAGCCCTAGAATACCTTATGGGTTGCCCTAATTTCTTAGAAAACCCTACGGGTCTCTTGGGACCAGATTTGATATCCTTCTTCCAAGGCTGATTTGGCACACCCCTAATGAGAATAGGCCTATGTCTCACGGATTGGACAAATGATACATGTTCATGATGTGATTTCGAAGTACTAGCATGCATATCATTCAAAGCATTGTAGTTAGGAGGTGAAAAAATCATTTTCTTAGGAAAACAATCCTCATTCATGTCATTCAAGGAATGCAAATAGCCACGTGATACAAAAGATGTAGAAATATCATGCATATCACATTTCTTCAATTTTACATCATCACCAACATAACCTAAACCTGATTTGTCCAAAGATTGTCTAAGGCATGATAAGAGTGAATCAAGTCTAGAAGATCCCACACTAAACTTCGAGAAAGATTTCTCTAGATCCTCATATCTTAATTTCAAAGCATCTAATTCATTTTGAACAATAGAGTCATCATGTGACTCTTGGTTCTCATTAGGCACAATAGCAATCAATTTCAAATCATCATACTCTTCTTGCAAGGTACTAAGTTTAAATTGCAAATCTTCAATCAAGGGTTCATGATCACATTTAGACATGTCATTAGCACACATGGCAGCAAGCATATCACATTTTTCATCATATTTAGCATTAAGTTCATCAATGGTCTTTTCATGCTCTTCTACCTTAGCATTTAAACACTCAATCTCATTTTTCAATTGTTTCTTTTCCTTATGCATTTTCCTATTCTTAGCATTCATGTCATTAAGTAAGGAAAGCAAATCATCAATAGACACATCATCATCATCATGATCAAAAGAATTTACCTCCTCATCCGGATCGGATGAGTTTCCTTTGGCCATCAAGCAAAATCTAGCAAACTCATCCTCACTTGAAGAGCTTTCGGAGTCCGAATCACTCCAAGTAGCTTTGAAGGCTCTCTTGGATTGCTCCTTGCTCTTATCTTTCTTCTTTGGACACTCATACTTCATGTGCCCCTTCTTGCCACACTCAAAGCACCTCAAATCTTTGTCTTGCTCCTCATGGTTCCCTTTGGAGTCGCTTTGATCCCCACGGCCAGATTTGAAGTTGTCCCTCTTTGAGTGGCCAAAAGGTCTACCACCTTGCTTCTTCTTATTTATCAAGTATCTCTTGAACCTCCTTGTCATTAAGGCTACTTCCTCATCACTCAAATCATCTCCACTATCAACCTTGGAGGCAAAAGCAATGCTCTTCTTTTTGGTGTCCTCTTTTTGAGCTTCTCTTGCCTTCAAGTTTGTCTCATATACCAGAAGTGATCCTACAAGCTCATCCAACTTCAAAATTTTGAGATCTTTAGCTTCTTGAATGGCAGTCACTTTGGCATCCCATGCTTCCGGAAGACTTCTCAAGTACTTTTGCACCTTTTCTTGATTGGAGAATGTCTTCCCTAAAGATTCAAGAGAATTCAGAATTTTGGTTAGTCTAATATCCATATCGGTAATAGACTCATGTGGAAACATAGTGAACAATTCATATGAATGCATGAGCATGTTAATCTTAGACTCCTTTACTTGATTAGTTCCCTCATGCTTCATCTCTAACCTAGTCCACATATTTTGAGCCGAAATGCATGTAGAAATATGTTTAGCTTCAATTGAATTCAATGCATTAAATAAAATAGACATAGCTTTAGCATTCAAAGAAATATTTTTCTTATCATTATCATCCCATTTATCCCTAGGTTTTGAAATCTCTTTTTCGACATCACCGATCTTGGTGGTGATGGTAGGCTCATAAGGTCCATCCTCTATGACATACCACAAATCAATATCAAGAGACATGAAATAAAGTTTCATTCTCATCTTCCAATGGTCATAGTCTTCTCCATTAAAGAATGGAGGTCTACCACTAGATTGACCCTCTAACACATGATCATGTCTACCACTAGTAGATGCCATCATATAAATCACTAATAATGCACAAGAAAATTACTTCTATATGCAAGGGAACACAAGCTCCGATACCACTTGTTAGGATGTATGGCACCACAAGAGGGGGTGAATTGTGTCCTTAGTCAAATTTAGACTAGGTCACTCCTTTTTTGGTTTCAATGAATTCTATCAAATTTCACCCTAAGCGGAAGCTAAATACCAAATTAAGTTCTAATGTATATGCATATGAGTCAAGGAGAACAATCAATTTAAACAAACTTGAATCTAGCAACCTAAATATCCAATTTCAAGTATGTATGATATGAGAATGCAATGCTAATTGAAATTGCTGGAAAGTAAAAGAGGCAAGAGATTTATAGTGGTACGGCTTAACCCAAGCCTACTCCACTCCCCAAGTCCCACTTGGGAATTTCAAACACTCCACTATCGCTTCTTCAATCGAGTCAAGCGGAACTCTTACAACCGATGTTTTTGTAGCTCAAACACCAAACTCTACACACCGTGTGGTTTGTAGCTTACCACACCAAACTCTACACACCGTGTGGTTTGTAGCTCACCACACTAACTCAATCAACAATACACCTCGGTCTCACCGAGAACACAAATCAACAAGTTGAACTCTCAAATAGGCTCTTTATGGTAGCCGGGTAGAGAAGTAGTTTAAGCTCAAGGTATGGCTCTTTGAGTAGCTAGATATGGAAGTGTTTAGGCTCAAATGAAGCTCTTGAAAAGCTGGAATGGGAATGGTAAGCACAAAACTCAGATTTGAGATTTTTGGTTGTTAGGGTTTGTGAAACTTTGAGTAGTGTAACAACCAACGAAAATCAGTTATCACAAGGCTTGAATGATGAAATGGAGATGATGAATGTAGCCTTAGAAGTGCTGGAAACCAGATTATATCACAAAGGAAATGACTCTTGAGAATATGATGAAATTCAGATTTGAAAGGCTCAAGAGTAACAATAAAGCTTTACTTGGCTAGTGTGTATGATCTCTCTTCAAAATCAAGTATGTAATCAAGGAATGAATGAGTGAAAGAATGAAAGCTTAGAAGATGAAGAACACTAGAGAGAGAGAGTGTAATTTTCGACCAAGTGTTTGCACCATAGACAAAGAGTTAAGTTTTTATAGAAATTGTAGAGTGTAAGCTCATGAAATAAGGGCCATTGGATTGATATGAAAGATATGGACCCTTGGATCATTATAGACGTTAGAAGGCTTAG
This sequence comes from Tripterygium wilfordii, assembly GCF_013401445.1. NCBI lineage: Eukaryota > Viridiplantae > Streptophyta > Magnoliopsida > Celastrales > Celastraceae > Tripterygium > Tripterygium wilfordii. Next base: position 6,796,654 of record NC_052254.1, read on the forward strand.
ACAAGTGTGAAAATGATTACAACAAGTCTTTTTTGGTAGGAAGAAATAATGGCTTTTGGATGGATATAGACTTTGGAGGCCACCTTGAAAGATACAACAATTGACTTGAGAAAAGTTTGTCTTTTAGGTGGAGTAAATCATGGCCTTTGGATGGATATAGACTTTAGAGGCATCTTGAAAGATACAACAATTGACTTGAGAAAAGTTTGTCTCTTAGGTGGAATAAATGATGGCCTTTGGATCAAGTGAAGATTCAATTTTGGCCATAGGATGTAAAGTAGGAGAGATAAGAATAAAGCTTGAATCTTTGGCCATTGGATTAAAATGTGATTTTGATGTAGAGAGAATATGATCCATTGGATGTGGAGTGTCTTGGTGGGAAAGAGAAATGGTTTTGAAATAAAGCTTCCCACACATGTGAAGAGAAAAACTTGTCATAAGACTTGTTGTACCTCTTGTCTCCTTCTTTCAAATTAACTTTTCCTTCTCTTCTCTTTTGGCTCCAAGTCTTCTAGTTAAGATGTAACTATGGTTAACTTGTCTTCTTTGCCATGTCATCAATGCCATGTCAACAATGCCATGTCAGCTGCCACGTCACGTCCGTCGATTCTGACTTTGACTAGGAAGTTAATTTTACTTCAATTGATCCCGATTAAGCTCCAAGACATCTTTGGCAACACTTGACTTATGTTGACCACGAAATTGACTTTCTTAATCATGTTTGACACTGATTAAGCCTTCACTAATGTTGTTCAAGGATGACATTAGGACCAATTTACGTTTTGGTCACCCTACACACAAATCATACTCAAGACATGCTATGTAAACCCTTTTAGGGTTTCTTGCAATTAGTCCACGTTAGTTCAATAATCAAATCATCAAATAAGCACAATTGAACTAGTTTAATATAAGTCTTGAATTCCTAAACTAATCAAGTAGGCATATGCACCTAGGTTTCTCAATACAATCAATATATCAAAGTTCAATCAAAACATGCCGTTGTAATCACTCAAACATATATTCAACATTCTCCCCCTTTTGATGATTACAAAATAACTTATGTAACTTTGAGCTATTTTCTTTAATTCACATGATAAACTCTCCCCCTCACATTATGCTTCACACAAATAAACTTCCTATAAGCATATGTTTCAATAAACACAAGGGAATTGCAATTCAAGACAAGTAAAGTATCAATAGGCAAGGTCTATACAATATGACATTCAAGTTCCTTCCCCTTAACCTATGCATACCAAACTTTAAAGTTCAAAGTATATTTCTCCCCCTTTATTTTGTAAATGCATCCAAAAGGTGTTCAATATAAGCAATGCATAAAATTCATACACATATCAAGGAATCATTCTCATGCCAAAATTACCTCTTAAAAATTCAAATCTCTCTTGGTTTAGAGGTTTCGTTAGTATGTCCGCAAGTTGGTTCATTGTGTCCACATAATCTAATTTAATTGTCCCTTGAGTCACATGGTCTCTAATAAAATGATGCCTAATTTCAATATGTTTAGCCTTAGAATGATGCACCGGATTTTTAGAAAGGCTAATGGCACTAGTATTATCACAATATATAGGAATATCTTTTAATTTAAGTCCAAAATCATTTAGTTGTTGTCTAATCCATAAGAGTTGAGCACAACAACTCCCTATAGCCATATATTCGGCTTCGGTGGTAGATAGGGCAACACAAGGTTGTTTCTTGGAGAACCAAGAGATAAGCATACTCCCTAGGAATTGGCATGTACCCGAAGTACTCTTCCTATTTATCTTACATCCAGCAAAGTCGGCATCACTATATGCATGTAAATCAAACAATGAATTTTTGTCATACCATAAGCCAAGAGTTGATGTATGCCTAAGATACCTAAATATTCTCTTAACCGCTAGGAAATGAGAATGCATAGGCTGACTTTGAAATCTAGCACACATGCATACACTAAATATAATGTCGGGTCTACTAGAGGTCAAATACAAAAGTGAACCAATCATGTACCTATACATTTTAGAATCATAAGGCTGTCCATTTTCATCTTTGTCAAGCTTAGTAAACACACTCATGGGAGTAGGAGAAGGATTCAAGGAATCAAAACCAAACTTTTTAAGCATATCATGAATATATTTAGTTTGACTAATATGTATACCTTTCTTAGTTTGTTTAACTTGCAGCCCTAAAAAGAATGTAAGTTCACCCATCATAGACATCTCAAATTCATTTTTCATGCAAGACTCAAACTCTTTGCACATAGCCTCATTAGTAGCACCAAATATAATGTCATCTACATATATTTGAACAATAAGCATGTCATGACCTTTTTCCTTTAAGAACAGAGTGCTATCAATTCTTCCTCTTTTAAAACCATTTTGAATTAAGAATGAGGAAAGTCTATCATACCATGCCCTAGGTGCTTGTTTCAAACCATACAAGGCTTTTGTCAATTTATAAACATGGTTTGGAAAGTTAGGATCTTCAAATCCGGGTGGTTGCTTTACATACACATTCTCATTGATAAAACCATTCAAAAATGCACTTTTGACATCCATTTGATAAAGTTTAAAACCTTTGAAACATGCAAATGCCATAAGCAACCTAATAGCTTCTAACCTAGCTACGGGGGCAAATGTTTCTTCATAGTCAATCCCTTCTTCTTGGTTGTACCCTTGTGCAACCAACCTAGCCTTGTTTCTAATAACTTCACCATCTTCATTCATTTTGTTCTTAAACACCCATTTAGTTCCAATTATGGTTTGGTCTTTAGGTCTTGGAACTAAATGCCAAACTTCATTCCTAGTGAATTGATTCAACTCATCTTGCATAGCAATAATCCATTTATCATCAAGCAAAGCATCATCAATGTTTCTAGGTTCTATTTGAGAAATTAAGGCATAAGAACCATGCACATCAACAATTAAAGCAGTATTCATTAAATTTGCAGTCACATTATCTACCACATTAGCATGCATATCATTATCATTAGGAGCTAAGTGAGATCTACGAGTCCTTACCCCTTGATGCAAATCGCCAATTATGAGTTGTTTGGGATGCTTGTGTTTGTCCTTCACTTGCAGCCATGATGTAGGAGCTGTAGTTTCACTATTGGAGGCCACGGGTGCAACCTCACTTTCTTCCAAGCCCACGGGTGCATCACTATTTTGTGTCTCCTCGTGCTCATTTCCTCCCTCTTTGCTTGGTCCATCATCTTTAGGTGTAGGAGAGTCATCTTTATCATCTTTTAAGCTCAACTTCTCCAAACCTAACTCAATGTCATCATTCTTAAGCAAAGGGTCAAATGCAAGAGTTTCAATAAATTTAACATGAATGGACTCTTCTATTCTCCTAGACTTTGGATTGTAAACTCTATAAGCTCTAGAAGTTAAAGCATAGCCAACAAATACACAAGGAGTAGATTTTGCATCAAATTTATCTAGGTCATCCTTAGTGTTTAGTACATAACATTTGCAACCAAAAACTCTAAAGTAGTCAACCTTAGGTTTTCTATCATTCCAAATCTCATAAGGTGTCTTATTTATCTTCTTTCTAATAGATAACCTATTTGTAGCATAGCATGCACAATTAATGGCCTCGGCCCACAAAAACTTAGGCAAATCATGTTCACAAAGCATAGTCCTAGCAATTTCTTGTAAAGTTCTATTTTTCCTTTCTACCACCCCATTTTGTTGGGGTGTCCTAGGTGAAGAGAAATCATGTCTAATGCCATATTCATCACATAGATCAATAAATGCATGATTATCAAATTCTCCTCCATGATCACTCCTAATCTTGCTAATGCTTATGTTCTTTTCATTTTGAAGCCTCTTGATTAGTTTTGAAAACTCATGAATGGTCTCATGTTTATGTGCAAGGAAAATCACCCAAGTATATCTAGAATAATCATCAACAATTACAAAGGCATAGGATCTACCACCTACACTTTTAACTCTACTTGGACCAAACAAATCAAGATGCAAAAGTTCTAAAACCTTAGTAGTTGAAATCTGGTTTTTAGACTTGAAAGACTCCCTAGTGTGTTTTCCTCTAATGCATGGCTCACAAGCATCATACATGTCAAAGTTCAAAGAAGGTATACCTCTAACAAGATTATTTCTAACCAATTTTTCAATTGTAGAAATTCCTATATGTCCTAATCTTTTATGCCATATATTCACATCACTAACATTGGAAATCAAGCATTTAAGTTTGCAATCATTCAAGTCTTTCAAATTAATAGAATACACATTACCATCTCTCTTTCCTACAAGCACACATTCATTCATGGCATTTAAAAACTCACACTTTGAATCATCAAAACATATGCGCAAGCCACCATCACACAATTGAGAAATACTAAGAAGGTTAAAAGATAATCCATCAACTAATTGCACATTAGAGATAGAGAAAGATGATACATCACCTATGGATCCTTGACCAAGGATCCTACCCTTCTTGTTGTCACCAAAAGTCACATGACCACCATTAGAGAACTTCTTGAGAGAAGAAAAAGAACTTGAGTTCCCGGTCATGTGTCTTGAGCAACCACTATCCAAGTACCATTTGGAAGCCTTAGAACTTTTGATTTTCAAGAACACCTACATTAGTTCAATTCGCTTTAGGTACCCAATTTCTTTTGGGTCCTAGGAGGTTAGCATCAAGAATCTTGGTTCCCTTTGGAACCCACATTTGCTTAACTTTCTTGCCAAACACATATTGAAACTTTGGAAAAACTTTGGCATTCAAGTTATGCATATATGCATCATTTGAAGAATGAAATGAAGTGCTAGCATACATAGAGTCTTGTGGAGCTCTAGGAGCCCTAGAATACCTTATGGGTTGCCCTAATTTCTTAGAAAACCCTACGGGTCTCTTGGGACCAGATTTGATATCCTTCTTCCAAGGCTGATTTGGCACACCCCTAATGAGAATAGGCCTATGTCTCACGGATTGGACAAATGATACATGTTCATGATGTGATTTCGAAGTACTAGCATGCATATCATTCAAAGCATTGTAGTTAGGAGGTGAAAAAATCATTTTCTTAGGAAAACAATCCTCATTCATGTCATTCAAGGAATGCAAATAGCCACGTGATACAAAAGATGTAGAAATATCATGCATATCACATTTCTTCAATTTTACATCATCACCAACATAACCTAAACCTGATTTGTCCAAAGATTGTCTAAGGCATGATAAGAGTGAATCAAGTCTAGAAGATCCCACACTAAACTTCGAGAAAGATTTCTCTAGATCCTCATATCTTAATTTCAAAGCATCTAATTCATTTTGAACAATAGAGTCATCATGTGACTCTTGGTTCTCATTAGGCACAATAGCAATCAATTTCAAATCATCATACTCTTCTTGCAAGGTACTAAGTTTAAATTGCAAATCTTCAATCAAGGGTTCATGATCACATTTAGACATGTCATTAGCACACATGGCAGCAAGCATATCACATTTTTCATCATATTTAGCATTAAGTTCATCAATGGTCTTTTCATGCTCTTCTACCTTAGCATTTAAACACTCAATCTCATTTTTCAATTGTTTCTTTTCCTTATGCATTTTCCTATTCTTAGCATTCATGTCATTAAGTAAGGAAAGCAAATCATCAATAGACACATCATCATCATCATGATCAAAAGAATTTACCTCCTCATCCGGATCGGATGAGTTTCCTTTGGCCATCAAGCAAAATCTAGCAAACTCATCCTCACTTGAAGAGCTTTCGGAGTCCGAATCACTCCAAGTAGCTTTGAAGGCTCTCTTGGATTGCTCCTTGCTCTTATCTTTCTTCTTTGGACACTCATACTTCATGTGCCCCTTCTTGCCACACTCAAAGCACCTCAAATCTTTGTCTTGCTCCTCATGGTTCCCTTTGGAGTCGCTTTGATCCCCACGGCCAGATTTGAAGTTGTCCCTCTTTGAGTGGCCAAAAGGTCTACCACCTTGCTTCTTCTTATTTATCAAGTATCTCTTGAACCTCCTTGTCATTAAGGCTACTTCCTCATCACTCAAATCATCTCCACTATCAACCTTGGAGGCAAAAGCAATGCTCTTCTTTTTGGTGTCCTCTTTTTGAGCTTCTCTTGCCTTCAAGTTTGTCTCATATACCAGAAGTGATCCTACAAGCTCATCCAACTTCAAAATTTTGAGATCTTTAGCTTCTTGAATGGCAGTCACTTTGGCATCCCATGCTTCCGGAAGACTTCTCAAGTACTTTTGCACCTTTTCTTGATTGGAGAATGTCTTCCCTAAAGATTCAAGAGAATTCAGAATTTTGGTTAGTCTAATATCCATATCGGTAATAGACTCATGTGGAAACATAGTGAACAATTCATATGAATGCATGAGCATGTTAATCTTAGACTCCTTTACTTGATTAGTTCCCTCATGCTTCATCTCTAACCTAGTCCACATATTTTGAGCCGAAATGCATGTAGAAATATGTTTAGCTTCAATTGAATTCAATGCATTAAATAAAATAGACATAGCTTTAGCATTCAAAGAAATATTTTTCTTATCATTATCATCCCATTTATCCCTAGGTTTTGAAATCTCTTTTTCGACATCACCGATCTTGGTGGTGATGGTAGGCTCATAAGGTCCATCCTCTATGACATACCACAAATCAATATCAAGAGACATGAAATAAAGTTTCATTCTCATCTTCCAATGGTCATAGTCTTCTCCATTAAAGAATGGAGGTCTACCACTAGATTGACCCTCTAACACATGATCATGTCTACCACTAGTAGATGCCATCATATAAATCACTAATAATGCACAAGAAAATTACTTCTATATGCAAGGGAACACAAGCTCCGATACCACTTGTTAGGATGTATGGCACCACAAGAGGGGGTGAATTGTGTCCTTAGTCAAATTTAGACTAGGTCACTCCTTTTTTGGTTTCAATGAATTCTATCAAATTTCACCCTAAGCGGAAGCTAAATACCAAATTAAGTTCTAATGTATATGCATATGAGTCAAGGAGAACAATCAATTTAAACAAACTTGAATCTAGCAACCTAAATATCCAATTTCAAGTATGTATGATATGAGAATGCAATGCTAATTGAAATTGCTGGAAAGTAAAAGAGGCAAGAGATTTATAGTGGTACGGCTTAACCCAAGCCTACTCCACTCCCCAAGTCCCACTTGGGAATTTCAAACACTCCACTATCGCTTCTTCAACCGAGTCAAGCGGAACTCTTACAACCGATGTTTTTGTAGCTCAAACACCAAACTCTACACACCGTGTGGTTTGTAGCTTACCACACCAAACTCTACACACCGTGTGGTTTGTAGCTCACCACACTAACTCAATCAACAATACACCTCGGTCTCACCGAGAACACAAATCAACAAGTTGAACTCTCAAATAGGCTCTTTATGGTAGCCGGGTAGAGAAGTAGTTTAAGCTCAAGGTATGGCTCTTTGAGTAGCTAGATATGGAAGTGTTTAGGCTCAAATGAAGCTCTTGAAAAGCTGGAATGGGAATGGTAAGCACAAAACTCAGATTTGAGATTTTTGGTTGTTAGGGTTTGTGAAACTTTGAGTAGTGTAACAACCAACGAAAATCAGTTATCACAAGGCTTGAATGATGAAATGGAGATGATGAATGTAGCCTTAGAAGTGCTGGAAACCAGATTATATCACAAAGGAAATGACTCTTGAGAATATGATGAAATTCAGATTTGAAAGGCTCAAGAGTAACAATAAAGCTTTACTTGGCTAGTGTGTATGATCTCTCTTCAAAATCAAGTATGTAATCAAGGAATGAATGAGTGAAAGAATGAAAGCTTAGAAGATGAAGAACACTAGAGAGAGAGAGTGTAATTTTCGACCAAGTGTTTGCACCATAGACAAAGAGTTAAGTTTTTATAGAAATTGTAGAGTGTAAGCTCATGAAATAAGGGCCATTGGATTGATATGAAAGATATGGACCCTTGGATCATTATAGACGTTAGAAGGCTTAGACAAGTGTGAAAATGATTACAACAAGTCTTTTTTGGTAGGAAGAAATAATGGCTTTTGGATGGATATAGACTTTGGAGGCCACCTTGAAAGATACAACAATTGACTTGAGAAAAGTTTGTCTTTTAGGTGGAGTAAATCATGGCCTTTGGATGGATATAGACTTTAGAGGCATCTTGAAAGATACAACAATTGACTTGAGAAAAGTTTGTCTCTTAGGTGGAATAAATGATGACCTTTGGATCAAGTGAAGATTCAATTTTGGCCATAGGATGTAAAGTAGGAGAGATAAGAATAAAGCTTGAATCTTTGGCCATTGGATTAAAATGTGATTTTGATGTAGAGAGAATATGATCCATTGGATGTGGAGTGTCTTGGTGGGAAAGAGAAATGGTTTTGAAATAAAGCTTCCCACACATGTGAAGAGAAAAACTTGTCATAAGACTTGTTGTACCTCTTGTCTCCTTCTTTCAAATTAACTTTTCCTTCTCTTCTCTTTTGGCTCCAAGTCTTCTAGTTAAGATGTAACTATGGTTAACTTGTCTTCTTTGCCATGTCATCAATGCCATGTCAACAATGCCATGTCAGCTGCCACGTCACGTCCGTCGATTCTGACTTTGACTAGGAAGTTAATTTTACTTCAATTGATCCCAATTAAGCTCCAAGACATCTTTGGCAACACTTGACTTATGTTGACCACGAAATTGACTTTCTTAATCATGTTTGACACTGATTAAGCCTTCACTAATGTTGTTCAAGGATGACATTAGGACCAATTTACGTTTTGGTCACCCTACACACAAATCATACTCAAGACATGCTATGTAAACCCTTTTAGGGTTTCTTGCAATTAGTCCACGTTAGTTCAATAATCAAATCATCAAATAAGCACAATTGAACTAGTTTAATATAAGTCTTGAATTCCTAAACTAATCAAGTAGGCATATGCACCTAGGTTTCTCAATACAATCAATAGATCAAAGTTCAATCAAAACATGCCGTTGTAATCACTCAAACATATATTCAACATTCTCCCCCTTTTGATGATTACAAAATAACTTATGTAACTTTGAGCTATTTTCTTTAATTCACATGATAAACTCTCCCCCTCACATTATGCTTCACACAAATAAACTTCCTATAAGCATATGTTTCAATAAACACAAGGGAATTGCAATTCAAGACAAGTAAAGTATCAATAGGCAAGGTCTATACAATATGACATTCAAGTTCCTTCCCCTTAACCTATGCATACCAAACTTTAAAGTTCAAAGTATATTTCTCCCCCTTTATTTTGTAAATGCATCCAAAAGGTGTTCAATATAAGCAATGCATAAAATTCATACACATATCAAGGAATCATTCTCATGCCAAAATTACCTCTTAAAAATTCAAATCTCTCTTGGTTTAGAGGTTTCGTTAGTATGTCCGCAAGTTGGTTCATTGTGTCCACATAATCTAATTTAATTGTCCCTTGAGTCACATGGTCTCTAATAAAATGATGCCTAATTTCAATATGTTTAGCCTTAGAATGATGCACCGGATTTTTAGAAAGGCTAATGGCACTAGTATTATCACAATATATAGGAATATCTTTTAATTTAAGTCCAAAATCATTTAGTTGTTGTCTAATCCATAAGAGTTGAGCACAACAACTCCCTATAGCCATATATTCGGCTTCGGTGGTAGATAGGGCAACACAAGGTTGTTTCTTGGAGAACCAAGAGATAAGCATACTCCCTAGGAATTGGCATGTACCCGAAGTACTCTTCCTATTTATCTTACATCCAGCAAAGTCGGCATCACTATATGCATGTAAATCAAACAATGAATTTTTGTCATACCATAAGCCAAGAGTTGATGTATGCCTAAGATACCTAAATATTCTCTTAACCGCTAGGAAATGAGAATGCATAGGCTGACTTTGAAATCTAGCACACATGCATACACTAAATATAATGTCGGGTCTACTAGAGGTCAAATACAAAAGTGAACCAATCATGTACCTATACATTTTAGAATCATAAGGCTGTCCATTTTCATCTTTGTCAAGCTTAGTAAACACACTCATGGGAGTAGGAGAAGGATTCAAGGAATCAAAACCAAACTTTTTAAGCATATCATGAATATATTTAGTTTGACTAATATGTATACCTTTCTTAGTTTGTTTAACTTGCAGCCCTAAAAAGAATGTAAGTTCACCCATCATAGACATCTCAAATTCATTTTTCATGCAAGACTCAAACTCTTTGCACATAGCCTCATTAGTAGCACCAAATATAATGTCATCTACATATATTTGAACAATAAGCATGTCATGACCTTTTTCCTTTAAGAACAGAGTGCTATCAATTCTTCCTCTTTTAAAACCATTTTGAATTAAGAATGAGGAAAGTCTATCATACCATGCCCTAGGTGCTTGTTTCAAACCATACAAGGCTTTTGTCAATTTATAAACATGGTTTGGAAAGTTAGGATCTTCAAATCCGGGTGGTTGCTTTACATACACATTCTCATTGATAAAACCATTCAAAAATGCACTTTTGACATCCATTTGATAAAGTTTAAAACCTTTGAAACATGCAAATGCCATAAGCAACCTAATAGCTTCTAACCTAGCTACGGGGGCAAATGTTTCTTCATAGTCAATCCCTTCTTCTTGGTTGTACCCTTGTGCAACCAACCTAGCCTTGTTTCTAATAACTTCACCATCTTCATTCATTTTGTTCTTAAACACCCATTTAGTTCCAATTATGGTTTGGTCTTTAGGTCTTGGAACTAAATGCCAAACTTCATTCCTAGTGAATTGATTCAACTCATCTTGCATAGCAATAATCCATTTATCATCAAGCAAAGCATCATCAATGTTTCTAGGTTCTATTTGAGAAATTAAGGCATAAGAACCATGCACATCAACAATTAAAGCAGTATTCATTAAATTTGCAGTCACATTATCTACCACATTAGCATGCATATCATTATCATTAGGAGCTAAGTGAGATCTACGAGTCCTTACCCCTTGATGCAAATCGCCAATTATGAGTTGTTTGGGATGCTTGTGTTTGTCCTTCACTTGCAGCCATGATGTAGGAGCTGTAGTTTCACTATTGGAGGCCACGGGTGCAACCTCACTTTCTTCCAAGCCCACGGGTGCATCACTATTTTGTGTCTCCTCGTGCTCATTTCCTCCCTCTTTGCTTGGTCCATCATCTTTAGGTGTAGGAGAGTCATCTTTATCATCTTTTAAGCTCAACTTCTCCAAACCTAACTCAATGTCATCATTCTTAAGCAAAGGGTCAAATGCAAGAGTTTCAATAAATTTAACATGAATGGACTCTTCTATTCTCCTAGACTTTGGATTGTAAACTCTATAAGCTCTAGAAGTTAAAGCATAGCCAACAAATACACAAGGAGTAGATTTTGCATCAAATTTATCTAGGTCATCCTTAGTGTTTAGTACATAACATTTGCAACCAAAAACTCTAAAGTAGTCAACCTTAGGTTTTCTATCATTCCAAATCTCATAAGGTGTCTTATTTATCTTCTTTCTAATAGATAACCTATTTGTAGCATAGCATGCACAATTAATGGCCTCGGCCCACAAAAACTTAGGCAAATCATGTTCACAAAGCATAGTCCTAGCAATTTCTTGTAAAGTTCTATTTTTCCTTTCTACCACCCCATTTTGTTGGGGTGTCCTAGGTGAAGAGAAATCATGTCTAATGCCATATTCATCACATAGATCAATAAATGCATGATTATCAAATTCTCCTCCATGATCACTCCTAATCTTGCTAATGCTTATGTTCTTTTCATTTTGAAGCCTCTTGATTAGTTTTGAAAACTCATGAATGGTCTCATGTTTATGTGCAAGGAAAATCACCCAAGTATATCTAGAATAATCATCAACAATTACAAAGGCATAGGATCTACCACCTACACTTTTAACTCTACTTGGACCAAACAAATCAAGATGCAAAAGTTCTAAAACCTTAGTAGTTGAAATCTGGTTTTTAGACTTGAAAGACTCCCTAGTGTGTTTTCCTCTAATGCATGGCTCACAAGCATCATACATGTCAAAGTTCAAAGAAGGTATACCTCTAACAAGATTATTTCTAACCAATTTTTCAATTGTAGAAATTCCTATATGTCCTAATCTTTTATGCCATATATTCACATCACTAACATTGGAAATCAAGCATTTAAGTTTGCAATCATTCAAGTCTTTCAAATTAATAGAATACACATTACCATCTCTCTTTCCTACAAGCACACATTCATTCATGGCATTTAAAAACTCACACTTTGAATCATCAAAACATATGCGCAAGCCACCATCACACAATTGAGAAATACTAAGAAGGTTAAAAGATAATCCATCAACTAATTGCACATTAGAGATAGAGAAAGATGATACATCACCTATGGATCCTTGACCAAGGATCCTACCCTTCTTGTTGTCACCAAAAGTCACATGACCACCATTAGAGAACTTCTTGAGAGAAGAAAAAGAACTTGAGTTCCCGGTCATGTGTCTTGAGCAACCACTATCCAAGTACCATTTGGAAGCCTTAGAACTTTTGATTTTCAAGAACACCTACATTAGTTCAATTCGCTTTAGGTACCCAATTTCTTTTGGGTCCTAGGAGGTTAGCATCAAGAATCTTGGTTCCCTTTGGAACCCACATTTGCTTAACTTTCTTGCCAAACACATATTGAAACTTTGGAAAAACTTTGGCATTCAAGTTATGCATATATGCATCATTTGAAGAATGAAATGAAGTGCTAGCATACATAGAGTCTTGTGGAGCTCTAGGAGCCCTAGAATACCTTATGGGTTGCCCTAATTTCTTAGAAAACCCTACGGGTCTCTTGGGACCAGATTTGATATCCTTCTTCCAAGGCTGATTTGGCACACCCCTAATGAGAATAGGCCTATGTCTCACGGATTGGACAAATGATACATGTTCATGATGTGATTTCGAAGTACTAGCATGCATATCATTCAAAGCATTGTAGTTAGGAGGTGAAAAAATCATTTTCTTAGGAAAACAATCCTCATTCATGTCATTCAAGGAATGCAAATAGCCACGTGATACAAAAGATGTAGAAATATCATGCATATCACATTTCTTCAATTTTACATCATCACCAACATAACCTAAACCTGATTTGTCCAAAGATTGTCTAAGGCATGATAAGAGTGAATCAAGTCTAGAAGATCCCACACTAAACTTCGAGAAAGATTTCTCTAGATCCTCATATCTTAATTTCAAAGCATCTAATTCATTTTGAACAATAGAGTCATCATGTGACTCTTGGTTCTCATTAGGCACAATAGCAATCAATTTCAAATCATCATACTCTTCTTGCAAGGTACTAAGTTTAAATTGCAAATCTTCAATCAAGGGTTCATGATCACATTTAGACATGTCATTAGCACACATGGCAGCAAGCATATCACATTTTTCATCATATTTAGCATTAAGTTCATCAATGGTCTTTTCATGCTCTTCTACCTTAGCATTTAAACACTCAATCTCATTTTTCAATTGTTTCTTTTCCTTATGCATTTTCCTATTCTTAGCATTCATGTCATTAAGTAAGGAAAGCAAATCATCAATAGACACATCATCATCATCATGATCAAAAGAATTTACCTCCTCATCCGGATCGGATGAGTTTCCTTTGGCCATCAAGCAAAATCTAGCAAACTCATCCTCACTTGAAGAGCTTTCGGAGTCCGAATCACTCCAAGTAGCTTTGAAGGCTCTCTTGGATTGCTCCTTGCTCTTATCTTTCTTCTTTGGACACTCATACTTCATGTGCCCCTTCTTGCCACACTCAAAGCACCTCAAATCTTTGTCTTGCTCCTCATGGTTCCCTTTGGAGTCGCTTTGATCCCCACGGCCAGATTTGAAGTTGTCCCTCTTTGAGTGGCCAAAAGGTCTACCACCTTGCTTCTTCTTATTTATCAAGTATCTCTTGAACCTCCTTGTCATTAAGGCTACTTCCTCATCACTCAAATCATCTCCACTATCAACCTTGGAGGCAAAAGCAATGCTCTTCTTTTTGGTGTCCTCTTTTTGAGCTTCTCTTGCCTTCAAGTTTGTCTCATATACCAGAAGTGATCCTACAAGCTCATCCAACTTCAAAATTTTGAGATCTTTAGCTTCTTGAATGGCAGTCACTTTGGCATCCCATGCTTCCGGAAGACTTCTCAAGTACTTTTGCACCTTTTCTTGATTGGAGAATGTCTTCCCTAAAGATTCAAGAGAATTCAGAATTTTGGTTAGTCTAATATCCATATCGGTAATAGACTCATGTGGAAACATAGTGAACAATTCATATGAATGCATGAGCATGTTAATCTTAGACTCCTTTACTTGATTAGTTCCCTCATGCTTCATCTCTAACCTAGTCCACATATTTTGAGCCGAAATGCATGTAGAAATATGTTTAGCTTCAATTGAATTCAATGCATTAAATAAAATAGACATAGCTTTAGCATTCAAAGAAATATTTTTCTTATCATTATCATCCCATTTATCCCTAGGTTTTGAAATCTCTTTTTCGACATCACCGATCTTGGTGGTGATGGTAGGCTCATAAGGTCCATCCTCTATGACATACCACAAATCAATATCAAGAGACATGAAATAAAGTTTCATTCTCATCTTCCAATGGTCATAGTCTTCTCCATTAAAGAATGGAGGTCTACCACTAGATTGACCCTCTAACACATGATCATGTCTACCACTAGTAGATGCCATCATATAAATCACTAATAATGCACAAGAAAATTACTTCTATATGCAAGGGAACACAAGCTCCGATACCACTTGTTAGGATGTATGGCACCACAAGAGGGGGTGAATTGTGTCCTTAGTCAAATTTAGACTAGGTCACTCCTTTTTTGGTTTCAATGAATTCTATCAAATTTCACCCTAAGCGGAAGCTAAATACCAAATTAAGTTCTAATGTATATGCATATGAGTCAAGGAGAACAATCAATTTAAACAAACTTGAATCTAGCAACCTAAATATCCAATTTCAAGTATGTATGATATGAGAATGCAATGCTAATTGAAATTGCTGGAAAGTAAAAGAGGCAAGAGATTTATAGTGGTACGGCTTAACCCAAGCCTACTCCACTCCCCAAGTCCCACTTGGGAATTTCAAACACTCCACTATCGCTTCTTCAACCGAGTCAAGCGGAACTCTTACAACCGATGTTTTTGTAGCTCAAACACCAAACTCTACACACCGTGTGGTTTGTAGCTTACCACACCAAACTCTACACACCGTGTGGTTTGTAGCTCACCACACTAACTCAATCAACAATACACCTCGGTCTCACCGAGAACACAAATCAACAAGTTGAACTCTCAAATAGGCTCTTTATGGTAGCCGGGTAGAGAAGTAGTTTAAGCTCAAGGTATGGCTCTTTGAGTAGCTAGATATGGAAGTGTTTAGGCTCAAATGAAGCTCTTGAAAAGCTGGAATGGGAATGGTAAGCACAAAACTCAGATTTGAGATTTTTGGTTGTTAGGGTTTGTGAAACTTTGAGTAGTGTAACAACCAACGAAAATCAGTTATCACAAGGCTTGAATGATGAAATGGAGATGATGAATGTAGCCTTAGAAGTGCTGGAAACCAGATTATATCACAAAGGAAATGACTCTTGAGAATATGATGAAATTCAGATTTGAAAGGCTCAAGAGTAACAATAAAGCTTTACTTGGCTAGTGTGTATGATCTCTCTTCAAAATCAAGTATGTAATCAAGGAATGAATGAGTGAAAGAATGAAAGCTTAGAAGATGAAGAACACTAGAGAGAGAGAGTGTAATTTTCGACCAAGTGTTTGCACCATAGACAAAGAGTTAAGTTTTTATAGAAATTGTAGAGTGTAAGCTCATGAAATAAGGGCCATTGGATTGATATGAAAGATATGGACCCTTGGATCATTATAGACGTTAGAAGGCTTAGACAAGTGTGAAAATGATTACAACAAGTCTTTTTTGGTAGGAAGAAATAATGGCTTTTGGATGGATATAGACTTTGGAGGCCACCTTGAAAGATACAACAATTGACTTGAGAAAAGTTTGTCTTTTAGGTGGAGTAAATCATGGCCTTTGGATGGATATAGACTTTAGAGGCATCTTGAAAGATACAACAATTGACTTGAGAAAAGTTTGTCTCTTAGGTGGAATAAATGATGACCTTTGGATCAAGTGAAGATTCAATTTTGGCCATAGGATGTAAAGTAGGAGAGATAAGAATAAAGCTTGAATCTTTGGCCATTGGATTAAAATGTGATTTTGATGTAGAGAGAATATGATCCATTGGATGTGGAGTGTCTTGGTGGGAAAGAGAAATGGTTTTGAAATAAAGCTTCCCACACATGTGAAGAGAAAAACTTGTCATAAGACTTGTTGTACCTCTTGTCTCCTTCTTTCAAATTAACTTTTCCTTCTCTTCTCTTTTGGCTCCAAGTCTTCTAGTTAAGATGTAACTATGGTTAACTTGTCTTCTTTGCCATGTCATCAATGCCATGTCAACAATGCCATGTCAGCTGCCACGTCACGTCCGTCGATTCTGACTTTGACTAGGAAGTTAATTTTACTTCAATTGATCCCAATTAAGCTCCAAGACATCTTTGGCAACACTTGACTTATGTTGACCACGAAATTGACTTTCTTAATCATGTTTGACACTGATTAAGCCTTCACTAATGTTGTTCAAGGATGACATTAGGACCAATTTACGTTTTGGTCACCCTACACACAAATCATACTCAAGACATGCTATGTAAACCCTTTTAGGGTTTCTTGCAATTAGTCCACGTTAGTTCAATAATCAAATCATCAAATAAGCACAATTGAACTAGTTTAATATAAGTCTTGAATTCCTAAACTAATCAAGTAGGCATATGCACCTAGGTTTCTCAATACAATCAATAGATCAAAGTTCAATCAAAACATGCCGTTGTAATCACTCAAACATATATTCAACAAAACTGGTCTATGCATAGAATTGAGCATTCCTAAGGCAACAAATTGGACCATTATAGTCTATTTAGTGCTCTTAGAAGTCTTAACTTGCTAGTTTAGCTTTTGGACAACGTTTCGTTAGGTAAAGAAGCCAATAGACCAAGTTAAGTTCAAAATTGCATGAAAAGTGAAAAACTTGTCTATGCATAGAATTGAGCATTCCTAAGGCATCAAATTGGACCGTTATACTCTATTTAGTGTTCTTAGAAGTCTTATTTGCTAGTTTAGCTTTTGGACAACGATTCGTTAGGTAAAGAAGCCAATAGACCACGTTAAGTTCAAAATTGCACGAAAAGTGAAAAACTTGTCTATGCATAGAATTGAGCATTCCTAAGGCAACAAATTGGACCATTATACTCTATTTAGTGCTCTTAGAAGTCTTAACTTGCTAGTTTAGCTTTTGGACAATGTTTCGTTAGGTAAAGAAGCCAATAGACCAAGTTAAGTTCAAAATTGCATGAAAAGTGAAAAACTTGTCTATGCATAGAATTGAGCATTCCCAAGGCATTAAATTGGACCGTTATACTCTATTTAGTGTTCTTAGAAGTCTTAACTTGCTAGTTTAGCTTTTGGACAAAGTTTCGTTAGGTAAAGAAGCCAATAGACCAAGTTAAGTTCAAAATTGCATGAAAAGTGAAAAACTTGTCTACGCATAGAATTGACCATTCCTAAGGCATCAAATTGGACCGTTATACTCTATTTAGTGTTCTTAGAAGTCTTAACTTGCTAGTTTAGCTTTTGGACAACGATTCGTTAGGTAAAGAAGCCAATAGACCAAGTTAAGTTCAAAATTGCACGAAAAGTGAAAAACTTGTCTATGCATAGAATTGAGCATTCCTAAGGCAACAAATTGGACCATTATACTCTATTTAGTGCTCTTAGAAGTCTTAACTTTCTAGTTTAGCTTTTGGACAACGTTTCGTTAGGTAAAGAAGCCAATAGACCAAGTTAAGTTCAAAATTGCATGAAAAGTGAAAAACTTGTCTATGCATAGAATTGAGCATTCCTAAGGCATCAAATTGGACCGTTATACTCTATTTAGTGTTCTTAGAAGTCTTAACTTGCTAGTTTAGCTTTTGGACAACGATTCGTTAGGTAAAGAAGCCAATAGACCACGTTAAGTTCAAAATTGCACGAAAAGTGAAAAACTTGTCTATGCATAGAATTGAGCATTCCTAAGGGAACAAATTGGACCATTATACTCTATTTAGTGCTCTTAGAAGTCTTAACTTGCTAGTTTAGCTTTTGGACAATGTTTCGTTAGGTAAAGAAGCCAATAGACCAAGTTAAGTTCAAAATTGCATGAAAAGTGAAAAACTTGTCTATGCATAGAATTGAGCATTCCTAAGGCATTAAATTGGACCGTTATACTCTATTTAGTGTTCTTAGAAGTCTTAACTTGCTAGTTTAGCTTTTGGACAAAGTTTCGTTAGGTAAAGAAGCCAATAGACCAAGTTAAGTTCAAAACTGCATGAAAAGTGAAAAACTTGTCTACGCATAGAATTGACCATTCCTAAGGCATCAAATTGGACCGTTATACTCTATTTAGTGTTCTTAGAAGTCTTAACTTGCTAGTTTAGCTTTTGGACAACGATTCGTTAGGTAAAGAAGCCAATAGACCACGTTAAGTTCAAAATTACACGAAAAGTGAAAAACTTGTCTATGCATAGAATTGAGCATTCCTAAGGCAACAAATTGGACCATTATACTCTATTTAGTGCTCTTAGAAGTCTTAACTTGCTAGTTTAGCTTTTGGACAATGTTTCGTTAGGTAAAGAAGCCAATAGACCAAGTTAAGTTCAAAATTGCATGAAAAGTGAAAAACTTGTCTATGCATAGAATTGAGCATTCCTAAGGCATTAAATTGGACCGTTATACTCTATTTAGTGTTCTTAGAAGTCTTAACTTGCTAGTTTAGCTTTTGGACAAAGTTTCGTTAGGTAAAGAAGCCAATAGACCAAGTTAAGTTCAAAACTGCATGAAAAGTGAAAAACATGTCTACGCATAGAATTGACCATTCCTAAGGCATCAAATTGGACTGTTATACTCTATTTAGTGTTCTTAGAAGTCTTAACTTGCTAGTTTAACTTTTGGACAACGTTTCGTTAGGTAAAGAAGCCTATAGACCAAGTTAAGTTCAAAATTGCATGAAACGTGAAAAACTTGTCTATCCATAGAATTGAGCAGTCCTAAGGCATCAAATTGGACCGTTATACTCTATTTAGTGTTCTTCGAAGTCTTAACTTGCTAGTGTAGCTTTTGGACAACGTTTCGTTAGGTGAAGAAACCAATAGACCAAGTTAAGTTCAAAATTGCGCGAAACGTGATAAACTTTTCTATGCATAGAATTGAGCATTCCTAAGGCATCAAATTGGACCGTTATACTCTATTTAGTGTTCTTAGAAGTCTTAACTTGCTGGTTTAGCTTTTGGACAACGTTTCGTTAGGTAAAGAAGCCAATAGACCAAGTTAAGTTCAAAATTGCACGAAACGTGAAAAACTTGTCTATGCATAGAATTGAGCAGTCCTAAAGCATCAAATTGGACCGTTATACTCTATTTAGTGTTCTTAGAAGTCTTAACTTGCTAGTTTAGCTTTTGGACAACGTTTCGTTAGGTGAAGAAGCCAATAGACCAAGTTAAGTTCAAAATTGCACGAAACGTGAAAAACTTATCTACGCCTAGAATTGAGCATTCCTAAGGCATCAAATTGGACCGTTATACTTTATTTAGTGTTCTTAGAAGTCTTAACTTGCTAGTTTAGCTTTTGGACAACGATTAGTTAGGTAAAGAAGCCAATAGACCACGTTAAGTTCAGAATTGCACGAAAAGTAAAAAACTTGTCTATGCATAGAATTGAGCATTCCTAAGGCAACAAATTGGACCATTATACTCTATTTAGTGCTCTTAGAAGTCTTAACTTGCTAGTTTAGTTTTTGGACAACGTTTCGTTAGGTAAAGGAGCCAATAGACCAAGTTAAGTTCAAAATTGCATGAAAAGTGAAAAACTTGTCTATGAATAGAATTGAGCATTCCTAAGGCATTAAATTGGACCGTTATACTCTATTTAGTGTTCTTAGAAGTCTTAACTTGCTAGTTTAGCTTTTGGACAAAGTTTCGTTAGGTAAAGAAGCCAATAGACCAAGTTAAGTTCAAAATTGCATGAAAAGTGAAAAACTTGTCTACGCATAGAATTGACCATTCCTAAGGCATCAAATTGGACCGTTATACTCTATTTAGTGTTCTTAGAAGTCTTAACTTGCTAGTTTAGCTTTTGGACAACGTTTCGTAAGGTAAAGAAGCCAATAGAACAAGTTAAGTTCAAAATTACACGAAAAGTGAAAAACTTTTCTATGCATAGAATTGAGCATTCCTAAGGCATTAAATTGGACCGTTATACTCTATTTAGTGTTCTTAGAAGTCTTAACTTGCTAGTTTAGCTTTTGGACAACATTTCGTTAGGTAAAGAAGCCAATAGACCAAGTTAAGTTCAAAATTGCACGAAACATGAAAAACTTGTCTATGCATAGAATTGAGCAGTCCTAAAGCATCAAATTGGACGTTACACTCTATTTAGTGTTCTTAGAAGTCTTAACTTGCTAGTTTAGCTTTTGGACAACGTTTCGTTAGGTGAAGAAGCCAATAGACCAAGTTAAGTTCAAAATTGCACGAAACGTGAAAAACTTATCTACGCCTAGAATTGAGCATTCCTAAGGCATCAAATTGGACCGTTATACTTTATTTAGTGTTCTTAGAAGTCTTAACTTGCTAGTTTAGCTTTTGGACAACGATTAGTTAGGTAAAGAAGCCAATAGACCACGATAAGTTCAAAATTGCACGAAAAGTAAAAAACTTGTCTATGCATAGAATTGAGCATTCCTAAGGCAACAAATTGGACCATTATACTCTATTTAGTGCTCTTAGAAGTCTTAACTTGCTAGTTTAGCTTTTGGACAACGTTTCGTTAGGTAAAGGAGCCAATAGACCAAGTTAAGTTCAAAATTGCATGAAAAGTGAAAAACTTGTCTATGAATAGAATTGAGCATTCCTAAGGCATTAAATTGGACCGTTATACTCTATTTAGTGTTCTTAGAAGTCTTAACTTGCTAGTTTAGCTTTTGGACAAAGTTTCGTTAGGTAAAGAAGCCAATAGACCAAGTTAAGTTCAAAACTGCATGAAAAGTGAAAAACTTGTCTACGCATAGAATTGACCATTCCTAAGGCATCAAATTGGACTGTTATACTCTATTTAGTGTTCTTAGAAGTCTTAACTTGCTAGTTTAACTTTTGGACAACGTTTCGTTAGGTAAAGAAGCCAATAGACCAAGTTAAGTTCAAAATTGCATGAAACGTGAAAAACTTGTCTATCCATAGAATTGAGCAGTCCTAAGGCATCAAATTGGACCGTTATACTCTATTTAGTGTTCTTCGAAGTCTTAACTTGCTAGTGTAGCTTTTGGACAACGTTTCGTTAGGTGAAGAAACCAATAGACCAAGTTAAGTTCAAAATTGCGCGAAATGTGATAAACTTTTCTATGCATAGAATTGAGCATTCCTAAGGCATCAAATTGGACGTTATACTCTATTTAGTGTTCTTAGAAGTCTTAACTTGCTGGTTTAGCTTTTGGACAACGTTTCGTTAGGTAAAGAAGCCAATAGACCAAGTTAAGTTCAAAATTGCACGAAACGTGAAAAACTTGTCTATGCATAGAATTGAGCAGTCCTAAAGCATCAAATTGGACCGTTATACTCTATTTAGTGTTCTTAGAAGTCTTAACTTGCTAGTTTAGCTTTTGGACAACGTTTCGTTAGGTGAAGAAGCCAATAGACCAAGTTAAGTTCAAAATTGCACGAAACGTGAAAAACTTATCTACGCCTAGAATTGAGCATTCCTAAGGCATCAAATTGGACCGTTATACTTTATTTAGTGTTCTTAGAAGTCTTAACTTGCTAGTTTAGCTTTTGGACAACGATTAGTTAGGTAAAGAAGCCAATAGACCACGTTAAGTTCGGAATTGCACGAAAAGTAAAAAACTTGTCTATGCATAGAATTGAGCATTCCTAAGGCAACAAATTGGACCATTATACTCTATTTAGTGCTCTTAGAAGTCTTAACTTGCTAGTTTAGCTTTTGGACAACGTTTCGTTAGGTAAAGGAGCCAATAGACCAAGTTAAGTTCAAAATTGCATGAAAAGTGAAAAACTTGTCTATGAATAGAATTGAGCATTCCTAAGGCATTAAATTGGACCGTTATACTCTATTTAGTGTTCTTAGCAGTCTTAACTTGCTAGTTTAGCTTTTGGACAAAGTTTCGTTAGGTAAAGAAGCCAATAGACCAAGTTAAGTTCAAAATTGCATGAAAAGTGAAAAACTTGTCTACGCATAGAATTGACCATTCCTAAGGCATCAAATTGGACCGTTATACTCTATTTAGTGTTCTTAGAAGTCTTAACTTGCTAGTTTAACTTTTGGACAACGTTTCGTTAGGTAAAGAAGCCAATAGACCAAGTTAAGTTCAAAATTGCACGAAACGTGAAAAACTTGTCTATGCATAGAATTGAGCAGTCCTAAGGCATCAAATTGGACCGTTATACTCTATTTAGTGTTCTTAGAAGTCTTAACTTGCTAGTTTAGCTTTTGGACAACGTTTCGTAAGGTAAAGAAGCCAATAGAACAAGTTAAGTTCAAAATTGCACGAAAAGTGAAAAACTTTTCTATGCATAGAATTGAGCATTCCTAATGCATTAAATTGGACCGTTATACTCTATTTAGTGTTCTTAGAAGTCTTAACTTGCTAGTTTAGCTTTTGGACAACATTTCGTTAGGTAAAGAAGCCAATAGACCAAGTTAAGTTCAAAATTGCACGAAACGTGAAAAACTTGTCTATGCATAGAATTGAGCAGTCCTAAAGCATCAAATTGGACCGTTATACTCTATTTAGTGTTCTTAGAAGTCTTAACTTGCTAGTTTAGCTTTTGGACAACGTTTCGTTAGGTGAAGAAGCCAATAGACCAAGTTAAGTTCAAAATTGCACGAAACGTGAAAAACTTATCTACGCCTAGAATTGAGCATTCCTAAGGCATCAAATTGGACCGTTATACTTTATTTAGTGTTCTTAGAAGTCTTAACTTGCTAGTTTAGCTTTTGGACAACGATTAGTTAGGTAAAGAAGCCAATAGACCACGTTAAGTTCAAAATTGCACGAAAAGTAAAAAACTTGTCTATGCATAGAATTGAGCATTCCTAAGGCAACAAATTGGACCATTATACTCTATTTAGTACTCTTAGAAGTCTTAACTTGCTAGTTTAGCTTTTGGACAACGTTTCGTTAGGTAAAGGAGCCAATAGACCAAGTTAAGTTCAAAATTGCATGAAAAGTGAAAAACTTGTCTATGAATAGAATTGAGCATTCCTAAGGCATTAAATTGGACCGTTATACTCTATTTAGTGTTCTTAGAAGTCTTAACTTGCTAGTTTAGCTTTTGGACAAAGTTTCGTTAGGTAAAGAAGCCAATAGACCAAGTTAAGTTCAAAATTGCATGAAAAGTGAAAAACTTGTCTACGCATAGAATTGACCATTCCTAAGGCATCAAATTGGAACGTTATACTCTATTTAGTGTTCTTAGAAGTCTTAACTTGCTAGTTTAACTTTTGGACAACGTTTCGTTAGGTAAAGAAGCCAATAGACCAAGTTAAGTTCAAAATTGCACGAAACGTGAAAAACTTGTCTATGCATAGAATTGAGCAGTCCTAAGGCATCAAATTGGACCGTTATACTCTATTTAGTGTTCTTAGAAGTCTTAACTTGCTAGTTTAGCTTTTGGACAACGTTTCGTAAGGTAAAGAAGCCAATAGAACAAGTTAAGTTCAAAATTGCACGAAAAGTGAAAAACTTTTCTATGCATAGAATTGAGCATTCCTAAGGCATTAAATTGGACCGTTATACTCTATTTAGTGTTCTTAGAAGTCTTAACTTGCTAGTTTAGCTTTTGGACAACATTTCGTTAGGTAAAGAGGCCAATAGACCAAGTTAAGTTCAAAATTGCACGAAACGTGAAAAACTTGTCTATGCATAGAATTGAGCAGTCCTAAAGCATCAAATTGGACCGTTATACTCTATTTAGTGTTCTTAGAAGTCTTAACTTGCTAGTTTAGCTTTTGGACAACGTTTCGTTAGGTGAAGAAGCCAATAGACCAAGTTAAGTTCAAAATTGCACGAAACGTGAAAAACTTATCTACGCCTAGAATTGAGCATTCCTAAGGCATCAAATTGGACCGTTATACTTTATTTAGTGTTCTTAGAAGTCTTAACTTGCTAGTTTAGCTTTTGGACAACGATTAGTTAGGTAAAGAAGCCAATAGACCACGTTAAGTTCAAAATTGCACGAAAAGTAAAAAACTTGTCTATGCATAGAATTGAGCATTCCTAAGGCAACAAATTGGACCATTATACTCTATTTAGTGCTCTTAGAAGTCTTAACTTGCTAGTTTAGCTTTTGGACAACGTTTCGTTAGGTAAAGGAGCCAATAGACCAAGTTAAGTTCAAAATTGCACGAAACGTGAAAAACTTGTCTATGCATAGAATTGAGCATTCCTAAGGCATCAAATTGGACCGTTATACTCTATTTAGTGTTCTTAGAAGTCTTAACTTGCTAGTTTAGCTTTTGGACAACGTTTCGTAAGGTAAAGAAGCCAATAGACCAAGTTAAGTTCAAAATTGCACGAAAAGTGAAAAACTTTTCTATGCATAGAATTGAGCATTCCTAAGGCATTAAATTGGACCGTTATACTCTATTTAGTGTTCTTAGAAGTCTTAACTTGCTAGTTTAGCTTTTGGACAACATTTCGTTAGGTAAAGAAGCCAATAGACCAAGTTAAGTTCAAAATTGCACGAAACGTGAAAAACTTGTCTATGCATAGAATTGACCATTCCTAAGGCATCAACTTGCACCGTTATACTCTATTTAGTGTTCTTAGAAGTCTTAACTTGCTAGTTTAGCTTTTGGACAACGTTTCGTAAGGTAAAGAAGCCAATAGACCAAGTTAAGTTCAAAATTGCACGAAACGTGAAAAACTTGTCTAGGCATAGAATTGAGCAGTCCTAAGGCATCAAATTGGACCGTTATACTCTATTTAGTGTTCTTAGAAGTCTTAACTTGCTAGTTTAGCTTTTGGACAACGTTTCGTTAGGTGAAGAAGCCAATAGACCAAGTTAAGTTCAAAATTGCACGAAACGTGAAAAACTTATCTACGCATAGAATTGAGCATTCCTAAGGCATCAACTTGCACCGTTATACTCTATTTAGTGTTCTTAGAAGTCTTAACTTGCTAGTTTAGCTTTTGGACAACGTTTCGTAAGGTAAAGAAGCCAATAGACCAAGTTAAGTTCAAAATTGCACGAAATGTGAAAAACTTGTCTAGGCATAGAATTGAGAAGTCCTAAGGCATCAAATTGGACCGTTATACTCTATTTAGTGTTCTTAGAAGTCTTAACTTGCTAGTTTAGCTTTTGGACAACGATTCGTTAGGTAAAGAAGCCAATAGACCACGTTAAGTTCAAAATTGCACGAAAAGTGAAAAACTTGTCTATGCATAGAATTGAGCATTCCTAAGGCAACAAATTGGACCATTATACTCTATTTAGTGCTCTTAGAAGTCTTAACTTTCTAGTTTAGCTTTTGGACAACGTTTCGTTAGGTAAAGAAGCCAATAGACCAAGTTAAGTTCAAAATTGCATGAAAAGTGAAAAACTTGTCTATGCATAGAATTGAGCATTCCTAAGGCATTAAATTGGACCGTTATACTCTATTTAGTGTTCTTAGAAGTCTTAACTTGCTAGTTTAGCTTTTGGACAACGATTAGTTAGGTAAAGAAGCCAATAGACCACTTTAAGTTCAAAATTGCACGAAAAGTAAAAAACTTGTCTATGCATAGAATTGAGCATTCCTAAGGCAACAACTTGGACCATTATACTCTATTTAGTGCTCTTAGAAATCTTAACTTGCTAGTTTAGCTTTTGGACAACGTTTCGTTAGGTAAAGGAGCCAATAGACCAAGTTAAGTTCAAAATTGCATGAAAAGTGAAAAACTTGTCTATGCATAGAATTGAGCATTCCTAAGGCATTAAATTGGACCGTTATACTCTATTTAGTGTTCTTAGAAGTCTTAACTTGCTAGTTTAGCTTTTGGACAAAGTTTCGTTAGATAAAGAAGCCAATAGACCAAGTTAAGTTCAAAATTGCATGAAAAGTGAAAAACTTGTCTACGCATAGAATTGACCATTCCTAAGGCATCAAATTGGACTGTTATACTCTATTTAGTGTTCTTAGAAGTCTTAACTTGCTAGTTTAACTTTTGGACAACGTTTCGTTAGGTAAAGAAGCCAATAGACCAAGTTAAGTTCAAAATTGCACGAAACGTGAAAAACTTGTCTATGCATAGAATTGAGCAGTCCTAAGGCATCAAATTGGACCGTTATACTCTATTTAGTGTTCTTAGAAGTCTTAACTTGCTAGTTTAGCTTTTGGACAACGTTTCGTAAGGTAAAGAAGCCAATAGACCAAGTTAAGTTCAAAATTGCACGAAAAGTGAAAAACTTTTCTATGCATAGAATTGAGCATTCCTAAGGCATTAAATTGGACCGTTATACTCTATTTAGTGTTCTTAGAAGTCTTAACTTGCTAGTTTAGCTTTTGGACAACATTTCGTTAGGTAAAGAAGCCAATAGACCAAGTTAAGTTCAAAATTGCACGAAACGTGAAAAACTTGTCTATGCATAGAATTGACCATTCCTAAGGCATCAACTTGCACCGTTATACTCTATTTAGTGTTCTTAGAAGTCTTAACTTGCTAGTTTAGCTTTTGGACAACGTTTCGTAAGGTAAAGAAGCCAATAGACCAAGTTAAGTTCAAAATTGCACGAAACGTGAAAAACCTGTCTAGGCATAGAATTGAGCAGTCCTAAGGCATCAAATTGGACCGTTATACTCTATTTAGTGTTCTTAGAAGTCTTAACTTGCTAGTTTAGCTTTTGGACAACGTTTCGTTAGGTGAAGAAGCCAATAGACCAAGTTAAGTTCAAAATTGCACGAAACGTGAAAAACTTATCTACGCATAGAATTGAGCATTCCTAAGGCATCAAATTGGACTGTTATACTCTATTTAGTGTTCTTAGAAGTCTTAACTTGCTAGTTTAGCTTTTGGACAACGATTCGTTAGGTAAAGAAGCCAATAGACCACGTTAAGTTCAAAATTGCACGAAAAGTGAAAAACTTGTCTATGCATAGAATTGAGCATTCCTAAGGCAACAAATTGGACCATTATACTCTATTTAGTGCTCTTAGAAGTCTTAACTTTCTAGTTTAGCTTTTGGACAACGTTTCGTTAGGTAAAGAAGCCAATAGACCAAGTTAAGTTCAAAATTGCATGAAAAGTGAAAAACTTGTCTATGCAAAGAATTGAGCATTCCTAAGGCATCAAATTGGACCGTTATACTCTATTTAGTGTTCTTAGAAGTCTTAACTTGCTAGTTTAGCTTTTCGACAACGATTCGTTAGGTAAAGAAGCCAATAGACCACGTTAAGTTCAAAATTGCACGAAAAGTGAAAAACTTGTCTATGCATAGAATTGAGCATTCCTAAGGCAACAAATTGGACCATTATACTCTATTTAGTGCTCTTAGAAGTCTTAACTTGCTAGTTTAGCTTTTGGACAATGTTTCGTTAGGTAAAGAAGCCAATAGACCAAGTTAAGTTCAAAATTGCATGAAAAGTGAAAAACTTGTCTATGCATAGAATTGAGCATTCCTAAGGCATTAAATTGGACCGTTATACTCTATTTAGTGTTCTTAGAAGTCTTAACTTGCTAGTTTAGCTTTTGGACAAAGTTTCGTTAGGTAAAGAAGCCAATAGACCAAGTTAAGTTCAAAATTGCATGAAAAGTGAAAAACTTGTCTACGCATAGAATTGACCATTCCTAAGGCATCAAATTGGACCGTTATACTCTATTTAGTGTTCTTAGAAGTCTTAACTTGCTAGTTTAACTTTTGGACAACGTTTCGTTAGGTAAAGAAGCCAATAGACCAAGTTAAGTTCAAAATTGCGCGAAACGTGATAAACATTTCTATGCATAGAATTGAGCTTTCCTAAGGCATCAAATTGGACCGTTATACTCTATTTAGTGTTCTTAGAAGTCTTAACTTGCTAGTTTAGCTTTTGGACAACATTTCATTAGGTAAAGAAGCCAATAGACCAAGTTAAGTTCAAAATTGCACGAAACGTGAAAAACTTGTCTATGCATAGAATTGACCATTCCTAAGGCATCAAAATTGGACCGTTATACTCTATTTAGTGTTCTTAGAAGTCTTAACTTGCTGGTTTAGCTTTTGGACAACGTTTCGTTAGGTAAAGAAGCCAATAGACCAAGTTAAGTTCAAAATTGCACGAAACGTGAAAAACTTGTCTATGCATAGAATTGAGCAGTCCTAAGGCATCAAATTGGACCGTTATGCTCTATTTAGTGTTCTTAGAAGTCTTAACTTGCTAGTTTAGCTTTTGGACAACGTTTCGTTAGGTGAAGAAGCCAATAGACCAAGTTAAGTTCAAAATTGCACGAAACGTGAAAAACTTATCTACGCCTAGAATTGAGCATTCCTAAGGCATCAAATTGGACCGTTATGCTTTATTTAGTGTTCTTAGAAGTCTTAACTTGCTAGTTTAGCTTTTGGACAACGATTAGTTAGGTAAAGAAGCCAATAGACCACGTTAAGTTCAAAATTGCACGAAAAGTAAAAAACTTGTCTATGCATAGAATTGAGCATTCCTAAGGCAACAAATTGGACCATTATACTCTATTTAGTTCTCTTAGAAGTCTTAACTTGCTAGTTTAGCTTTTGGACAACGTTTCGTTAGGTAAAGGAGCCAATAGACCAAGTTAAGTTCAAAATTGCATGAAAAGTGAAAAACTTGTGTATGCATAGAATTGAGCATTCCTAAGGCATTAAATTGGACCGTTATACTCTATTTAGTGTTCTTAGAAGTCTTAACTTGCTAGTTTAGCTTTTGGACAAAGTTTCGTTAGGTAAAGAAGCCAATAGACCAAGTTAAGTTCAAAATTGCATGAAAAGTGAAAAACTTGTCTACGCATAGAATTGAGCATTCCTAAGGCATCAAATTGGACCGTTATACTCTATTTAGTGTTCTTAGAAGTCTTAACTTGCTAGTTTAACTTTTGGACAACGTTTCGTTAGGTAAAGAAGCCAATAGACCAAGTTAAGTTCAAAATTGCACGAAACGTGAAAAACTTGTCTATGCATAGAATTGAGCAGTCCTAAGGCATCAAATTGGACCGTTATACTCTATTTAGTGTTCTTCGAAGTCTTAACTTGCTAGTTTAGCTTTTGGACAACGTTTCGTTACGTGAAGAAGCCAATAGACCAAGTTAAGTTCAAAATTGCACGAAAAGTGAAAAACTTTTCTATGCATAGAATTGAGCATTCCTAAGGCATTAAATTGGACCGTTATACTCTATTTAGTGTTCTTAGAAGTCTTAACTTGCTAGTTTAGCTTTTGGACAACGTTTCGTTAGGTAAAGGAGCCAATAGACCAAGTTAAGTTCAAAATTGCATGAAAAGTGAAAAACTTGTGTATGCATAGAATTGAGCATTCCTAAGGCATTAAATTGGACCGTTATACTCTATTTAGTGTTCTTAGAAGTCTTAACTTGCTAGTTTAGCTTTTGGACAAAGTTTCGTTAGGTAAAGAAGCCAATAGACCAAGTTAAGTTCAAAATTGCATGAAAAGTGAAAAACTTGTCTACGCATAGAATTGACCATTCCTAAGGCATCAAATTGGACCGTTATACTCTATTTAGTGTTCTTAGAAGTCTTAACTTGCTAGTTTAACTTTTGGACAACGTTTCGTTAGGTAAAGAAGCCAATAGACCAAGTTAAGTTCAAAATTGCACGAAACGTGAAAAACTTGTCTATGCATAGAATTGAGCAGTCCTAAGGCATCAAATTGGACCGTTATACTCTATTTAGTGTTCTTCGTAGTCTTAACTTGCTAGTTTAGCTTTTGGACAACGTTTCGTTACGTGAAGAAGCCAATAGACCAAGTTAAGTTCAAAATTGCACGAAAAGTGAAAAACTTTTCTATGCATAGAATTGAGCATTCCTAAGGCATTAAATTGGACCGTTATACTCTATTTAGTGTTCTTAGAAGTCTTAACTTGCTAGTTTAGCTTTTGGACAACATTTCGTTAGGTAAAGAAGCCAATAGACCAAGTTAAGTTTGAAATTGCACGAAACGTGAAGAACTTGTCTATACATAGAATTGACCATTCCTAAGGCATCAACTTGCACCGTTATACTCTATTTAGTGTTCTTAGAAGTCTTAACTTGCTAGTTTAGCTTTTGGACAACGTTTCGTTAGGTAAAGAAGCCAATAGACCAAGTTAAGTTCAAAATTGCACGAAACGTGAAAAACTTGTCTAGGCATAGAATTGAGCAGTCCTAAGGCATCAAATTGGACCATTATACTCTATTTAGTGTTCTGAGAAGTCTTAACTTGCTAATTTAGCTTTTGGACAACGTTTCGTTAGGTGAAGAAGCCAATAGACCAAGTTAAGTTCAAAATTGCACGAAACGTGAAAAACTTATCTACGCATAGAATTGAGCATTCCTAAGGCATCAAATTGGACCGTTATACTCTATTTAGTGTTCTTAGAAGTCTTAACTTGCTAGTTTAGCTTTTGGACAACGATTCGTTAGGTAAAGAAGCCAATAGACCACGTTAAGTTCAAAATTGCACGAAAAGTGAAAAACTTGTCTATGCATAGAATTGAGCATTCCTAAGGCAACAAATTGGACCATTATACTCTATTTAGTGCTCTTAGAAGTCTTAACTTTCTAGTTTAGCTTTTGGACAACGTTTCGTTAGGTAAGGAAGCCAATAGACCAAGTTAAGTTCAAAATTGCATGAAAAGTGAAAAACTTGTCTATGCATAGAATTGAGCATTCCTAAGGCATCAAATTGGACCGTTATACTCTATTTAGTGGTCTTAGAAGTCTTAACTTGCTAGTTTAGCTTTTGGACAACGATTCGTTAGGTAAAGAAGCCAATAGACCAAGTTAAGTTCAAAATTGCACGAAACGTGAAAAACTTGTCTATGCATAGAATTGAGCAGTCCTAAGGCATCAAATTGGACCGTTATACTCTATTTAGTGTTCTTCGAAGTCTTAACTTGCTAGTTTAGCTTTTGGACAACGTTTCGTTACGTGAAGAAGCCAATAGACCAAGTTAAGTTCAAAATTGCACGAAAAGTGAAAAACTTTTCTATGCATAGAATTGAGCATTCCTAAGTCATTAAATTGGACCGTTATACTCTATTTAGTGTTCTTAGAAGTCGTAACTTGCTAGTTTAGCTTTTGGACAACATTTCGTTAGGTAAAGAAGCCTATAGACCAAGTTAAGTTCAAAATTGCACGAAACGTGAAAAACTTATCTACGCATAGAATTGAGCATTCCTAAGGCATCAAATTGGACCGTTATACTTTATTTAGTGTTCTTAGAAGTCTTAACTTGCTAGTTTAGCTTTTGGACAACGATTCGTTAGGTAAAGAAGCCAATAGACCACGTTAAGTTCAAAATTGCACGAAAAGTAAAAAACTTGTCTATGCATAGA
The DNA here is from genome assembly GCF_013401445.1 of Tripterygium wilfordii. Taxonomy (NCBI): domain Eukaryota; kingdom Viridiplantae; phylum Streptophyta; class Magnoliopsida; order Celastrales; family Celastraceae; genus Tripterygium; species Tripterygium wilfordii. The sequence goes on from NC_052254.1 coordinate 6,828,377, forward strand.
ATTGAGCATTCCTAAGGCAACAAATTGGACCATTATACTCTATTTAGTGCTCTTACAAGTCTTAACTTGCTAGTTTAGCTTTTGGACAACGTTTCGTTAGGTAAAGGAGCCAATAGACCAAGTTAAGTTCAAAATTGCTTGAAAAGTGAAAAACTTGTCTATGCATAGAATTGAGCATTCCTAAGGCATTAAATTGGACCGTTATACTCTATTTAGTGTTCTTAGAAGTCTTAACTTGCTAGTTTAGCTTTTGGACAAAGTTTCGTTAGGTAAAGAAGCCAATAGACCAAGTTAAGTTCAAAATTGCATGAAAAGTGAAAAACTTGTCTACGCATAGAATTGACCATTCCTAAGGCATCAAATTGGACCGTTATACTCTATTTAGTGTTCTTAGAAGTCTTAACTTGCTAGTTTAACTTTTGGACAACGTTTCGTTAGGTAAAGAAGCCAATAGGCCAAGTTAAGTTCAAAATTGCATGAAAAGTGAAAAACTTGTCTATGCATAGAATTGAGCATTCCTAAGGCATTAAATTGGACCGTTATACCCTATTTAGTGTTCTTAGAAGTCTTAACTTGCTAGTTTAGCTTTTGGACAACATTTCGTTAGGTAAAGAAGCCAATAGACCAAGTTAAGTTCAAAATTGCACGAAACGTGAAAAACTTGTCTATGCATAGAATTGACCATTCCTAAGGCATCAAATTGGACCGTTATACTCTATTTAGTGTTCTTAGAAGTCTTAACTTGCTGGTTTAGCTTTTAGACAACGTTTCGTTAGGTAAAGAAGCCAATAGACCAAGTTAAGTTCAAAATTGCACGAAACGTGAAAAACTTGTCTATGCATAGAATTGAGCATTCCTAAGGCATCAAATTGGACCGTTATACTCTATTTAGTGTTCTTAGAAGTCTTAACTTGCTAGTTTAGCTTTTGGACAACATCTCGTTAGGTAAAGAAGCCAATAGACCAAGTTAAGTTCAAAATTGCACGAAACGTGAAAAACTTGTCTAAGCATAGAATTGAGCATTCCTAGGGCATCAAATTAGACCGTTATACTCTATTTAGTGTTCTTAGAAGTCTTAACTTGCTAGTTTAGCTTTTGGACAACATCTCGTTAGGTAAAGAAGCCAATAGACCAAGTTAAGTTCAAAATTGCACGAAACGTGAAAAACTTGTCTATGCATAGAATTGACCATTCCTAAGGCATCAACTTGCACCGTTATACTCTATTTAGTGTTCTTAGAAGTCTTAACTTGCTAGTTTAGCTTTTGGACAACGTTTCGTTAGGTAAAGAAGCCAATAGACCAAGTTAAGTTCAAAATTGCACGAAACGTGAAAAACTTGTCTAGGCATAGAATTGAGCAGTCCTAAGGCATCAAATTGGACCGTTATACTCTATTTAGTGTTCTGAGAAGTCTTAACTTGCTAATTTAGCTTTTGGACAACGTTTCGTTAGGTGAAGAAGCCAATAGACCAAGTTAAGTTCAAAATTGCACGAAACGTGAAAAACTTATCTACGCATAGAATTGAGCATTCCTAAGGCATCAAATTGGACCGTCATACTCTATTTAGTGTTCTTAGAAGTCTTAACTTGCTAGTTTAGCTTTTGGACAACGATTCGTTAGGTAAAGAAGCCAATAGACCACGTTAAGTTCAAAATTGCACGAAAAGTGAAAAACTTGTCTATGCATAGAATTGAGCATTCCTAAGGCAACAAATTGGACCATTATACTCTATTTAGTGCTCTTAGAAGTCTTAACTTTCTAGTTTAGCTTTTGGACAACGTTTCGTTAGGTAAAGAAGCCAATAGACCAAGTTAAGTTCAAAATTGCATGAAAAGTGAAAAACATGTCTATGCATAGAATTGAGCATTCCTAAGGCATCAAATTGGACCGTTATACTCTATTTAGTGTTCTTAGAAGTCTTAACTTGCTAGTTTAGCTTTTGGACAACGATTCGTTAGGTAAAGAAGCCAATAGACCAAGTTAAGTTCAAAATTGCACGAAACGTGAAAAACTTGTCTATGCATAGAATTGAGCAGTCCTAAGGCATCAAATTGGACCGTTATACTCTATTTAGTGTTCTTCGAAGTCTTAACTTGCTAGTTTAGCTTTTGAACAACGTTTCGTTACGTGAAGAAGCCAATAGACCAAGTTAAGTTCAAAATTGCACGAAAAGTGAAAAACTTTTCTATGCATAGAATTGAGCATTCCTAAGGCATTAAATTGGACCGTTATACTCTATTTAGTGTTCTTAGAAGTCTAACTTGCTAGTTTAGCTTTTGGACAACATTTCGTTAGGTAAAGAAGCCAATAGACCAAGTTAAGTTCAAAATTGCACGAAACGTGAAAAACTTATCTACGCATAGAATTGAGCATTCCTAAGGCATCAAATTGGACCGTTATACTTTATTTAGTGTTCTTAGAAGTCTTAACTTGCTAGTTTAGCTTTTGGACAACGATTCGTTAGGTAAAGAAGCCAATAGACCACGTTAAGTTCAAAATTGCACGAAAAGTAAAAAACTTGTCTATGCATAGAATTGAGCATTCCTAAGGCAACAAATTGGACCATTATACTCTATTTAGTGCTCTTACAAGTCTTAACTTGCTAGTTTAGCTTTTGGACAACGTTTCGTTAGGTAAAGGAGCCAATAGACCAAGTTAAGTTCAAAATTGCTTGAAAAGTGAAAAACTTGTCTATGCATAGAATTGAGCATTCCTAAGGCATTAAATTGGACCGTTATACCCTATTTAGTGTTCTTAGAAGTCTTAACTTGCTAGTTTAGCTTTTGGACAACATTTCGTTAGGTAAAGAAGCCAATAGACCACTTTAAGTTCAAAATTGCACGAAAAGTAAAAAACTTGTCTACGCATAGAATTGAGCATTCCTAAGGCATCAAATTGGACCGTTATACTCTATTTAGTGTTCTTAGAAGTCTTAACTTTCTAGTTTAGCTTTTGGACAACGTTTCGTTAGGTAAAGAAGCCAATAGACCAAGTTAAGTTCAAAATTGCATGAAAAGTGAAAAACTTGTCTATGCATAGAATTGAGCATTCCTAAGGCAACAAATTGGACCATTATACTCTATTTAGTGCTCTTACAAGTCTTAACTTGCTAGTTTAGCTTTTGGACAACGTTTCGTTAGGTAAAGGAGCCAATAGACCAAGTTAAGTTCAAAATTGCTTGAAAAGTGAAAAACTTGTCTATGCATAGAATTGAGCATTCCTAAGGCATCAAATTGGACCGTTATACTCTATTTAGTGTTCTTCGAAGTCTTAACTTGCTAGTTTAGCTTTTGGACAACGTTTCGTTACATGAAGAAGCCAATAGACCAAGTTAAGTTCAAAATTGCACGAAAAGTGAAAAACTTTTCTATGCATAGAATTGAGCATTCCTAAGGCAACAAATTGGACCATTATACTCTATTTAGTGCTCTTCGAAGTCTTAACTTTCTAGTTTAGCTTTTGGACAACGTTTCGTTAGGTAAAGAAGCCAATAGACCAAGTTAAGTTCAAAATTGCATGAAAAGTGAAAAACTTGTCTATGCATAGAATTGAGCATTCCTAAGGCATTAAATTGGACCGTTATACCCTATTTAGTGTTCTTAGAAGTCTTAACTTGCTAGTTTAGCTTTTGGACAACATTTCGTTAGGTAAAGAAGCCAATAGACCAAGTTAAGTTCAAAATTGCACGAAACGTGAAAAACTTGTCTATGCATAGAATTGAGCCATTCCTAATGGCATCAAATTGGACCGTTATACTCTATTTAGTGTTCTTAGAAGTCTTAACTTGCTAGGTTTAGCTTTTAGGACAACGTTCGTTAGGTAAAGAAGCCAATAGACCAAGTTAAGTTCAAAATTGCACGAAACGTGAAAAAACTTGTCTATGCATAGAATTGAGCATTCCTAAGGCATCAAATTGGACCGTTATACTCTATTTAGTGTTCTTAGAAGTCTTAACTTGCTAGTTTAGCTTTTGGACAACATCTCGTTAGGTAAAGAAGCCAATAGACCAAGTTAAGTTCAAAATTACACGAAACGTGAAAAACTTGTCTATGCATAGAATTGAGCATTCCTAAGGCATCAAATTGGACCGTTATACTCTATTTAGTGTTCTTAGAAGTCTTAACTTGCTAGTTTAGCTTTTGGACAACGATTCGTTAGGTAAAGAAGCCAATAGACCACGTTAAGTTCAAAATTGCACGAAAAGTAAAAAACTTGTCTATGCATAGAATTGAGCATTCCTAAGGCAACAAATTGGACCATTATACTCTATTTAGTGCTCTTACAAGTCTTAACTTGCTAGTTTAGCTTTTGGACAACGTTTCGTTAGGTAAAGGAGCCAATAGACCAAGTTAAGTTCAAAATTGCTTGAAAAGTGAAAAACTTGTCTATGCATAGAATTGAGCATTCCTAAGGCATCAAATTGGACCGTTATACTCTATTTAGTGTTCTTCGAAGTCTTAACTTGCTAGTTTAGCTTTTGGACAACGTTTCGTTACATGAAGAAGCCAATAGACCAAGTTAAGTTCAAAATTGCACGAAAAGTGAAAAACTTTTCTATGCATAGAATTGAGCATTCCTAAGGCAACAAATTGGACCATTATACTCTATTTAGTGCTCTTAGAAGTCTTAACTTTCTAGTTTAGCTTTTGGACAACGTTTCGTTAGGTAAAGAAGCCAATAGACCAAGTTAAGTTCAAAATTGCATGAAAAGTGAAAAACTTGTCTATGCATAGAATTGAGCATTCCTAAGGCATTAAATTGGACCGTTATACCCTATTTAGTGTTCTTAGAAGTCTTAACTTGCTAGTTTAGCTTTTGGACAACATTTCGTTAGGTAAAGAAGCCAATAGACCAAGTTAAGTTCAAAATTGCACGAAACGTGAAAAACTTGTCTATGCATAGAATTGACCATTCCTAAGGCATCAAATTGGACCGTTATACTCTATTTAGTGTTCTTAGAAGTCTTAACTTGCTGGTTTAGCTTTTAGACAACGTTTCGTTAGGTAAAGAAGCCAATAGACCAAGTTAAGTTCAAAATTGCACGAAACGTGAAAAACTTGTCTATGCATAGAATTGAGCATTCCTAAGGCATCAAATTGGACCGTTATACTCTATTTAGTGTTCTTAGAAGTCTTAACTTGCTAGTTTAGCTTTTGGACAACATCTCGTTAGGTAAAGAAGCCAATAGACCAAGTTAAGTTCAAAATTACACGAAACGTGAAAAACTTGTCTATGCATAGAATTGAGCATTCCTAAGGCATCAAATTGGACCGTTATACTCTATTTAGTGTTCTTATAAGTCTTAACTTGCTAGTTTAGCTTTTGGACAACGATTCGTTAGGTAAAGAAGCCAATAGACCACGTTAAGTTCAAAATTGCACGAAAAGTAAAAAACTTGTCTATGCATAGAATTGAGCATTCCTAAGGCAACAAATTGGACCATTATACTCTATTTAGTGCTCTTACAAGTCTTAACTTGCTAGTTTAGCTTTTGGACAACGTTTCGTTAGGTAAAGGAGCCAATAGACCAAGTTAAGTTCAAAATTGCTTGAAAAGTGAAAAACTTGTCTATGCATAGAATTGAGCATTCCTAAGGCATCAAATTGGACCGTTATACTCTATTTAGTGTTCTTCGAAGTCTTAACTTGCTAGTTTAGCTTTTGGACAACGTTTCGTTACATGAAGAAGCCGATAGACCAAGTTAAGTTCAAAATTGCACGAAAAGTGAAAAACTTTTCTATGCATAGAATTGAGCATTCCTAAGGCAACAAATTGGACCATTATACTCTATTTAGTGCTCTTAGAAGTCTTAACTTTCTAGTTTAGCTTTTGGACAACGTTTCGTTAGGTAAAGAAGCCAATAGACCAAGTTAAGTTCAAAATTGCATGAAATGTGAAAAACTTGTCTATGCATAGAATTGAGCATTCCTAAGGCATTAAATTGGACCGTTATACCCTATTTAGTGTTCTTAGAAGTCTTAACTTGCTAGTTTAGCTTTTGGACAACATTTCGTTAGGTAAAGAAGCCAATAGACCAAGTTAAGTTCAAAATTGCACGAAACGTGAAAAACTTGTCTATGCATAGAATTGACCATTCCTAAGGCATCAAATTAGACCGTTATACTCTATTTAGTGTTCTTAGAAGTCTTAACTTGCTGGTTTAGCTTTTAGGACAACGTTTCGTTAGGTAAAGAAGCCAATAGACCAAGTTAAGTTCAAAATTGCACGAAACGTGAAAAACTTGTCTATGCATAGAATTGAGCATTCCTAAGGCATCAAATTGGACCGTTATACTCTATTTAGTGTTCTTAGAAGTCTTAACTTGCTAGTTTAGCTTTTGGACAACATCTCGTTAGGTAAAGAAGCCAATAGACCAAGTTAAGTTCAAAATTGCACGAAACGTGAAAAACTTGTCTATGCATAGAATTGAGCATTCCTAAGGCATCAAATTGGACCGTTATACTCTATTTAGTGTTCTTAGAAGTCTTAACTTGCTAGTTTAGCTTTTGGACAACGATTCGTTAGGTAAAGAAGCCAATAGACCACGTTAAGTTCAAAATTGCACGAAAAGTAAAAAACTTGTCTACGCATAGAATTGAGCATTCCTAAGGCAATCAAATTGGACCATTATACTCTATTTAGTGCTTCTTACAAGTCTTAACTTGCTAGTTTAGCTTTTGGACAACGTTTCGTTAGGTAAAGGAAGCCAATAGACCAAGTTAAGTTCAAAATTGCTTGAAAAGTGAAAAACTTGTCTATGCATAGAATTGAGCATTCCTAAGGCATCAAATTGACCGTTATACTCTATTTAGTGTTCTTCGAAGTCTTAACTTGCTAGTTTAGCTTTTGGACAACGTTTCGTTACATGAAAGAAGCCAATAGACCAAGTTAAGTTCAAAATTGCACGAAAAGTGAAAAACTTTTCTATGCATAGAATTGAGCATTCCTAAGGCAACAAATTGGACCATTATACTCTATTTAGTGCTCTTAGAAGTCTTAACTTTCTAGTTTAGCTTTTGGACAACGTTTCGTTAGGTAAAGAAGCCAATAGACCAAGTTAAGTTCAAAATTGCATGAAAAGTGAAAAACTTGTCTATGCATAGAATTGAGCATTCCTAAGGCATTAAATTGGACCGTTATACCCTATTTAGTGTTCTTAGAAGTCTTAACTTGCTAGTTTAGCTTTTGGACAACATTTCGTTAGGTAAAGAAGCCAATAGACCAAGTTAAGTTCAAAATTGCACGAAACGTGAAAAACTTGTCTATGCATAGAATTGACCATTCCTAAGGCATCAAATTGGACCGTTATACTCTATTTAGTGTTCTTAGAAGTCTTAACTTGCTGGTTTAGCTTTTAGACAACGTTTCGTTAGGTAAAGAAGCCAATAGACCAAGTTAAGTTCAAAATTGCACGAAACGTGAAAAACTTGTCTATGCATAGAATTGACCATTCCTAAGGCATCAAATTGGACCGTTATACTCTATTTAGTGTTCTTAGAAGTCTTAACTTGCTGGTTTAGCTTTTAGACAACGATTCGTTAGGTAAAGAAGCCAATAGACCACGTTAAGTTCAAAATTGCACGAAAAGTAAAAAACTTGTCTATGCATAGAATTGAGCATTCCTAAGGCAATAAATTGGACCATTATACTCTATTTAGTACTCTTACAAGTCTTAACTTGCTAGTTTAGCTTTTGGACAACGTTTCGTTAGGTAAAGGAGCCAATAGACCAAGTTAAGTTCAAAATTGCTTGAAAAGTGAAAAACTTGTCTATGCATAGAATTGAGCATTCCTAAGGCATCAAATTGGACCGTTATACTCTATTTAGTGTTCTTCGAAGTCTTAACTTGCTAGTTTAGCTTTTGGACAACGTTTCGTTACAGGTAAAGAAGCCAATAGACCAAGTTAAGTTCAAAATTGCACGAAAAGTGAAAAACTTGTCTATGCATAGAATTGAGCATTCCTAAGGCAACAAATTGGACCAGTTATACTCTATTTAGTGCTCTTAGAAGTCTTAACTTGCTAGTTTAGCTTTTGGACAACGTTTCGTTAGGTAAAGAAGCCAATAGACCAAGTTAAGTTCAAAATTGCATGAAAAGTGAAAAACTTGTCTATGCATAGAATTGAGCATTCCTAAGGCATTAAATTGGACCGTTATACCCTATTTAGTGTTCTTAGAAGTCTTAACTTGCTAGTTTAGCTTTTGGACAACATTTCGTTAGGTAAAGAAGCCAATAGACCAAGTTAAGTTCAAAATTGCACGAAACGTGAAAAAACTTGTCTATGCATAGAATTGACCATTCCTAAGGCATCAAATTGGACCGTTATACTCTATTTAGTGTTCTTAGAAGTCTTAACTTGCTGGTTTAGCTTTTAGACAACGTTTCGTTAGGTAAAGAAGCCAATAGACCAAGTTAAGTTCAAAATTGCACGAAACGTGAAAAACTTGTCTATGCATAGAATTGAGCATTCCTAAGGCATCAAATTGGACCGTTATACTCTATTTAGTGTTCTTAGAAGTCTTAACTTGCTAGTTTAGCTTTTGGACAACATCTCGTTAGGTAAAGAAGCCAATAGACCAAGTTAAGTTCAAAATTGCACGAAACGTGAAAAACTTGTCTATGCATAGAATTGACCATTCCTAAGGCATCAAATTGGACCGTTATACTCTATTTAGTGTTCTTAGAAGTCTTAACTTGCTAGTTTAGCTTTTGGACAACGTTTCGTTAGGTAAAGAAGCCAATAGACCAAGTTAAGTTCAAAATTGCACGAAACGTGAAAAACTTGTCTAGGCATAGAATTGAGCAGTCCTAAGGCATCAAATTGGACCGTTATACTCTATTTAGTGTTCTTAGAAGTCTTAATTTGCTAGTTTAGCTTTTGGACAACGTTTCGTTAGGTGAAGAAGCCAATAGACCATGTTAAGTTCAAAATTGCACGAAACGTAAAAAACTTATCTACGCATCGAATTGAGCATTCCTAAGGCATCAAATTGGACCGTTATACTCTATTTAGTGTTCTTAGAAGTCTTAACTTGCTAGTTTAGCTTTTGGATAACGATTCGTTAGGTAAAGAAGCCAATAGACCACGTCAAGTTCAAAATTGCACGAAAAGTGAAAAACTTGTCTATGCATAGAATTGAGCATTCCTAAGGCAACAAATTGGACCATTATACTCTATTTAGTGCTCTTAGAAGTCTTAACTTGCTAGTTTAGCTTTTGGACAACATCTCGTTAGGTAAAGAAGCCAATAGACCAAGTTAAGTTCAAAATTGCACGAAACGTGAAAAACTTGTCTATGCATAGAATTGACCATTCCTAAGGCATCAAATTGGACCGTTATACTCTATTTAGTGTTCTTAGAAGTCTTAACTTGCTGGTTTAGCTTTTGGACAACGTTTCGTTAGGTAAAGAAGCCAATAGACCAAGTTAAGTTCAAAATTGCACGAAACGTGAAAAACTTGTCTATGCATAGAATTGAGCATTCCTAAGGCATCAAATTGGACCGTTATACTCTATTTAGTGTTCTTAGAAGTCTTAACTTGCTAGTTTAGCTTTTGGACAACATCTCGTTAGGTAAAGAAGCCAATAGACCAAGTTAAGTTCAAAATTGCACGAAACGTGAAAAACTTGTCTATGCATAGAATTGACCATTCCTAAGGCATCAAATTGGACCGTTATACTCTATTTAGTGTTCTTAGAAGTCTTAACTTGCTAGTTTAGCTTTTGGACAACGTTTCGTTAGGTAAAGAAGCCAATAGACCAAGTGAAGTTCAAAATTGCACGAAACGTGAAAAACTTGTCTAGGCGTAGAATTGAGCAGTCCTAAGGCATCAAATTGGACCGTTATACTCTATTTAGTGTTCTTAGAAGTCTTAATTTGCTAGTTTAGCTTTTGGACAACGTTTCGTTAGGTGAAGAAGCCAATACACCAAGTTAAGTTCAAAATTGCACGAAACGTGAAAAACTTATCTACGCATAGAATTGAGCATTCCTAAGGCATCAAATTGGACCGTTATACTCTATTTAGTGTTCTTAGAAGTCTTAACTTTCTAGTTTAGCTTTTGGACAACGATTCGTTAGGTAAAGAAGCCAATAGACCACGTCAAGTTCAAAATTGCACGAAAAGTGAAAAACTTGTCTATGCATAGAATTGAGCATTCCTAAGGCAACAAATTGGACCATTATACTCTATTTAGTGCTCTTAGAAGTCTTAACTTGCTAGTTTAGCTTTTGGACAACATCTCGTTAGGTAAAGAAGCCAATAGACCAAGTTAAGTTCAAAATTGCACGAAACGTGAAAAACTTGTCTATGCATAGAATTGACCATTCCTAAGGCATCAAATTGGACCGTTATACTCTATTTAGTGTTCTTAGAAGTCTTAACTTGCTAGTTTAGCTTTTGGACAACGATTCGTTAGGTAAAGAAGCCAATAGACCAAGTTAAGTTCAAAATTGCACGAAACGTGAAAAACTTGTCTATGCATAGAATTGAGCCATTCCTAAGGCATCAAATTGGACCGTTTATACTCTATTTAGTGTTCTTAGAAGTCTTAACTTGCTAGTTTAGCTTTTGGACAACGTTTCGTTAGGTAAAGAAGCCAATAGACCAAGTTAAGTTCAAAATTGCACGAAACGTGAAAAACTTGTCTATGCATAGAATTGAGCATTCCTAAGGCATCAAATTGGACCGTTATACTCTATTTAGTGTTCTTAGAAGTCTTAACTTTGCTAGTTTAGCTTTTGGACAACGTTTCGTTAGGTAAAGAAGCCAATAGACCAGGTTAAGTTCAAAATTGCACGAAACGTGAAAAAACTTGTCTACGCATAGAATTGAGCATTCCTAAGGCATCAAATTGGACCGTTATACTCTATTTAGTGCTTCTTAGAAGTCTTAACTTGCTAGTTTAGCTTTGGATAAACAGCTTCGTTAGGTAAAGAAGCCAATAGACCAAGTAAGTTCAAAATTGCACGAAACGTGAAAAACTTGTCCTATGCATAGAATTGAGCATTCCTAAGGCATCAAATTGGACCGTTATACTCTATTTAGTGTTCTTAGAAGTCTTAACTTGCTAGTTTAGCTTTTGGACAACGTTTCGTTAGGTAAAGAAGCCAATAGACCAAGTTAAGTTCAAAAATTGCACGAAACGTGAAAAACTTGTCTATGCATAGAATTGAGCCATTCCTAAGGCATCAAATTGGACCGTTATACTCTATTTAGTGTTCTTAGAAGTCTTAACTTGCTAGTTTAGCTTTTGGACAACAGTTTCGTTAGGTAAGAAGCCAATAGACCAAGTTAAGTTCAAAATTGCACGAAACGTGAAAAACTTGTCTACTGCATAGAATTGAGCATTCCTAAGGCATCAAATTGGACCGTTATACTCTATTTAGTGTTCTTAGAAGTCTTAACTTGCTAGTTTAGCTTTTGGACAACGATTCGTTAGGTAAAGAAGCCAATAGACCAAGTTAAGTTCAAAAATTGCACGAAACGTGAAAAACTTGTCTATGCATAGAATTGAGCATTCCTAAGGCATCAAATTGGACCAGTTATACTCTATTTAGTGTTCTTAGAAGTCTTAACTTGCTAGTTTAGCTTTTGGACAACGTCTTCGTTAGGTAAAGAAGCCAATAGACCAAGTTAAGTTCAAAATTGCACGAAACGTGAAAAAACTTGTCTATGCATAGAATTGAGCCATTCCTAAGGCATCAAATTGGACCGTTATACTCTATTTAGTGTTCTTAGAAGTCTAACTTGCTAGGTTTAGCTTTTGGACAACGTTTCGTTAGGTAAAGAGCCAATAGACCAAGTTAAGTTCAAAATTGCATGAAACGTGAAAAACTTGTCTATGCATAGAATTGAGCATTCCTAAGGCATCAAATTGGACCGTTATACTCTATTTAGTGGTTCTTAGAAGTCTTAACTTGCTAGTTTAGCTTTTGGACAACGATCTCGTTAGGTAAAGAAGCCAATAGACCACGTTAAGTTCAAAATTGCACGAAACGTGAAAAAACTTGTCTATGCATAGAATTGAGCATTCCTAAGGCATCAAATTGGACCGTTATACTCTATTTTAGTGTTCTTAGAAGTCTTAACTTGCTAGTTTAGGCTTTTGGACAACGATTCGTTAGGTAAAGAAGCCAATAGACCAAGTTAAGTTCAAAATTGCACGAAACGTGAAAAACTTGTCTATGCATAGAATGAGCATTCCTAAGGCATCAAATTGGACCAGTTATACTCTATTTAGTGTTCTTAGAAGTCTTAACTTGCTAGTTTAGCTTTTGGACAAAGTTTCGTTAGGTAAAGAAGCCAATAGACCAAGTTAAGTTCAAATTGCATGAAAAGTGAAAAACTTGTCTATGCATAGAAATTGACCATCCTAAGGCATCAAATAGGACCGTTATACTCTATTTAGTGTTCTTAGAAGTCTTAACTTGCTTAGTTTAGCTTTTGGAAAAGTTTCGTTAGGTAAAGAAGCCAATAGACCAAGTTAAGTTCAAAATTGCACGAACGTGAAAAACTTGTCTATGCATAGAATTGAGCAGTCCTAAGGCATCAAATTGGACCGTTATACTCTATTTAGTGTTTCTTAGAAGTCTTAACTTGCTAGTTTAGCTTTTGGACAACGTTTTCGTTAGGTAAAGAAGCCAATAGACCAAGTTAAGTTCAAAATTGCACGAAACGTGAAAAACTTGTCTATGCATAGAATTGAGCATTCCTAAGGCATCAAATTGGACCGTTATACTCTATTTAGTGTTCTTAGAAGTCTTAACTTGCTAGTTTAGCTTTTGGACAACATTCGTTAGGTAAAGAAGCCAATAGACCAAGTTAAGTTCAAAATTGCACGAAACGTGAAAAACTTGTCTATGCATAGAATTGAGCATTCCTAAGGCATCAAATTGGACCGTTATACTCTATTTAGTGTTCTTAGAAGTCTTAACTTGCTAGTTTAGCTTTTGGACAACGTTTCGTTAGGTAAAGAAGCCAATAGACCAAGTTAAGTTCAAAATTGCACGAAACGTGAAAAACTTGTCTATGCATAGAATTGAGCATTCCTAAGGCATCAAATTGGACCGTTATACTCTATTTAGTGTTCTTAGAAGTCTTAACTTGCTAGTTTAGCTTTTGGACAACGTTTCGTTAGGTAAAGAAGCCAATAGACCAAGTTAAGTTCAAAATTGCACGAAAGTGAAAAACTTGTCTATGCATAGAATTGAGCATTCCTAAGGCATCAAATTGGACCGTTATACTCTATTTAGTGTTCTTAGAAGTCTTAACTTGCTAGTTTAGCTTTTGGACAACGTTTCGTTAGGTAAAGAAGCCAATAGACCAAGTTAAGTTCAAAATTGCACGAAACGTGAAAAACTTGTCTATGCATAGAATTGAGCATTCCTAAGGCATCAAATTGGACCGTTATACTCTATTTAGTGTTCTTAGAAGTCTTAACTTGCTAGTTTAGCTTTTGGACAACGTTTCGTTAGGTAAAGAAGCCAATAGACCAAGTTAAGTTCAAAATTGCACGAAACGTGAAAAACTTGTCTATGCATAGAATTGCATTCCTAAGGCATCAAATTGGACCGTTATACTCTATTTAGTGTTCTTAGAAGTCTTAACTTGCTAGTTTAGCTTTTGGACAACGTTTCGTTAGGTAAAGAAGCCAATAGACCAAGTTAAGTTCAAAATTGCACGAAACGTGAAAAACTTGTCTATGCATAGAATTGAGCATTCCTAAGGCATCAAATTGGACCGTTATACTCTATTTAGTGTTCTTAGAAGTCTTAACTTGCTAGTTTAGCTTTTGGACAACGTTTCGTTAGGTAAAGAAGCCAATAGACCAAGTTAAGTTCAAAATTGCACGAAACGTGAAAAACTTGTCTATGCATAGAATTGAGCATTCCTAAGGCATCAAATTGGACCGTTATACTCTATTTAGTGTTCTTAGAAGTCTTAACTTGCTAGTTTAGCTTTTGGACAAACGTTTCGTTAGGTAAAGAAGCCAATAGACCAAGTTAAGTTCAAAATTGCACGAAAGTGAAAAACTTGTCTATGCATAGAATTGAGCATTCCTAAGGCATCAAATTGGACCGTTATACTCTATTTAGTGTTCTTAGAAGTCTTAACTTGCTAGTTTAGCTTTTGGACAACGTTTCGTTAGGTAAAGAAGCCAATAGACCAAGTTAAGTTCAAAATTGCACGAAACGTGAAAAACTTGTCTATGCATAGAATTGAGCATTCCTAAGGCATCAAATTGGACCGTTATACTCTATTTAGTGTTCTTAGAAGTCTTAACTTGCTAGTTTAGCTTTTGGACAACGTTTCGTTAGGTAAAGAAGCCAATAGACCAAGTTAAGTTCAAAATTGCGAAACGTGAAAAATTGTCTGGCATGAATTGATTATTGATTTTATACTATATTTATGTGAAGAATTTTCTGCTAGTTAGTTTAGAGTTCGTTAGGAAGAAGCCAATAGACCAAGTTAAGTTCAAAATTGCACGAAACGTGAAAAACTTGTCTATGCATAGAATTGAGCATTCCTAAGGCATCAAATTGGACCGTTATACTCTATTTAGTGTTCTTAGAAGTCTTAACTTGCTAGTTTAGCTTTTGGACAACGTTTCGTTAGGTAAAGAAGCCAATAGACCAAGTTAAGTTCAAAATTGCACGAAACGTGAAAAAACTTGTCTATGCATAGAATTGAGCATTCCTAAGGCATCAAATTGGACCGTTATACTCTATTTAGTGTTCTTAGAAGTCTTAACTTGCTAGTTTAGCTTTTGGACAACGTTTCGTTAGGTAAAGAAGCCAATAGACCAAGTTAAGTTCAAAATTGCACGAAACGTGAAAAACTTGTCTATGCATAGAATTGAGCATTCCTAAGGCATCAAATTGGACCGTTATACTCTATTTAGTGTTCTTAGAAGTCTTAACTTGCTAGTTTAGCTTTTGGACAACGTTTCGTTAGGTAAAGAAGCCAATAGACCAAGTTAAGTTCAAAATTGCACGAAACGTGAAAAACTTGTCTATGCATAGAATTGAGCATTCCTAAGGCATCAAATTGGACCGTTATACTCTATTTAGTGTTCTTAGAAGTCTTAACTTGCTAGTTTAGCTTTTGGACAACGTTTCGTTAGGTAAAGAAGCCAATAGACCAAGTTAAGTTCAAAATTGCACGAAAGTGAAAAACTTGTCTATGCATAGAATTGAGCATTCCTAAGGCATCAAATTGGACCGTTATACTCTATTTAGTGTTCTTAGAAGTCTTAACTTGCTAGTTTAGCTTTGGACAACGTTTCGTTAGGTAAAGAAGCCAATAGACCAAGTTAAGTTCAAAATTGCACGAAACGTGAAAAACTTGTCTATGCATAGAATTGAGCATTCCTAAGGCATCAAATTGGACCGTTATACTATTTAGTGTTCTTAGAAGTCTTAACTTGCTAGTTTAGCTTTTGGACAACGTTTCGTTAGGTAAAGAAGCCAATAGACCAAGTTAAGTTCAAAATTGCACGAAACGTGAAAAACTTGTCTATGCATAGAATTGAGCATTCCTAAGGCATCAAATTGGACCGTTATACTCTATTTAGTGTTCTTAGAAGTCTTAACTTGCTAGTTTAGCTTTTGGACAACGTTTCGTTAGGTAAAGAAGCCAATAGACCAAGTTAAGTTCAAAATTGCACGAAACGTGAAAAACTTGTCTATGCATAGAATTGAGCATTCCTAAGGCATCAAATTGGACCGTTATACTCTATTTAGTGTTCTTAGAAGTCTTAACTTGCTAGTTTAGCTTTTGGACAACGTTTCGTTAGGTAAAGAAGCCAATAGACCAAGTTAAGTTCAAAATTGCACGAAACGTGAAAAACTTGTCTATGCATAGAATTGAGCATTCCTAAGGCATCAAATTGGACCGTTATACTCTATTTAGTGTTCTTAGAAGTCTTAACTTGCTAGTTTAGCTTTTGGACAACGTTTCGTTAGGTAAAGAAGCCAATAGACCAAGTTAAGTTCAAAATTGCACGAAAACGTGAAAAACTTGTCTATGCATAGAATTGAGCATTCCTAAGGCATCAAATTGGACCATACTCTATTTAGTGTTCTTAGAAGTCTTAACTTGCTAGTTTAGCTTTTGGACAACGTTTCGTTAGGTAAAGAAGCCAATAGACCAAGTTAAGTTCAAAATTGCACGAAACGTGAAAAACTTGTCTATGCATAGAATTGAGCATTCCTAAGGCATCAAATTGGACCGTTATACTATTTAGTGTTCTTAGAAGTCTTAACTTGCTAGTTTAGCTTTTGGACAACGTTTCGTTAGGTAAAGAAGCAATAGACCAAGTTAAGTTCAAAATTGCACGAAAGTGAAAAACTTGTCTATGCATAGAATTGAGCATTCCTAAGGCATCAAATTGGACCGTTATACTCTATTTAGTGTTCTTAGAAGTCTTAACTTGCTAGTTTAGCTTTTGGACAACGTTTCGTTAGGTAAAGAAGCCAATAGACCAAGTTAAGTTCAAAATTGCACGAAACGTGAAAAACTTGTCTATGCATAGAATTGCATTCCTAAGGCATCAAATTGGACCGTTATACTCTATTTAGTGTTCTTAGAAGTCTTAACTTGCTAGTTTAGCTTTTGGACAACGTTTCGTTAGGTAAAGAAGCCAATAGACCAAGTTAAGTTCAAAATTGCACGAAACGTGAAAAACTTGTCTATGCATAGAATTGAGCATTCCTAAGGCATCAAATTGGACCGTTATACTCTATTTAGTGTTCTTAGAAGTCTTAACTTGCTAGTTTAGCTTTTGGACAACGTTTCGTTAGGTAAAGAAGCCAATAGACCAAGTTAAGTTCAAAATTGCACGAAACGTGAAAAACTTGTCTATGCATAGAATTGAGCATTCCTAAGGCATCAAATTGGACCGTTATACTCTATTTAGTGTTCTTAGAAGTCTTAACTTGCTAGTTTAGCTTTTGGACAACGTTTCGTTAGGTAAAGAAGCCAATAGACCAAGTTAAGTTCAAAATTGCACGAAACGTGAAAAACTTGTCTATGCATAGAATTGAGCATTCCTAAGGCATCAAATTGGACCGTTATACTCTATTTAGTGTTCTTAGAAGTCTTAACTTGCTAGTTTAGCTTTTGGACAACGTTTCGTTAGGTAAAGAAGCCAATAGACCAAGTTAAGTTCAAAATTGCACGAAACGTGAAAAACTTGTCTATGCATAGAATTGAGCATTCCTAAGGCATCAAATTGGACCGTTATACTCTATTTAGTGTTCTTAGAAGTCTTAACTTGCTAGTTTAGCTTTTGGACAACGTTTCGTTAGGTAAAGAAGCCAATAGACCAAGTTAAGTTCAAAATTGCACGAAAGTGAAAAACTTGTCTATGCATAGAATTGAGCATTCCTAAGGCATCAAATTGGACCGTTATACTCTATTTAGTGTTCTTAGAAGTCTTAACTTGCTAGTTTAGCTTTTGGACAACGTTTCGTTAGGTAAAGAAGCCAATAGACCAAGTTAAGTTCAAAATTGCACGAAACGTGAAAAACTTGTCTATGCATAGAATTGAGCATTCCTAAGGCATCAAATTGGACCGTTATACTCTATTTAGTGTTCTTAGAAGTCTTAACTTGCTAGTTTAGCTTTTGGACAACGTTTCGTTAGGTAAGAAGCCAATAGACCAAGTTAAGTTCAAAATTGCACGAAACGTGAAAAACTTGTCTATGCATAGAATTGAGCATTCCTAAGGCATCAAATTGGACCGTTATACTCTATTTAGTGTTCTTAGAAGTCTTAACTTGCTAGTTTAGCTTTTGGACAACGTTTCGTTAGGTAAAGAAGCCAATAGACCAAGTTAAGTTCAAAATTGCACGAAACGTGAAAAACTTGTCTATGCATAGAATTGAGCATTCCTAAGGCATCAAATTGGACCGTTATACTCTATTTAGTGTTCTTAGAAGTCTTAACTTGCTAGTTTAGCTTTTGGACAACGTTTCGTTAGGTAAAGAAGCCAATAGACCAAGTTAAGTTCAAAATTGCACGAAACGTGAAAAACTTGTCTATGCATAGAATTGAGCATTCCTAAGGCATCAAATTGGACCGTTATACTCTATTTAGTGTTCTTAGAAGTCTTAACTTGCTAGTTTAGCTTTTGGACAACGTTTCGTTAGGTAAAGAAGCCAATAGACCAAGTTAAGTTCAAAATTGCACGAAACGTGAAAAACTTGTCTATGCATAGAATTGAGCATTCCTAAGGCATCAAATTGGACCGTTATACTCTATTTAGTGTTCTTAGAAGTCTTAACTTGCTAGTTTAGCTTTTGGACAACGTTTCGTTAGGTAAAGAAGCCAATAGACCAAGTTAAGTTCAAAATTGCACGAAACGTGAAAAACTTGTCTATGCATAGAATTGAGCATTCCTAAGGCATCAAATTGGACCGTTATACTCTATTTAGTGTTCTTAGAAGTCTTAACTTGCTAGTTTAGCTTTTGGACAACGTTTCGTTAGGTAAAGAAGCCAATAGACCAAGTTAAGTTCAAAATTGCACGAAACGTGAAAAACTTGTCTATGCATAGAATTGAGCATTCCTAAGGCATCAAATTGGACCGTTATACTCTATTTAGTGTTCTTAGAAGTCTTAACTTGCTAGTTTAGCTTTTGGACAACGTTTCGTTAGGTAAAGAAGCCAATAGACCAAGTTAAGTTCAAAATTGCACGAAACGTGAAAAACTTGTCTATGCATAGAATTGAGCATTCCTAAGGCATCAAATTGGACCGTTATACTCTATTTAGTGTTCTTAGAAGTCTTAACTTGCTAGTTTAGCTTTTGGACAACGTTTCGTTAGGTAAAGAAGCCAATAGACCAAGTTAAGTTCAAAATTGCACGAAACGTGAAAAACTTGTCTATGCATAGAATTGAGCATTCCTAAGGCATCAAATTGGACCGTTATACTCTATTTAGTGTTCTTAGAAGTCTTAACTTGCTAGTTTAGCTTTTGGACAACGTTTCGTTAGGTAAAGAAGCCAATAGACCAAGTTAAGTTCAAAATTGCACGAAACGTGAAAAACTTGTCTATGCATAGAATTGAGCATTCCTAAGGCATCAAATTGGACGTTATACTCTATTTAGTGTTCTTAGAAGTCTTAACTTGCTAGTTTAGCTTTTGGACAACGTTTCGTTAGGTAAAGAAGCCAATAGACCAAGTTAAGTTCAAAATTGCACGAAACGTGAAAAACTTGTCTATGCATAGAATTGAGCATTCCTAAGGCATCAAATTGGACCGTTATACTCTATTTAGTGTTCTTAGAAGTCTTAACTTGCTAGTTTAGCTTTTGGACAACGTTTCGTTAGGTAAAGAAGCCAATAGACCAAGTTAAGTTCAAAATTGCACGAAAACGTGAAAAACTTGTCTATGCATAGAATTGAGCATTCCTAAGGCATCAAATTGGACCGTTATACTCTATTTAGTGTTCTTAGAAGTCTTAACTTGCTAGTTTAGCTTTTGGACAACGTTTCGTTAGGTAAAGAAGCCAATAGACCAAGTTAAGTTCAAAATTGCACGAAAGTGAAAAACTTGTCTATGCATAGAATTGAGCATTCCTAAGGCATCAAATTGGACCGTTTACTCTATTTAGTGTTCTTAGAAGTCTTAACTTGCTAGTTTAGCTTTTGGACAACGTTTCGTTAGGTAAAGAAGCCAATAGACCAAGTTAAGTTCAAAATTGCACGAAAGTGAAAAACTTGTCTATGCATAGAATTGAGCATTCCTAAGGCATCAAATTGGACCGTTATACTCTATTTAGTGTTCTTAGAAGTCTTAACTTGCTAGTTTAGCTTTTGGACAACGTTTCGTTAGGTAAAGAAGCCAATAGACCAAGTTAAGTTCAAAATTGCACGAAACGTGAAAAACTTGTCTATGCATAGAATTGAGCATTCCTAAGGCATCAAATTGGACCGTTATACTCTATTTAGTGTTCTTAGAAGTCTTAACTTGCTAGTTTAGCTTTTGGACAACGTTTCGTTAGGTAAAGAAGCAATAGACCAAGTTAAGTTCAAAATTGCACGAAACGTGAAAAACTTGTCTATGCATAGAATTGAGCATTCCTAAGGCATCAAATTGGACCGTTATACTCTATTTAGTGTTCTTAGAAGTCTTAACTTGCTAGTTTAGCTTTTGGACAACGTTTCGTTAGGTAAAGAAAAGCCAATAGACCAAGTTAAGTTCAAAATTGCACGAAAAGTGAAAAACTTGTCTATGCATAGAATTGAGCATTCCTAAGGCATCAAATTGGACCGTTATACTCTATTTAGTGTTCTTAGAAGTCTTAACTTGCTAGTTTAGCTTTTGGACAACGTTTCGTTAGGTAAAGAAGCCAATAGACCAAGTTAAGTTCAAAATTGCACGAAACGTGAAAAACTTGTCTATGCATAGAATTGAGCATTCCTAAGGCATCAAATTGGACCGTTATACTCTATTTAGTGTTCTTAGAAGTCTTAACTTGCTAGTTTAGCTTTGGACAACGTTTCGTTAGGTAAAGAAGCCAATAGACCAAGTTAAGTTCAAAATTGCACGAAACGTGAAAAACTTGTCTATGCATAGAATTGAGCATTCCTAAGGCATCAAATTGGACCGTTATACTCTATTTAGTGTTCTTAGAAGTCTTAACTTGCTAGTTTAGCTTTTGGACAACGTTTCGTTAGGTAAAGAAGCCAATAGACCAAGTTAAGTTCAAAATTGCACGAAACGTGAAAAACTTGTCTATGCATAGAATTGAGCATTCCTAAGGCATCAAATTGGACCGTTATACTCTATTTAGTGTTCTTAGAAGTCTTAACTTGCTAGTTTAGCTTTTGGACAACGTTTCGTTAGGTAAAGAAGCCAATAGACCAAGTAAGTTCAAAATTGCACGAAAGTGAAAAACTTGTCTATGCATAGAATTGAGCATTCCTAAGGCATCAAATTGGACCGTTATACTCTATTTAGTGTTCTTAGAAGTCTTAACTTGCTAGTTTAGCTTTTGGACAACGTTTCGTTAGGTAAAGAAGCCAATAGACCAAGTTAAGTTCAAAATTGCACGAAAAGTGAAAAACTTGTCTATGCATAGAATTGAGCATTCCTAAGGCATCAAATTGGACCGTTATACTCTATTTAGTGTTCTTAGAAGTCTTAACTTGCTAGTTTAGCTTTTGGACAACGTTTCGTTAGGTAAAGAAGCCAATAGACCAAGTTAAGTTCAAAATTGCACGAAACGTGAAAAATTGTCTATGCATAGAATTGAGCATTCCTAAGGCATCAAATTGGACCGTTATACTCTATTTAGTGTTCTTAGAATTCTTAACTTGCTAGTTTAGCTTTTGGACAACGTTTCGTTAGGTAAAGAAGCCAATAGACCAAGTTAAGTTCAAAATTGCACGAAAGTGAAAAACTTGTCTATGCATAGAATTGAGCATTCCTAAGGCATCAAATTGGACGTTATACTCTATTTAGTGTTCTTAGAAGTCTTAACTTGCTAGTTTAGCTTTTGGACAACGTTTCGTTAGGTAAAGAAGCCAATAGACCAAGTTAAGTTCAAAATTGCACGAAACGTGAAAAAGTTGTCTATGCATAGAATTGAGCATTCCTAAGGCATCAAATTGGACCGTTATACTCTATTTAGTGTTCTTAGAAGTCTTAACTTGCTAGTTTAGCTTTTGGACAACGTTTCGTTAGGTAAAGAAGCCAATAGACCAAGTTAAGTTCAAAATTGCACGAAAGTGAAAAACTTGTCTATGCATAGAATTGAGCATTCCTAAGGCATCAAATTGGACCGTTATACTATTTAGTGTTCTTAGAAGTCTTAACTTGCTAGTTTAGCTTTGGACAACGTTTCGTTAGGTAAAGAAGCCAATAGACCAAGTTAAGTTCAAAATTGCACGAAACGTGAAAAACTTGTCTATGCATAGAATTGAGCATTCCTAAGGCATCAAATTGGACCGTTATACTCTATTTAGTGTTCTTAGAAGTCTTAACTTGCTAGTTTAGCTTTTGGACAACGTTTCGTTAGGTAAAGAAGCCAATAGACCAAGTTAAGTTCAAAATTGCACGAAAGTGAAAAACTTGTCTATGCATAGAATTGAGCATTCCTAAGGCATCAAATTGGACCGTTATACTCTATTTAGTGTTCTTAGAAGTCTTAACTTGCTAGTTTAGCTTTTGGACAACGTTTCGTTAGGTAAAGAAGCCAATAGACCAAGTTAAGTTCAAAATTGCACGAAACGTGAAAAAACTTGTCTATGCATAGAATTGAGCATTCCTAAGGCATCAAATTGGACCGTTATACTCTATTAGTGTTCTTAGAAGTCTTAACTTGCTAGTTTAGCTTTTGGACAACGTTTCGTTAGGTAAAGAAGCCAATAGACCAAGTTAAGTTCAAAATTGCACGAAACGTGAAAAACTTGTCTATGCATAGAATTGAGCATTCTAAGGCATCAAATTGGAGTTATACTCTATTTAGTGTTCTTAGAAGTCTTAACTTGCTAGTTTAGCTTTTGGACAACGTTTCGTTAGGTAAAGAAGCCAATAGACCAAGTTAAGTTCAAAATTGCACGAAACGTGAAAAACTTGTCTATGCATAGAATTGAGCATTCCTAAGGCATCAAATTGGACCGTTATACTCTATTTAGTGTTCTTAGAAGTCTTAACTTGCTAGTTTAGCTTTTGGACAACGTTTCGTTAGGTGAAGAAGCAATAGACCAAGTTAAGTTCAAAATGCACGAAACGTGAAAACTTATCTATGCATAGAATTGAGCAT